>NC_140493.1:55634633-56234633 GCF_964271855.1 Acomys minous
TCTAGCCTTGCTCTGAGAAAGGGAGCGCAGACATTTCTCACGTGCCCTTTGTCACTGGCTCAAAGGAAAAAACATCAAAAGAGGCTTTGGCAGTAATGATTACGTTTCATATGCTGTACTGAGCTGAAGGGTACTGCCTACTATTTGTCATAAATGATGGTGTCATCGCACATCTGAACTTCACACTACCCAGCTTCCCTTTGTTCAGACAAGTCTATTCCCAACATCTTATTTTTTATCTCTATGGAAATTCAATGAAATATGTGAAACACCCACAGACAATTCAGCTTTATTATAATTATAGCCAAATTATAAAGTCTTGTATTTATAACCACAGAGAAAAACCTTTAGGACATGTATGATGGCATTTAGCGTTTGACACATGTGTCTTACTGAGGGAATAAATCACAAGAAATGGGAAAGGAAAAAGATATGTTACATCGAATGCCCAGCTGTGATTTGGTTATTGTCAATTCCTGCCACTAAGTAAGTGACACACCATAAAATGTGTGTGTGTGTGTGTGTGTGTGTGTGTGTGTGTGTGCGCGCGCGCACGTGCTATGGAGGCGGAATGGTAAGGAGGCAGAGAGAGAGGAAGAAAACACAAGTTGTTTTTTGTGATATAAGATCTCATGTAGCCATAGGTTGGCCTTTAACTTGCTATGCCATTGATGATAACCTTGAAATCTTCTATTTATTATTATTTTATGTGTGTAGGAGTTTTGCCTAAATTTATGTCTTTGTATAAGGTGTGCCTGAAGAAGCCAGAAAAAGGCACAATATCCCCCCTGGAACAGGAGTTACCAGCAATTGTAAGCCAACATGTGTGTTCTGGGAATCAACCTCAGACCAGCAAGTGTTCTTATTTGCTGAGAAATATCTCCAGTCCCTGACCCTGAATTCTTGATTCTCCTACCTCTACCATGCAAATGTTAGGATTATAGGTATGTGCCATCAAGATCAGCTTAAAATGTTTCAAAGAAATAGAAAAGATTCAAATGGTATATACTCACTTATATCTGCATATTAGCCCAAGGGGCATGTCCCACGAAAGCCTTCACTTACCAGGAAACTGAGACAGAGGGGAGGACATTCTAGTGGGACTCTAGATGAGAGAATCATGGGAGAATGGCAAAGTGGAAGGATCCAGAGGGTCCTAGAAGCCTACAAGTAGAACATTATGATAGGCAGATTTGGGCACAGAGGTCTCGCTCAAACTAAGGCACCAGCCAAGGACAATACAGGCGGTAAACCTTAAACCCCTACCCAGATCTAGCCAATGGACAGAACACTCTCCACAGTAGAGTGGAGAGTGGGATATTACTTTCTCACATACTCTGGTGCCTCACATTTGACCATGTCCCCTGGAGGGGGAGACCTGGTGGCACTCAGAGGAAGGACAGCAGGTTACCAAGAAGAGACTTGATACCCTATGAACATATACAGGGGGAGGTAATCCCCCTCAGGAACAGTCATAGGGGAGGGGAATAAGGGGAAAATGGGAGGGAGGGAAGAATGGGAGGATACAAGGGATGGGATAACCATTGAGATGTAACAAGAATAAATTAATAAAGGAGAAAAAAGTGGGAAAAAAGATCTCACAATTAGATTAATATGCTGTATATTCTCATTTCTGTATGATTCCAAATTTCAATTAAAGTAGAAACATCATATACCAGCAATAGAGAACCAGGTTTATCACTAATGTTTCCACTTGAAATCTCTGGGCATTGCCGTAGAAGCAGGTATCATGAGTAAAACTACATTTCCCCAAGAGCCATTACCTTGGTTTTCCCCAATCATACCATCCAAAGACCATTTGGATTTTGGCAAGATAAATTGTGGTGAGATCTGACCTAAACAAGCAGAACTTCAAATGGATTCCAGACCTATTTTTTTAAGATCCTAAATTGGAAAAGGCCATTTGCCACATTCCAGATACAGATTTTAAAAGATTACGAGATCTTAGTCTAACTAACAACATATAAAGGCAAATGCACAAAAACTTAGCACCATTGGATATACCTATGATGTTCCAGTACCTCACCATCCATGGAAAACACTGGATTATTAGTGACATCAGATACCTGTGGACAATGTTTCTGAATGGGGAACTGGATTGCAGACATGTCTTGAGTTTGTAACGGAGCTGCATAGACATGGAGATGGACATCTGTTAGCGGATGATCTTGTGCACTGTGTAATCAGATGCTGATTTCTGTGCCCTGAGATCTGGCTGCTGTCCTGGACATGGGCACTGTCATGTGTATGAAAAATCTCCTGTATCAGTGTTACATAAACAATGCTACCTGGTTATCTCTGACTGGTTAACAAAGAAGTTGATTTAGCCAATAACTGGGCAGAGGAGACAGGAGGCAAGATTTCTATTCCCAATCTGGGGGTCTCAGGTAGACAGAGAGGAGAAGAAAGATAGAAGGAGTCACCACGAGAAGGTGCTATGAGGAGTTAGGAGTTCACCATGAGAACACAGAGTTCAGCAGATGGCCAAGGCAAGATTGAGATGACAAGGAACATGGCTAGAAGGTAGACACACTAACACAACTGGGTTAGAATAGATGAGTATCTGCCCAGGTATAGGACTTAAAGCTTGTTGAATAAATCTAATAGATCTCTGTGTTAGTTATATGGGAGTCAGAGCAGGTACTGGAAAAGGCCCCTATAATACCTTAAGTCAACAGCCATCTTGTCTTCTCATGCTGTCATGAGAAGCATCTGTCCTCTACTGTCCACTGCCTGAGGGTTGCACAGAAGATGCCAATATGGAAATCACTAGCTCCCCTCTCTTTATCTTAAAGAAGAGACCCATAAATCTGTTTCTCTTTATGGAAACTCATTAGACTTAGACCTTCTCATCAATTAGATGTACAACAATTTCAGCTTTCCTGGCAGGTTTTCCTCTAACCTACTGATTGGGACAGTTATAAGAAGAAAGTTGGGGTTACTTAAGCATAATCTAAATGCAAAGGAAGAAAAGTGCATAACGCAAAACCTTTCCTAGGGTCACATCTTCGTCTAAAAACCAAGAGCCCTTTAGGTTTAGTGGTTTCAGAAAATTTGTGTTTGTACTGAAGTGAGGAAAGCTCCATGCATTATCATTTCATCCTATAGGTGACTCTAGAAGTGCACACAGCAAGGTGTCTTCAGAGACGAGGACAAATTGCCCTGATAATTTGTAAATTCTGCCAGCTTCTATTTCACTGCAAATTGCATCTAAATTCTTAATTACTAATTGCCATTAATCAAGCTCCAGTTCATGCCAGCAGACATCCCCTTAATAATCCAACCCTCGGATCATGCAACTAGGTCCTTAACAGCAACTTATGAGAAAACAACTTATATATCAGCCCAATAGAGAAGAAAGTATGATGCTGGAAACATCAGAATCAATATTTGCTGTCCCCAAGTTAAATGGTTACAAAATTCCATTGATTATAGCCACCTCAGAGGTATCCATGAAGAAACCAGTTTTCTACATTGTTTTAAAGTCAACCCTTTGAACAATAACCTAGCAAAAATAAGTATGTAGATATTTTACTTCCGATGTCTGTTCCTAGAAATGACTGATTATTAAGGAGTGGTCCTTACCACTTGATTTGTTATACAGTTTTATTGTACAATCGAATGTTCTCAAGTATGTTCTGCTTACTGGATGTAAGTAAAAACCAGCTTAGAATGTATGTATTCCAAAGTGAAAATGTAGACCTTGGAAATCAACATTTTCATTCAACTTGAATCAACTTGAAGTGGCAAGAAATGCAAGCATTCCTTTTGGGGGTTTGTCGTTGTTGTTTTCTTTTTCCATTATTCTCTCAATTACAGTTTCCCTTCCCTCCACTCTTCCCAGTTACTCCCACCACATAACTTCTCTCTCTCTCTCCCAGATTCACTATTCATCCATTTTCCTTCTGAAAAAAAGCAGGCCTTCCAGGAATGTCAACAGAACAAGACATAACAAGTTACAATGTGCCTACGCACAAACCCTTATACAAGGCAACCCAGTATGTTGGTTCCAATTTCTTAACAATTCTACTTTATTAGAGATTTATTAAAGGCATGTACCTCTCTTACAATGCAAATACCCTAAATAGGAGGGAAAGGAGATGAAGGAGAACAAGAATGAAACCTTCTGAGTATCAGTTCTGTGGCGCAATTCCCATCGTAATTCTCAGGAGTCTAGCAGATCATCTATCTTAGAGAAGAAGCCGCACCATGCATGGACTGAACCTTGAGGTCTCCACCAAGCTCACAGCCACTGCCAAATCCTCCTACTCCCTGCACTGTGGGTCAGAACCTCCAATTTCTTTCTCCGGTTCCCCAATAGCTCTCTCTCTCTCTCTCTCTCTCTCTCTCTCTCTCTCTCTCTCTCTCTCTCTCCCCAGCTTCTTCCTCCTAATTGATGATCCTTTTGGCAATACAATACCCTTCCCACAATTGCCAGGCCCCTGTCTTTTGTCTTGGACTGATCCTTCCTCTAAGATCTTTATCAGTTTGTAGAGACAAAGTTTCAGTGAGGTCAAGCATCCCAAGACTGTTTTCATCTTGGGCCCAAGGTTACATTCTCTTCACATATCCCTCTTTTCTATTAAAACAATAAAAATAAAAATAGGCCAAAAAACAAGAAATACACACACACACACACACACACACACACACACACACACACACACACACAGAATCATCAGGTACAACTTATAGGTACATAACCCAGTGCTTTTGTATTTGACAATCTTGGAGAAAGTATTCTACTATCCTCTCATGGTGAGTCCTTTCCTAGTGTCCAAAGTGTTCTACAACCTCTTTATTAAAAATTGCACTTATCAACCTATAAACACATTTTTCATTCTTAAACTAAAGCTTATAGTAACACTGTGGTTATCTAGTCTTCAACCCCATCAGAGATTCAAGAAAGAAATATTATCTAATACCAAGGAAGTACAGACAAGCAACTTCCAAAAGCAAGACAGGACAGAGTGAGTTGATTGCCTGGACAGTCACAGGTTTTTCTGTCTTGTAGGCACATCCAGTCCTCAGTCTTCTCTCCCAGTATATAATTTTGAAGCAGAAATTTTGAAGAACTGGTCCAGACAGTCTCCACCAAACTGCACAGCCAGTTACCTGGTGCTCTGCAATAACCACAGTTTGGGCTGTCAGTCTGCCATCATCAGTATAGACAAGAACAGTACTTTGGGCCAGTGGTCATTCTGCCACACTTATTTCTTCTATGCCCTTCATCTCCCTTGAAGTAGATTGGAGATGTTGTCAGGAGCAGGTGAGTCTCTCTGTTAGAAAAGCCCTTTAGTATTAAATGTCATATTCTATAGATCTATGAAATGTTTGAAGACCATCTTTTTATTTACTATTATGCATATTCATATCTATCTATTTAGTTATATATCTGTTTATTTATCACTCACTTAACTCAGCTATCTTAATGTATCTAGATAAAAACATTGCTTCTTTTTAGCTATTTACTATTTGCTTAATATATATATATATATGAGAAACTAGATAAAGCTTATTCTGTAACTCACTAATTTAGTACCCAGTAAGATTTATAGGTGACTAACTACCAACTTTTATCTCCAACCATCCTGAACAGGTTATAACAGTTAGCTTTCATAAGACTAGAACACCTTTTCAAATGAGTTTCACATGTGCAATATATTAAGTAAATGTAGAATGAAATAATCTTAAATTTCTTCCAACATACATGATACAGTTTAAATTTTTATCAACATACAATATACAATACATAAAGCAAAAGTTGAATAAAATAGTCTTAAATTGCCATCAATCTACAATACCAATATAAAATATTTGAGGCTAGTAGGTTCAATAATCTACCTTTTATAATATATCCTTCTCTTTTCTCCTTCCCTTTTCCCCCTCTTTCCCCAAATGCTAGATAGGATAGAAAGATAAGAGAGAAAGAAGGATATAAGAAAGAAATCCCTAAATGTAACTTTTACTAACTTATAGCTAACCCCCTAAACAATAATAAAAAAATGGCAACCCACCAAAAACATCTACCCCACATATTGAGAATGGGGACATCATGTTCTCAAAATTACTTTTTGCTGTCTGGGGGGTAAAAACATCTTTTTGGCCCCCTTAGAGAAAATAAGATACAGAAACAGATACAGCTAGCTTTTCCAGTGCTTGGCCAATGTTTCTGTCTAGTCTTTTGGGGATTGATCTTTTGGACTCACCCTTTTAATGTTGCTATACATGCAATTTGTTGAAGAAACAGTAACTGAGGCAGTCTTTGATGTTTAAACACTGGGCCACCTGTTTTGTCTTCATTATTATCTGGGTTCTTGCTCTAAAAAATAAACAAATTTTAAAAAGTATTAGTATAATACATTTCTACATATATATGGAATATACAAAGTATACAAATTATCTAAAGCTAAATGTCTGCCCTATTTTTGATCAGGTATAAGCCATCAATCTTATATATCTGTTTAAGCTGTAATATCCAAGCTGTATGAAAGAGTGTCATGTTATAAGGACCAGGTAGCCCTTAAGATTTCTTTGCTATATGAACACATTCAATTTTTATGTACTAGGAAGTCTTCCTTGGTTAGATCTGATCTTTATAAGTTTTGTCGGTAACCGTATTTTTTTTCACTTCCTGAGAAACATAAGTATATCCATGTCATTATCTCAAAAGTATTACAGGTTTCTAGTCCATTGTTAACAGATTTTTATAATATATTGATTATCCTAATTCCTGTTTTTTTCTATAACTCAATACCTCTCAGCTCTTGTCCCTTCATCACCAACATATGCAGGAGCAGTGTCAGTCTTAATTTGTGCAGGTATTCCGATAACTGCCATTATCTCCAATAAATGAGCAATTACACAATCTGCCTTTTCAGAACTTAAGGCAGTTTTCCATTGTATATGTATCACTGGTATGATGTAAGTACTTTAGTCTTCCAAATTCGACAAAATGAAACACATTCATCTGCCAGATTTCATTCCTTTTGGTACCCCTAGGGTTAATTCAGGCAGGTAATGGGATTTGACTATACAAAGAACATGTAGAACACCTTTTAATTATGTCTCTGCCTTGTTGCCAAATGATAGGGAATTTTTTTCTTCAAATCCTTAACATTAACATGTTTTTCATGAAGTTTTGAGGCTTTGAACACATTTCCTATTAATAATTGGTCAATTTCCTCGTTTCCTTGTGCCAATGGATCTGGTAAACCAGTATGGGATCGAATAAGAGTAATATACAAGGGATAGTTTCTACTTCTGATGATCTGTTGCAGTTCCATAAACAATGTAATTAATTCTGAGTTATCAGGAGTAAATTCAGCAGCTTCAAAATGTAAAACAACTCTTTCTGCATATTGAGAGTCAGTAATTGTATTAAGAGATTCAAAAAAATCTAACATAAGGATTGCATACAACTCTGATATTTGAACTGAGGAAAATGGTTCGTAGCCATGAAATGAAGGAGGTAGAAATAAGAAGCATTGGCTTCATGTAAAGGAGAATCAAGTGTATGAATGAGAGCTGTGAAAATAATAACGAGCCCCTTTCTGCTAGAGATGCTTCTGTGCCCGTACTTTGGACCACTGAGTCTGATGAGTTTGGCACTTTCATGGCAAAATAGACCTTGCAGATACGACTAAAGATTTGGACATGGAAAGGTTACCCTGTATGATGCAAGTAGATACCGTGTTAACGCAGAAGTTTTAATTGGGGACAGAGGCAAAATAACAGATGTCAGAGGGATATAGCATGACCCATACTCAACCACATCCTTCTTGCTTTGAAAGTGTAATGGGGCCATAAATTCATCAGTGTGGGCAGCCAGAAGTTAAACACAGCAAGGAAACATTCCTGGATAGAGTTTCCAGAAGGAATACAGCCATGCGATGCCTTAACATTATAGCTCAGCAAGTCTCATTTCAGATTTGAGAGGTTCTGACTGTAAGGCAATCTTTCAATTTTGAGATAAGTTGTAATAGCAGCAATCACAAATTAAAACTAAGAAGGTGACTAATACTGTGACATGAGGATGGCAGCAAATTCAAGAATTGGTAGAGATCTAACAAAGGTCTTCTGCAGTGAATTTGTTGGTAATGGTCCCACTCACCATGTGCAGCTTCAAGCAGACCATGCTTGCGCTGTTTTACTGCTAGACTTCTTATACAACATTTTTTCATTTAAATTATTTTGGCATAATACATAGTCAAGCAGAAGGTTCTTGGGTTGGAAATATTTATTCTTGAACGTTTACAGCATCTTTTACCTTTTGTCATTGCACAAAACCCTTTCAATTATTTTTCACACCACTTGTGTATTCTCCAGAGTTTCAAGTAAAACTCAGATCTGGGTATTGTCAAGTTTAGGATTTTCAAATTTGGAGTCAACACCTGCAAAGGAGGTGTGGCTCCTGGGATGGTACCATTGCTCTTTCCTAGCTAACCCTAGATACGGCAGCTCTTTAATGTAATTTAAAAAGCAACTCTATATTACTAAGGAAAGATGTTATTTAAAATTGCCTTGTCATAATCATTAAGGTGTTCTATAACCATTTGCATTCAATTTAATGTAATTCCATTCTATTGTTTACACGATTACTCAAAGATGACTGCAAAGGTAAAGGAAAATAAAAGTGTATTGCACAGTGAAAAAAATAAATAAAAATATATAAATAAATTATTTTGGCAGCAATGAGCATCAAATAACAGGGCTTTATAAGTCCAAACAAATGCTCTACAAGTGATCCCCAACTACTACAATACCTACAGTCCCTTACTAAAGCAAAAAGTAGGACCCAGTTCCTAAAAACAAGAAGTCCTCTCTCTTTGTTCGAGGCACTGAAACAAATGAATAAAAACATCATTATTTATTTATCAATGCAAGCATGAAGAAGAGAAAAGATAGAAGTGGAGAAGACAGAATGAAAATCCACAGACTCCCTCGTGCCTGGCTCAAACCTTCTGTAAAGCCAAGATGCATTCCTGGCTTTCACTCCCATGAAAAGTTTTTACTGGTGAACAATTGCATAAGCCAAATTCAGGTGGTTCCTTTTAGTTAAAATGCCAAAAGTCCTAATGACAGAACAAAAGAGCAGTGTCGGAGAAGAGATGGTTGAGCCTTGTAGCTAAAACTACCAGGCCACAAACCAGAGCCAAGTGTGAGAGAAAGGATCCACAAGCTCTATGAGCAATGTGTGCATCAAAGTACTATATTTACACTTAAATATTAACCTTAAAGACAAAAAAAAAAAAAAAAGGCTAGCCCTACATGGGTGAAATTCCATGCCATGATGTAGTTCACGACTCTTATGAATCTATGAAGGGCTGAAAGACAAACTTTAAAACTGATGTCATAAATTAAACATCACCAAACCAAATAATCCAAGTAAAAAGTGGGATATGAGCTAAACAGAATTCTCAACAGAAGAATATCGAATGGCCGAGAAACACTTAAAGAAATGCTCAACATGTCTGCTTATCAGGGAAATACAACTCAAAAATCACTCTGAGATTCCATCTTACACTTATATGAATGCCTAGGATAAAAAAACTCAGGTGACAGCACATGCTGGAGAGGATGGGGTCAAAGGGGAACACTATTGCTGGTGGGAGTACAAACTTGTACAACCACTTTGGAAATCAATCTGGTACTTTCTCAAGAAGTTGGGCATAACTCTACCCCAGGACCCAGCCATACCACTCTTGGGAATATACACAAATTATGCTCCACCATACAACAAGGACATTTGATTAACAATGTTCATAGCAGCTTTATTGGTAATAGTCAGGATCTGGAAAAACCTAGATGCCCTTCAACTGAAGAACAGATAAAGAAACTCTGGTATATCCACACAATGGAATGCTATTTAGCTATTAAAAACAAGGAAATCTTGAAATTTGGAGGCAAAAAGGATGGAACTGGAAAAGATCACCCTGAGTGAGGTAACTCAGACCCAGAAAGATATGCATGGTATATACTCACTCATAATCAGACATTAGCCACATAATACAGAATAACTACACAGTAAAACAGAGTCAGAACCATCAACCAAGGACCATGTATGATGTGGACCTAGACCCACTGCTCAGATGTAGTAGCATAGTCTCCTTGTTGATCCCACGTGTGGAGAGTAGGGACTACTTCAGACATGCACTGTGTCTACCAAACTTAGATCACTTCTCCATGGCAAGACAGCCTTTCCAGGCTAGAGAGGAAGAGGTTACATTTAATACGGATGAGACTTGATAGACTGAGGTCAGATATTAGGGGAATAGGTCTCCCCTGTCTGAGTACTAAGTGAGGGAGCGAGAAGGGATGAGGGAGAGGACTACAATCAGGATGTGAAAAATTTAAACTGCAGAACAAGCAGGTAACTTATATGGCTAATCCCACCATATAGGACTAGCTCTGAGAATGTGAATGTCTAGGCATAGACAATGCTTCTTGTTGGCTACAGAACCCCTATGAATTACTATTAGATGCCCTTCTTCACATGGCATGAATGAAGATTTACAGATGTCTTCTTTTCCTGTTCATACAAAGAGCAGAAAACCAGCCCTAATTGTTCTGTGCATCATGCACACCTTATACACTTATAATTTAAGACTGTGCAATGCTTATGAAGAATTATATGCTTTCAGAACAAAAGAACCAAACACTGACATTGAATCAGACCTGACAGGATGCATTCCTCACAGCATACTGGACATTGACATCTTGTTGAGAGAAAGGGATTGAAAAGAAAAAAAAAAGGAGAATATAGAAATATATAGGTAAGATAGAACAAAAAGTGGATTAGTGAATCTACTCCTCAATTTAATGCCTCAATTGTCACTCACAAGGTATTTTTAATTCACTGGTATAGATTTTTTATATAGATGCAAAATAAGTTTAATTCTAGGTACAGTGTTATAGAATTCAAATGTAATATTATTCTTCATACACACACACAGACACACACACACACACACACACACACAGAGATATTTCTACTCTAATGTGAGTTATTGTACCCATACAACTCAATTATAATATGAGGTTTACTTCCAATGCTTTAAAAGTACTACAGCAAGCTGTTTAGGAGAAATACGTTATACAAATTAAAGGTTAGTACATTAAACCATGGTCATGTCAATTGCTAGTCTACTCTTATCACAAAAATATGCATCTTAGGTGTAGCAGATAGATATGACTCTATAGAAAAATAAGCAAGGATAAGTAGACAAGATCTTCAAAAAAGCCAGAGACATGCAGAATATGGCATTTAAAAATGTTTTTATTACTTTAAAGTCTCATTGACAATGAGACAGGTTAACTCCTGGCAACACCCAGCCTACCTCAAAGAGGATAATGAGCATCAAAGAACCTCCTTACAGAAATGGCTTCAAGTGTGGCAGAGTAGGCACTGGACAAAAGGTCCTCATTTCTACTGCAAACAGAGTTCTGCCTTAAAAAATGACAAGCTGGGATGCAGGCAGAGTCCACAGCCAAACTCTGCCAAGACAGGGTAAGCAAGTCCTCAATAGTTCCTGCCTTACAAATATGTATGTCAGATATATTGGGTCAGAAGGCTGAAGAAGATGTTCCAACATTATAGAGAGTTTTGGGTGACTATGCAGGTAGCAAACTGTCTCTGTCATGTTTACATTTGGAAAGCTACTAGCCTGCACTCCTGGCGTACACAGGTAATCAAGTTTATTCCTTCTTAATTCTCTGATGCTGATGGAGTTGAAGACCAGGTAGCTTAGTTTTTCAATGAAGAGTAGTTGTTTAGGGGTTAAGACATTTTTAGGTCTAGATAGTTATTTTAAGTTGATAATGACAACATATGATAGATATTGATTTACATTCAGAAATTTAGACACATCAAATAGGAAAGATGTCTTCTTCAAGGATGTCAAAAACAAATAGCCAAAACACTAACATTTTGTTATATGTAACATTTATATAATTCCTGATTGTGTCATGGTTCTTCTTGCTATAGGTAATATATTGTATATATGTGTAATAATATAAATGTGTATGTAAAAAATAAAAATAATTTAAAAAAATAAAAATAAATAAAAATAAAAATTCTTGGCATGGGAAAAAACTGATACCATTTTGAAGAGATCATTGAAGCAAATGCTCAAAATGTGCCACAGAATACTGGAAGAACTAGCCTCCAAAGGGAAATACTGTAAAATACATAACTATTACTACAGATCCTATAACTATAGATTCCACAGAAAAGCTTAACCACCTGTGTACACTGCAGTTAAAATCATAGTCATATAAGATGTTGTCAGAGAGGAAAGAACGTATTATATAGAGGCAGTGCTAGGCCATGTGCTTTAGAAGGAAGATCATCTGGTTAGGTGCTGTGGTTGTAATTCCAGGATACTAGATCTCCCCTGTTTTGAAGGTATACACTTAGAATTTGTTACAGCAGGGAATATGTGTCTGGATCATGCAGGGTGATTTCCCCTTCCTATGTGCCTTAAATGAGAAAGAGTTGGTGGTGTGATGGCTTCTTGGATGCTCTGGAGGGAGGAGACCTTGCAGCAAAAGATCAAAGGGGAGTATGTGTTCACAGAGGCTGATGAAGGAGGATCAAAGTCCTTAGTCCCAGGGGAAGTTTGTCTCTTGAGTCAGAAGAATGACAGCTAAGAGGGCCTTCGTTTCAAACTGCTTAGAACAAGACACAAGAAAAAGAGTGGGCTGCAAATATGCCAAGCCCAAGGTGCACATAGCCATCCAGGAAAAAAAAAAGACTTTTCCTGTTACCTCTCATCTCTCTGCATGTCTCATACTGCTGAAGTAGAGAACAGCCACCGAAGAGTGGAATAATGTAGAAATGACCAATCTAACCTAGGATGTGAGAAGTCGTGCTGTTCAGCGAAAACTGAAGGGTGGTGGATCGGTGTATTAGCTTGGGACACCTGCTGTCCATTTGTGTATTATGGTTGGACTCTGTTACAGAAACTGAGGCCAGGGCTATCTTTATCACTACTCCTATGAAAAGCTGAAATTTTTCTTCCCCTCTGCATGAAGTTGAAAGGAAAATTGAGAGACAAATTATCTACCACATCTCACAGGCCACGCATTCAGTTTATCAGTAATGCATACTTACTATAGGTATGTAATCCTCATTATAAACATTGTGGGTTTGCTTTTTAAGACATATGCAAGCAATTATGTATGCTTAATGTACATACCATAGTCAATATAATTGTACTCATCCATTTAGTTCATAATCAGTTCTTAACAAGGAATGGATGGTTTTCAATCTACATAGAGACCATGACACTGATACCTCACCTCTCCACCATGAGGCTCTGAACTCACCTGCGAGTTGACAGCTTTCCTTCTCAAAATGGTGTTACCTTGTCCAGGGATGTACAGATCTTTAGCAGATAATGTGCACCCAGACATTGTACAAAAGGATGAAAATGGTTCCCAAGGATAAACAGAGCAGGTAGATAGGAAGGGAAAAGCTGGTAAATACAGCTTTTCCTCATGACTCCTGTCTGTCTGCCCAGCTCTGCCCCTTCACTTTCTCATCCCTTAAAATGTTCAGTAAAGCATACTGCTCAAAAGAAACGGTTTCAAGGTATGTTGTTCAATTATGAAGTGGAGAAGAATATGTATATATTTAGTTACAGTAGAATGAAATGTGTGAAACACACACACACACACACACACACACACACACACACACACACACACAATCTCTTTCATGAGTCTACTGGCTTTGTCTCACCTGGTCATTACTGTGGCCTTTTCTGAAGAAATGGCAGGACCGATATAATCCTTGGAGTAAGAAAGACTCTTCTGATCTAAGAAAGTTATTGAAAGAAGAAATGATGTCATGGTAGGCAGAGTCGATTCAATTTAAGTCTAAGTCTCAGGAAGCATGATTAGTAGATTGAGAGGAAACTGAAAGTGGGAGCCTTGGAAAATAGCAAAGCACACCTCTGAACAGTATCTCGGAGGGTGCTTCCAGGGGTGATTAACTAACGGGGAAAGACCTGTCACAAACGTAATGAAAGGGGCACCTTTCAATAGGCTGGAGCTCTAAATGGAGCAAAAGGAAAAGACAGGGAATACTGCACTAAGACTGGCATCTCCCCACTCGCCTCCTTCCTGGCCACAAGGCAGGGAGCAAAGTTCTTCACCTGTGTTCTCATGCCATCGAGACATTCTAATTCCCCCAAAGGCCTAAGCATGAGCTAGCCAACCACGGATTGAAGCCAGGAGTCAAAATGGACCTCTCCTCCTTCCAGTTGGTGTTCTCAGGTATTTCAACACAGAGCACTAAAACCTACCTACACGGGCAGGCAAGGATAGGAGAAAAAGCAGAGGAACACAATGAAGTGCTGACCAGGGCAGCTAGCCATGGCCTCATCACACATGTGTTATACAATGGACCTCTTCATACAGTTAGCAGCCACAGAGTTCAGCCACAGGCCCAGCAGTGGCCTCGGAGACAATAGTCATTGACGCGCAGAGTTCCACAGGGGCTGAGAAAACAAGTAAGGCTCTTAGGCACTTTAAAACCTCCCTTACTACAGGAAACCCTGCACCCATCACAGGCACGCAGAATTAAGTGATCCAGATGAAGGGGCAAACTTGTGAGGAGTTAAAATATGTATTTTTCCTCCTCAGAGACAATGCTGTGGAATTACTCCTATGGGGAGACTTCCCACTCCTTACTTTCACAGAGGTATAGAAACATGCAGCCCTGGTTCTGAGTAACCATTACATCATACATGCAAACCCTAATGAGCTCGTATGAAGCCAATTAATCAAAAGAACATAAGGCTTACATTGGGCTAATTAACGTCAAAACAGACGTAAATCCTGAGAGCATGTCCTACACACAACAGCAGCCATGAGTGGAAGGTTTTACAGTTACCCCAGCATCAGCTCTGTAATATTTCAAACGGCTTTGCTCTCTCTAATAGAAGATAACCAGGTTTTACATTAAAGCTGTTATTTTATACTTAATGGCAAAACAGTGCCCTGAAAACTAATGAATCAACTACATCAATGATCCACTTTGAAATACATATATCTATCCACATTTTGAGCTAGCCACATTTTTCTCACCACACTAAATGAGTTGAAGATTGTCTCCGTAATAGAGTCTGAATTGAGTTAAGAGCATAACATCTGTTCCGCTCTCATTAGGGATGCCACAGCAGAGGGATATTCAGGTCATAGTGAACTATGGGTGAGTTTTCCAGCAGGTTATAAATTGAACCCAGAGGCAGCTTTGTATGCTAGAGGAGCCATCTTTGCAGCACAACACAAACAATATGAGTTTTATAGGCTGATAGATCTTAATTGAACTTACTTGGTTTTGATTCCTCTTTGGTGAAAGGTTTAATGACTTAACTCTTTATAAATATCAAGGGACATTGATTTTTAATTTGAAAAAATGCTTCATTTAAACGATAATGGCTCACACAATTACAGAGTCAATAAATGATGGAGTTCTCTAGGCACCCAACTCTGCAATAAGCACCACACATACATGTCCACATTTGATCCTTAGATGCCATGGCCACCTCTAGAAAATGATCATTCCTTCTACCCATAATGCTTCCATCACCCTCCTGCATAAATTATTTTTCATGTCTCTGTGTTATAGACATCATATTGCCATGTAATTTCCACTGTCTTGTGCCCACATTTTAGTTTTCAGAGAGCTAGGAAAAGCGAAGGAGACAACACGGAAATTATGTGTGTGTGTATTATACCCAGGAAGAGAACGTACCTGGCTTTGTTTCCTCCTTAGTGAAAGATTAGTGACTTAGATCTTTACATATAAGCAAGAGACACTGACCTTTAATCTAACGTCCTTCTAATCTAAGACTGGCACATAATGGTGTTGAGTAAAAGCTGCTGGCGGCGGATATTTCAAGGCAAGGAATGGATGAATACCACTAAAAACCCTTGTTCTATGTGTTCATAATGGAGGAATCATGAGCCCTTTGCTTCTTCCCAGTCACCACTCACTTCACTAGAAACTACTTTCCATTGATTCCTTATATCTGGCAACGAGAAAACCAGTTTTATGATGTACAGCTTAGTAATATGAGTGAGTGGCGGCTCTACTTCTTGTTGTATGAGTTTCACAACAGAAGGAAAGGTGTACGATTATTGCCAGAGTTTCATTTGATGAATATTTTCACATTTAGTAGGTTCTGTGTGACATTAATTTTACATGTTTAATTAATCTTGTGATGCTAAAATTACAGGCTACATAATAAAACTGCCTAATCCATCTTTAACTCTTATTTGGCTATAAAATGTGTTACATGTACATTTTAAATTCTTTCCAATCCAAGTTTTAACCACATAGTTTGCTTAATGACTATGATTGATAAACTAGTATTAACACTTTGAAACGCATAAGCAATGGTTAATGATTTTTCATTTAAAATTTTTATTTCATTTTGAGTAGAAAGAAATGTTATTTTGTAGTGTGTAAGGTGCTTCTAAATTTTTTCGTGTATTATCTTTCATTTGTGTCATGAACTATTCCTGTTCTCTGAATAACATTTGCTATATTAATTAATGAAGTCATTTTTATGATGGGCAAAATTCTCACCCTAGTCAATTGCCAGAATCTCATAGTTGAATTAGTGAGGTGGTATTATTTTCTAGGCTAGGCACTGAAAAGTAGAAGGAATATAATTTCTTATAGGAACCTAAAATTGTTTCCTACCTTTGACATGGGGGTGGGGACTATAAAATTACAAAACAAATGCAGAAGTAATTCAAGATGTTCTGCAGCATGGTAAATCAGAATCAAGCCGACCATGCAGCGAAGCTATTCACTCAGCAGAGCATTTGGGGCCATCTGGATCATCTTTAAACCCAACCAGGCAAAACAGTGAAATGCACACAGGCAGGACCAAAGCTGTGTGAATCAGCCTCCAAAGCTTACCTCAGCTCTATGCATGGCTCCACTGAAGGCAATGACATAAGACAAAGGCCTTAAGAAAGGACCGACTTTTCATTTTTAAAAAGTTTATAAAACAGCAATAACAAACCTACCTCTTTAATATACATTAAAAGAAAATATAAATAACATAAATCAGAATGATATTCATTGTAATCCCACTACCAGAAATGCCTACTGTTTTCATCTGTGCATAGTTTCCTGTATTTGTATACGCTTGTACATAGATGATATCATCCTGCAGTTGTTCTGCATAGCTTAATTTTCTTACTTAACAATGTCTGTCTCCATAGTTTTTCACTCTATAGTGTTAAAGGCTTATGCACCCAACCATACCCATATATATTTAGCTTGTTTGGAATTCTTCCTCATGTAAATATAATTATTATGAATATTCTAGAATATAAAATCTAACTTCAATTTTGATGTTGGCTCTTGTCAAACATAATCCTCCCTCTCCTCTCTCCTTCTTCCTCTCCCTATCTCTCTCCCCTCCCCCTCTCTCTCCTCTCTCTCTCCCTCTCTCTCTCCTCTCTCTGTCTCTCTCTCTCTCTCTCTCTCTCTCTCTCTCTCTCTCTCTCTCTCTCTGTCTCTCTCTCTCTCTCCATCTCTTGCTCTCTCACCACTCTGTCTCTGTCTGTCTGTCTCTGTCTCTGTCTGTCTCTCTCTGTCTCTGTCTCTGTCTCTGTCTCTGTCTCTCTCTCTCTCTCTCTCTCTCTCTCTCTCTCTCTCTCTCTCCCTCTCCCTCTCCCTCTCCCTCTCCCTCTCCCTCTCCCTCTCCCTCTCCCTCTCCCTCTTTCACACTCTCTTTCCTCCAAATCAGGGAAAACCAATTAGAAAGTCTGGATACTGCTTCTTTTGACTTCAAAGAAAAACTTCAGAAACTACACAAGGTTCAGGAGCCCTCACACCCTGCTCTCCAGCCCCAACCACAAAGCCACCTGTCCCTCCTTTTGTTTGGTCTATTCTGTACAATCCTGTCATTTGAGTATGAAACTTTTTTCTACCTTCCTTGAACATGCCTGGAGGCATCTGTTTCAACATCAGAATCAATTTGGAGTGAAGGCTTAACTTGGCCCCTCCAGGGGGGCAACCGCAGCATAATTGGCTATGTTAGTAGGATAGCCTGGCCCATACTTTCACTGCCTGAGATCCCTTCCCTGTTGCCCTTGGCTTGCTAACTGGCCCATCTGCCTGCTGTGAGCAGGCATGCACAGTGGGCTCTGAGCCATGGTTCTGTCTGCTGTCAAGTTCGCATTTCAGCTGCCCTGTGCCCTGACGCAGTTGCAGAGACCTGCCAATATTTTGTTATAAATCTAATTTACCTAAGCCATATATTTCAGTAATTTCCATTTAGGACCAAAAGTATGAAATGGGGATATACCTTAAATTTACCTTGGACTGCTTTTTAACTAGGGCCTTTTTTACTAGGGCCTATCTGTGTGTCTCAGACCCCATTGTGTCTCTTGATTCTAGATAAAATGTAATTTAAGGTAGGCACATTGATTGACTGGTAAACTGGCCCTCTTTGGATTGGATTGATTTTTTTGGGGGGGAGGAAGAGGCAATATACTGGAATCTATATCAATTGTGTGCATTCATGCATATTAGGCACCACCATTACCATCCCCCAAAACTACTCCACCCTGGAGAATTAATTATTTAATAACCCCTTCTCCTGCCTCCTGGAGTCAGTAGGGCAGCTACTGTTGTGGGAGTTGGCAATGATTGTGTACGAGAACCTGCCCTCCTCAACTCCACTCTGAAAAACCAGGAGCTTCTGGCATATGAAATTTTTCTGAAGAGAAAGCCTTGAGGCTATGAACTGTCAAAGCCAGGTAAGTATTATGCCTTGGATTATGGGGCCAGAAATCCAATGGGCAAATGAGGGTCAAAGCCTCCTTTTTTAAGGCGGAAACAGCACTTTAGAACTAAATCTGGACAATCTAGTATATCCCACCTGTCTAATGCTTTTGTGGTATGCAACCGACATTGTGGGGAGCTCTTCTTCGTACACATTGGCCACGTGGGAAGGCTTTATAAAACAAGGGAGGGGTTAGCAAGGGAGGTAGGACAAGTCATAGGTGGGTGTGGTGTGCTTCCCTGTGTGCTATTGCTACCAGCTCCATACTGGGACATCTCAGATAAAAGAAAAGATGCGGGGATCGATCCGTTTTCACAAATTGATCTGACTTAAGTCAACTGTCTCCACACTTGTGGATGACTATAGGAAATACCATAGACCCTTTCTATGCATTTTCATAGACTCCTAAGCTATGTGTTCCAGTCAATGAAAGTAGAAGCAATTATCCTTCCTAGGATCATCTATTAGACTAAGGAAGTCTGCAAATTATTTTCCTTGCTGATAACCAAAGCACAAATCAGACCACACACGTTGCTCCACATATAAACACAGTTCCAGACCTCATCAGAACTTAACCTGTCCTCTTCACCTCCAGATATTGTCCACAGGGACCAAGGTGTTCATTCGCTTCTCAACTGAGTCAGCACGGGGCCTGCCAAGGAGACATTGAAAGGAGCGTTCATTTTCTTCACTATACTCAGGGTTCAGGCCTCACAAGATGACATGCTGCCTTGTTAAAGACAAGATGGAGTGGGCAGGGCAAGGGCGGGGCACAGCATATTTCCATCATTGATCAGATCTCAGGAGTGAGCTATAATATGGTCTGACTCCATTTTTTATGTTGATTCAGGCATCTATCACGACACACATAGAGCTTGCTTCTTTTCCCCTATAGTTGGGCAGACCTAGAGGGAAGCCTCTCAGCGTGGGAATGAAATTCAAACCATGTAAGTGGCTGATCCTGCTCAGAACACTCATCCGAAGCTCATGCCCTAACCAGAGCCATCACCTCTTTTCTCACTGAAGCTCGTGCAGACAAGCGTGGGTGTCTGCCCTCATCTCCTCTGCGGCTCCCATTATGTGAATTGCAAACCTTTTCATACCTCGGTGTGTGTGGCTACATCAGTCTCCACATCTGAAACTATTTTGGGTGAGGGGTTGATCCTAGCCCCAAGTGGCGACCACACAGCACATACTGCATCTTTGGGCTCTTGTCTAATTACTTCCATAGGAAAAAATCCCAAAGGTAAAATACTTGTGGTTTATGACCTTGAACAGTTGATTCTTTACCTTGTGGTGTAAATCTGTTTCCTACAAATATCAAATAAGATCCTCTTCATCCTTGCCATTCTGACAGTTAATAAATAACAGCTTAATGATTCTTATGGATATTAAACATATATTTTAATAATTTTTCTGTCATTTGCCAATATTTTACAGATGTCTAATTTATGTAATTTGTATTCATTTTGAAGTCTTTCTCCATTTATTAACGTTGAGGAAACTTGTATATTAGTACTTTGACAAATATAGATATATAAAAAACTTGTATGTGTCAAAGAAAAACACATTGCAAAATAAAAATATAAATAATATTATACATATATAGTTTACCAATTACATTACCTTGTTATATGACATTTTGTAATAGAAGGGATATAGTATTTTATATTAATTAAAAATAAATTATAAAAAGATGTTAAATATAAATAAATAACATTAAATTAATTAAATAATATCACTCAGATAGTGTACTTCTAATTGGAGACTTCTATAGTTAATTATAGCAATTTGGGACTTTTGCTGTTGTTATAATTGTTTTGAGACAGTCTCAGGTAGGTGAGGGTAGTCTTACCTTCATTATATAGCTAAAGATGACTTCTAAATCTTGATTTTTTTGCTTATACTTCTCATGTGCTTAAATGCACCACCATGCCTGGCTCAAGTTGCACAAAATTTAACTTCCTACTTTATAATGAGGAATAGATGAGCATGTTTGAGTTATCTGATATTGCTACCAATTTTAACTATTTTGCATAAATTACATATTATATAAAAGGAGTCACTGCTTATGGTATCAGGATTCTTACTGGCAACACTCAAAGTTCCTGATCTAGTAAATTCTAGAATGATGATACGATCTCTTTTCCTTCTCCCAGTTTATAGTCCAAGTAGCAGTCTGGATGATCTTACTAAATTTTAAGTTAGATCATACTCCTTCGCCTTTCACAATGTTTAGATGTTTCTCATATCACTAGAGCAGTGGATCATAATTGAAGGTGATCTGCCCATGTAGGAGACACTTGAAAGCGTACTTAATTTGTCACTGGAGAAGCATGCCTACAACCTAATGGACAGACATTAAATGCACTCACTACTGAATACCCAATGGCCCAATACCACATGTCACACCCAAACAGCCCTGCAATTGGAGGTCAGTAGCACCCTGGTTTGGAAATCCTGAGGGGAATAACCACAGTCCTTGCACTCAGTGTAAACTGGGCAGTGTCTGCTTCCTGTTCTCACCCAGTACCAGTTATCATGACCCTACCTTCACCCTTTTCCTCCTCTCTAGCCATAGAGGCCTCATAGGATTCCATCCACTGTCGTTAGGAAGGCTGTGTTGCCAGGACCTTCACACCCTTGTTTCCTTGAAAACTCCATCACATTCCTCAGAAGAGTATTCTTTCCTTCAAGATGCTCCTATTCAGAGGCCATCTTCTCAATGAACTCTTTGAACCTCTTAAACTCAATATTCTTCATGTCTAATGCTTCCATCAGCCCCATTTTGTTTAACACACACAGTACAAACTCTCTTCTCTCTAGTTTGAATGCCATCTCTGGCAAGACAGATTTTCCTGACAGCCTAGTACCCCACAACTAGGGCACCCTGATACCCTGTAAATAGCTGTATGGTAGAAATAGCCTCTCCATTCCTCATTTCATAGCCGTGAGGTGGAGTTTTCTTTCCTGGTGTCAGGTTGGGTAAAAAGAAAATGTTGATGAATTATCATATTCATTAACTACAGTCCTAATTTTGCTTCAATTATTTGTCTTTGTCAGATAAAATTTCTTCTGGCTTTAGGAATTTATATGTTAAACATTTATGCAAAAGATTGGAGCTAGAAAATAAGAACACTAATAGGGTAAGCAAGACCTTCCTCAATATTGTCTAAGAATTCTTTAGATTTTCTATTCGTTTCCTAAGAACATGTGAGAATAGAACAAGTGCTGTACTCTGAAGAAAACTGTTTTTCACTGATCTACTTCCTTTTCCTGGACTCTGGGCTGACACCTAACAACAGCATCCTGAGAAATCTGAAATGACAACCCAGCTGTGATGCACAGCTCTTCACTCATGGAAACTCTGCAAAATAAGTGCTCAGCACTCCAAGCTACTGAGCTCTGTGGCAACTGCTTGCATACCAGCGGGAAGCCTCTGCACCTGCCCACCCTGAGAAAGGTAAGAAGATTTAAACTACTTGCAATTACTGAGGAGCCATGTAAGCATTAATTTCCTAAAAAAACAAAACCTTATTTTAACTCCTTAAACATGATATGAACACATGTCCCATAAGTTATTGCAAGCTCCTACTTGCAAGAAAATACATGCGTGCACAATTTATGATTGTAATTCAGAGCACATTTGGTTGCTGTTCAACATCAAAGTGTATTTTGTTTTTCAATTTCCAACTGTATGTTCACTGGCTCAGAGGATTAGGTCCCATTGCTGGTTCTGTAGAAACAATTATACCCTCCTCCCTAATTGTGTTCATTTCCAGCGCTTCTGCTTCCAAGAACCTAGTACTATACAAATGAATATTCTAATGTCTCCTGTTTTCTGAACAGCAAACACAGCTCGTATGCTATAACTGGACTGAACAGCTTAGCTTGTTTCTTTAACAGACTTGACACAAAAAAGTGAGAGAGTTCAGATAACAAAATTTCAACAAAGAAGATACGTGCATAAGAATAGTTTGAGCTGTTGTTTTTTTTTTTTTTTAATTTTTATGTAGGGGTTATTACAAAATTACAACCTTTCTCCCTTCCCCCTTCTTTGCCCAAACCTTCAAACATGACCCTGTTTTCTCTCCTTCTAATCTATGGCCTCCTTTTTCACTAATTGTATTTGCATGTATATATGTAGACACATATATGTTCCTAAATATATCCTGTCAGTACATATCCTGTTACCTGCTTGCATGCTTTCAGGACTGGTCATTTGGCACAACCAGTTGTTACGCTCTTACCTTAGGGAGATCTCCTCTTCCCCTCTCAGCTTTCCTTGGTTGCCTATGTGTAGGGTTGTGGCTGCCTTGGCTTTTTCTCATCCATTCTGGCATGCCCGTTGGTATCATCTTTATTCCACTCATGTTTGGGCAGCCATGATGGTGAGACTTCATGGGTGCATCTTCTGACATTACTAGAAAACACAGTTCCATAAGAGCTCCCTGGTCCTCTGTCTCTTATGAGCTTTCTGCCACCTCTTCTACCATTTTCCCTGAGCCTTGTGTGTGGGAGTATTTTGTAGATGTATCCATTTGGACTGGGCTCCATAGCTGTATTTTCATTGGCTGTGGTCTTCCGTTGTGGTCTTCATCTGTTGCAAAGAAAAGCTTCCTTAATGGGACAAAACATTGCTTACTACTCAGTACTAGTGAATTCATGGTATTTTGGGAGAGAATATTCAACCATTAATTTACCGAACCAGTACAATCATTTCACCAAATATAACCAGCTTAAATGTAATAAGATCCTAACACAGGATACAAAGGGCATGCCAGAAAGCTATCTAAATCTTTTGACATAACAGTCTGCCATAGAAAAACCTATTCTCCAGGAGAATTATCCTACATGGCTCTCACAATACAATATTAACATACATCACCTTACCCTACTAGTGGCCACGTGAAACCCAGAGATGCATGTCCTAGAGCTCAGCTACCTGGGTCTGGTTCTATTGTGTTATGGGCATGTGTTATAAGAATGTTTTAAACTCAAAGGAAACTTCATAAAGTTAAACCACTGCAAAAAAAAACCTGACATTGAAGCTATTTGATATCATCTCTTTCTAAATTCTTCAGCCTGCATTAAATTTAGGTAAAGTTATAAATCCTCTATGAGTAATAGCTAGTCACAAAGACATAGCTGATCATCATATGGCCATTCTCAGAATTTAAAGATTCTCCAAAGTATGTGCAGCCTAGGCAAAATCTCCATGACCACCGCTGTCTCAGTTCACCGAACATACCATGTCAACTGAACGGTGACCAGGATTTTGTCTCCAACCACAAATAGGGTAATGATACTGAATGAGTTGCCAGGAGAGACAAATGAAGGTACATCTTCAGAAATGTTGGAACATCTTTAATCCGAATATATGCTGCCTTGTATATTCCTCCACTCCTGAAGTGAAGTATCAGTGCAAACAAGCCAAGCTTTGCCGGAAGTTGCTGCAGCTACCAACAGGCCTGGGAGTACACAGCAGTCAACCTGTTCAACTTGACCATTACACAGTCTTCTGATGCTTCTCAAAGGCACATGACTTGGGCCAGTCACTTCCCTTTACAGATCACACTTATCTTGCGAATTTATAAAACTATCTTAATCCCCTGTAAAAATGGGATAACTAATTAAACACTATCTGCTAAAGAATTTAGTTATTCTCTTATGAATAATAATCTGTAGAATACTTCCTCCTACTGTTTTATTATTAGGCAATTAGTGGTTTCAGGAAACACTGTCTCAAAGCCTCATTGTTCCAAAGATTTCCAATGATAGCATAAAACACTTTATTTTGGTCTTTGGTATAAAAACAATTTTTTCCCTTTGTTCACCTGGAAAGCCTGGAAAGACCCTGTGCATAATAGATCTTCCCCTCCTTATAAACAGATCACTTCTAAGTCTTGAGGATCATAAGTCATTATTTGGACAGAATTTTTATAAAAATGTTTAAGGCTCAACAGATTTTATTAAATAGCACTTTTATTGGCAATTGGAGGTGTTCTTTAGGCCTCCAAGTCAGCAGGCTTTTATTTCAGTGGGCCTGTGACTTCCCATTTGAGAGAATGCCAACAAGGAAAATCAGGCCCATTATTGCCCATTCAAGCTCTGAGACTCTGTGTGGTCATTAAATTCAGTGTGGACTCCTCCTCGCAGCCCTTACAGGCCGTGAAAATATTTCACAGGTGACTAAAATCTCCACCAGGTACACAACTTCACTTGCTCCATTAAAGTTTAAGTTGGGACCTCACTTTTTCTTTCTGACGGAGATTACTTTTAGAGACATTTTAAGTTCAAATGTATAGCATACTGAAATAACAGAATCCCTAGGTGTCCCCTATCTTCTGTTACCATGGAAAAAAAACACATAGACTTTTTCAATGTCAACACCTTACACCAAAGGATGTTTTTGTTGCATTTCATGAACCTACAAGGACACTCTACTATTGCCTAAAATCTGTAATTTGTATTGAGAATCATTCTCCATGCTGTACACTCCATGTGTTTAGATAAACGGATAATTGCATACACCCACCATTATGGTTAAATAGAATAGTTTAAGTGCCTTAGAATGCTTTAGAAAACATGCCTGTTCATCCACACTAACCCTTAGCAACCATAGATCCATTCCTAGTTTCTAGAGCTTTTTTCTCTAAAATGCTCTAAAATGTCATCTACGTAGAATCATGTAGTATGAAGTCTTCACAGCTTGGCTACATTCACCTAAATATGCACTCAGATTCCCCCATGTCCTTTCTCGGCTGTACAGCTTGGTCCTTTTAATGCAGAGTAATACTCTACAGTCCATAACCATTTCAGCATTCACTTATGAAAGGACGCTGTCTGTAATTCCTGTATTTGTTTAATTAAAAATAAATCAGTCATAAAAGCTGTGTGCAGATGGGTCTTCATGCAGACATAAGTTTTCAACTCATTGCATAAATAACAATGTACAAATTGAAAAATCTGTCAGCCTATGTTAAGAAACTGCCCTCTTGTCTTCCAAAATAGCTCTTGTTTCCTTTTAATCCCAGAGGGAAACTATCTTGGGGTCCCAAATTTCTTCTGTTCTTCACATCGTCCCCGTCCAAAGGGCACCGCTGAAGAGAGCCAAACCTTTCTCTGGAACAGCTCCTTTTTTCTTTCTGCCTGTGTGTAGGCAGGCCTTCTGCAAAGCAGGCCATCTCTGAGCAGCACAACACTAATCAGGTGGTCCAAAATCACATCCAGAAACACCCAACATCTGCTTCACATCAAGACGAGGCCATGTGCCAACTGCAACTCAGTCAACATGTTGTATTGGCAACAGTTTCTGCTCTACACAGGCCAAATTTGAGGACTGAGACAAGAATTCAGAGGCAATTTGCATATTTTGGGCTGCCAGGTTTATCTTCCTTCAAACGATTCTGAATTTTCTCAGTTCAAGGAATACCTTGCTGTCATCAGTTAAATTGAAGGTCTGGTCAGGAGATAATCTCCAGTTCATGTTCCGTGGGCTCAAATATCACATGTATGTGAATGCTTTAGTGAATAAATGAATTGAAGGACAGAAATACTCTTCATTGCCCCCTCCAACACACTAGCTTAGGTATATCTCTTTGCAGAAATATTGGGGTCTGAGTATATGTACATGCATACATACCCTCTTTAGTATCCCAAGAGTCATCATTAGTTCTGTTAGTCTCAAAACAACAACAAAATAACAAATGATTTTTCACTCAGCCCTATTCAAGATTTTCCTAAAGATATATCATTGCCAGAAAAGGTCAAAATATCCATCCCATAGTCTGAAAAGGGAAAATGGTGAATCTAGAGATAAGTAACAAAATGGATAAGGATAATATCTACATAATGTATAGTAGAAATGCTAAATAGGATACTCTGGTGGAAATTTAGGTTAGTCAATTTTACCCTGTGTGGGTAGTGGCCTTGACTGTGAAATGTATCATACAATTGGATTTTATTAAAATCATGTAAGGATTTCCTGCTGATGTATGTTTTTAAACACCCTGTTGGAATCCCACTAGTGAATCCTGCACTTGTGCTGTCAGTGTGGGTGTCCACCAGCACACAGGGCAGAGTCAAGCTGAGTAGTAGGGAGAGTTTGACAATATTCATGGAAAATCGGGCAGTGAGTCTACAGCCATCATCACTCCCAAAATGAAGAACTACAGAACAGTTGGGGTACTAGACTCCAGAGAGAGAGAGTTTGTATAAAAGGTCTTCTGGAAGACAGCTTCAACAAATGCAGTCCTCTGGAACAACAGGGAGTAGAGTCAATAAAGCCTACATGCATTCTTTCTCAACTTCCATATTGTGGTTCTGCATGCCCAAAGAGAGCCACGGACTGTGATGTATGACTCAGCCCAAACGCACACTTGTTTTACTTGAGCTGACATCAGTACAAGCTCTGGTTCTCATCAGCATGATCAAAGCTTGTCTCTCTAATCCTCAGTTGCTTAACTCACCTTTCAGTTTAATCACAAAGAAAGTACCTTTCAATCGTAAAGCTTTTGATAAAAGCCCGTGAAACATTTGTTAAAGGGAGTTACTGTCATTCACCTAAAAAAAAATTGTTAGTAATCAGAGGTAAAATTTATGCTCAGCTGAAAAATGCACTCTCCAGTACTAGGCTGACAATCAGACCAGCCCTATGTTGGTGAACTCACTCTTCTTATGGAATCTTAAGCATAGAATGATCCAGTTTGCCTCCTCCCTTAGCTATGGAAAGAAAAACGTAAGATCAACTCTGACACATTAATCAAATATATCATAGAATTACTATACTTTTTCATGCAATGTTTCTCTCTCAAGATACACATGGAGAACTTCCTTGCCCTTTGGTAGTTATGACCACATTTATTAGGCCTTGAATACGGAAAAATCCTAAAACACCAAACCTTTACATATTAAAGTCTTTTACTTAAAATCTTCCAAATAAAAGTAATGTCAGACCTTTGTAACAAGTACCGTAATTACCTGGTATCAGCCAAACAACAAAAAAAACATTTATTTGAGATTACATTTAAGTAAAAAAAAAGCCATACAAAAATCTTATCAAATCATCCAATAAAGACTAATAAAAATGACAAAGAAGACTAATAAAATAGTTATTAAAAGGAAGAACTATAGAAAAATGATAAGGACATCTGAAAAAGTTATGATAAATCATATTGTTATCTACTTACCTGATAAAACTATAATAAACATATTTGTATAAATATTCACATATAACTTGCATGAAATTTTCTCATCTGTGCTGATGATGCTCACTCTAAGTGCCAAAGATCACATAACAAAAATCCAGGCAGGCAGAAAACCCATCTGTTTAGTTATTTGTCAGGATTTACAAAGCATACAGGCTGTTGGTGTATGGTATCAGAAGGCACCATGAAAGTTTGCAAAGGAGGGAAGCAAGCAACAGTTCTACCCAGCCATAATGCCTGTGAACTACAGTAAAGACCAACACGGCGCAGTAATCGTATGAGTGCAGTAGTGGCATATACTCCTTGGCGGCAACCAAAAACTTTGTCATCAGACTTAAGGGCTGCTCAACAAGAGAAGTCATGTCCAGAATTGGAAATCCATAGAACTACACTGGACTAGGACGTCAGGATCTTAGAAAAAGATCTCCAATAACCACTAACTAAAATAACATAATCCCTGACAACATTTTATAGACATTTGTTTGTATTACCCACAGACAAGTGTAGTTCTCAAACCTCATCAACTAAGATTCTCTTTTCAACCAGAGAAAACCATAACAGAAACCACAATAAACTAAAATAAGATGTTGTAGAGCCCCTCCCCAAGGAATACATCTACGTAACAACTTCTGCACCTAAGGTCCCGGGACTATTAATGGAGATGGGGTGGAATATTTGTAAGAGCCAGTAGAGAAGAAGGTTTACTTTGAGACTGTGTCTCCTAGTAATGTCAGAAGAGTCTCACCACCATGACTGCCCAACCATGAGCTGAAGAAGGACAAGAAAAATAAACATGTCAAAGTGGACAAGGGAAGTCGATGAAGCCACAAGCCCGAACAAAAAATTATGAACAACTAAAGAATACTGAAAGTGGAAAAAATTGTCTTCCCTAGGGAAGAGCAGGTCAAATGGTTGTCCAATACAAAATTCTCAGGCCTGGAAACTCACCTACAAGTAACATTATACATACTGAGCAGATATATTTAGGAGTGTGTGTGTGTGTGTGTGTGTGTGTGTACATATACCAACAACCATTGAAGAAAAGGACATGAATTTGAAAGAGAGCAAGGAGGAGTATATGGAAAATACAGAATGATTTAGAGAGAGGAAACAAAAGGGAGAAATTATATAATTATACTCTAACTTTAAAAATTAAAAAAATTAAAATAGTTATTACAGAAACCAAAAGGACTAACAGAAAAGATGACAGATTTTACATGGATCAAAATTTAAAGCACACAAATTTTTACTGTAATCATCTTACTGATATTTTTATAAACATTACAGATACACATACTAATACAACCATTCATAATATATATTGTATGTATAATTTTTAAGCATCATGAACAGCTTCATTATTGCTTAAATTCATCAGTGGTATCAGATGGACAAGAAAAATAAACGTGTCAAAGTTGACACAGGAAGTCCATGAAGCCACAAGCCTGAACGAAAAAGTACGAATAACTAAAGAATACTGAAAGTGGAGGAAATAGTCTTCCCTAGGGAAGAGCAGATCAAATGATATTAACTGGACACATTAGTTGGCTTCATCATATTGTCATCCGCGTATAAATATCCTACTCTGATTGTGCCCACTCTCTGTCTCTCTTGACCGTCTCATCTTCTGCTCTCTCTTTTCCTCACAAAAGACAAGTGTCTCATGATGCACACTTCCCCCATCTGCAGACAAAAAACACTGACTCTGAGGGTCTTAGGGAAGTGGATGGAGGTAAAAAGAGGGGTAGACTTCTTGTACATGGCGTCTTTTTGTAAACTCATGCACCAATAGGGAATGTGGGTAGAAGCATGTGTCCAGAGGCAGAGTGCTCAGGCTGCCGGAGTGTGGGTGGGACATTGTTAGCCTCATAACATCAGAAGCTAAACGTAACTTCCTGGACATGAGATCTGACTATCTGTTAATCTAGAACTCCTTAAAAAGCCTCCTGCACCACAGCAGATAATCAGATAAGTGTGGCTGAAATTAAGTGCCTTGCTCTTAACTTTCATTTTCCAATTCTAACTTTATATCTTTTTCGGTGTAACTGCTACATAACTGTCTTAGTTTGCTTTCCGTTGCTGCGATAAAATGCTGTCTAAAATCAGCTGCAGGATGAAAAGATGTAGCTTTAGCTGGCCTCATAGATCCAGTCCTTTATCCATGGAAAGAAGCCAGAGGAACTCTAGACTGGAACACGGAGGAAAGTGACTGAAGGGGAGACCGTGGAGGAACTCCACTTGCTCGCCCAGGTTTGCTCGCTCAGCTTACTTTCTTATACAACTGATCACCACCTCCCCAGGGCTGGCACCACTGAAGGTGAGCAGAGTCCTGCACTTACACCGGTAATCAAGAAGCTGCCTCCATAGGACAATCTGAGGGAGGCAATTCCTCAAGGATGGCTCCTGCTTCCTGGGTGACTCCAGTTTGGGCCAAATTGACGAAATTTACCTAGCTGAATAGCCAACAGAAAGGAACTATTTACATTTAGATATGTCATAAAGCTTATTGCCTGTTTTTCCCTCTATTATCACTGTTTCTCTTAGTGTCAAGTGTTAATGATGTTTGACCCCACAAGTAGCTTTTCTGCTGAACACTCGTCTTTGACATAATCTATGTATCCTAGCAGAGCCACAGAAATATTCCTTTCATTTTGTATTTTAGCAGATGAATTCTGTCAGCCTCCTCAGGTCAGGGTTCTCTTCACCCTGTTGTCCACAGCAGCAATCAACTACACCCTGAGTATAGAATCCAAGCCTCCTTTTTCCCCCCCAAATACGCAATTTACTTTTAATCTGGAAATCTGAAATATTATCTTGCATGTTTCGTCTTCTCAAATATTTTCTGAACCTGTCTGTAAAACTTACTAACTTTTTCTTTTTCACATTTTCCTAATTACTTATGATTATTCCAAGCTAAATCATTTTCTATTTTAAAATTATCACTGTTCACTGGCATCTGCTCTCAACATGCTGCTACACTCTCCATTATTCCTTTCTGAAATGGGACCTTACTCTTTGGCCCACGCTGATCTGAAATTCACCATGTAGCTCTGACTGTTCTCAGACTCACAGCAACCACCCTCCTGCCTCAGCCTGCCGAGCACTGAGGTTATTTGCACAAGCCACCACACCCAGCGTTATCTACTTCTTTCGAGAGAAGCATGTACTAAGTGTTTCCATGTTCTGTCAGACTCTCATACGTGCTGAGCTGCAACTAGACATCAGGGGCTCTTCCAGGTACAAGATTCAAAACTTTGTGTTTAAAAGCAAGTGGTTTTAGAACTCCACTTTTTCCAATAGATAGGTCAACCATACAAAAATAAATAAACAAAGAAACATCAGAATTAATTCACATGATACATCAAATGGGCTTAACAGCTACCTATAGATTTTATTCCACGCAAGAATAAACATTTTACTCAAGTCTCCTAAAACTGGAGTTACAAATGGTTGTGAGCGACCACGTAGATCAAACCCAGGTCCTCTGGAAGAGCAGCCAGTGCTCTTAAACGATGAGTCATCTCTCCAGCCTTTCGAGTGGATAATTAAAATTAATCATTACACATGCTTTTGCTAAACATGCTTTAAATAAATTTATAGCTATAATAAATTACAAATACAATGCAAAAAAAAAAAAAACAAGTAAAGCCCTCTGTTCTGATTGTACCAGCTGTCATCATTTTCTTATCTCTATTCCCTGTTCCTTCCACTGAAATTTGCTTCGTGCCTGCAGTCATCTGGGCTGCTCTAGCACATATCATGAGTGAACCTCACCCCTGAAACCATGCTGACCACAGTTGCCCATGCTTGTTGTCTTTTTTATTGAACCCATCCCATTTTTATAACTCTAAAGTATACCACAACAAGTTACTATGTATGAAGTGAAACCATCGCTGTAGTCATGCAGATTACTCATTTGCTAACTCTCACTGTACTTTTATTGTGGTAAGATCAACTAATATCCGCTGAATGAGGAGATATGATGACATGTGTTTATTCTAAATATCTTTCATTTAGTTTTTAATATTTTAATTAAAATATAATTACATCATATCCTCCCTTTCCTTCCTCCGTTCCCTTACATGCCTCCCTTACTCCCTCTCAAATCCATGACCTTTTCTATTATTAACTTTATATATACATATATATGTATGTATATATATTCAATTTAGTCCATTTAGTGTTGCTTATGTGTATATGATTTCAGGCTGGACCACTTGGTATTGGATAACCAATTCCATTTTTATCAGTTAGGATGTAGTCTGTTTCCAACAAAGTAAAACTCATCTAAATTGGCCTACATACAAATGGTATACCAGCTAAAGCAGCTAGGATTTTCAGTGAAGGCTGACTTCAGATTTGATTTGACCAGGCAGCTCATCAAGGACCATTTGTTCCCCTTCACTTCTGCATCTCTGCTGTCAGTTTCATCTCACATTGTAACATTACCTACTGCACCTTTCTGACTATAAAGATTGTCCTTCAGAGGATTTTTCTCCAGAAAACTTCCCATCATGCCTAATTATATGTAATTAGGTCTTTGCCCCTTCCTAAGTAAACCCTGTCATCTTGAAAATGCCACATTCTGATTACACTGGGCCTTGAACCAATCCTTGCTACAGTAGTATAAGGTTACCTTCCATTACCATCCTGCCTCATGCCTGCAGCTGGGCTTGAATAAGCTTCACAGAAAACACATCAGAGACATGATGGGAAAATGAACAGAGACCCCAAGAAGAGTCAACGAGGAGGCCAGACATCTCTGGTTAATATAGACTGATGACAGTCATGAATTCTCTTCATTTCATCACTGACCATGAATCCAACTCTAGCTTTCTACAATTTCATGTACAGCAGTTTGGAGTATTTCAACCCACTATCCCAAATCTTTAATTTGCAGCTTTGTGATGAGCACTCCAAAATTTACATCTATAGCCTTGAGTTCCTCCCAGCTGCCCAAACTTCTATTTCTAACTGTGAGATAATTATCTTGGATCAGCCTTATGGCACTCTTAGATCAACTAGGACCTGCAGAAATGTTGTCAGGAACCAAAGACAATAACTTCAACCTTTTCTGCTTGTAGTTTGTTTTTTGTTGTTGTTATTGTTTGTTTGTTTATTTGTTTTTCTGCAAACTTGAAAACCTTCTTAGTATCCTGGGCAAATATTGGGAAATTCTTTATCAGCACACTTTTAGTCCTCAAGGTACCTGAGAATTTTGCCAAGGAAAACTAAATGTCAACTACTTGTTTCTAATGAGTGTTTTGCCCTAAAAGTCTATCCACTTTCACAATAGGAAATCAGCAAGGTAGGCAGCTTAGCAGTGTGGTAAAGTACACTATCTTGCTGGATGATTAGTCTTCCTTGGAGTTTTTGGCCATAGGTAATCAACTACAAATAGCATATTTCTCCAAGTCTTTTGATCACTGTTCATCTGTTCATTATTTATGCCTAGAATATTCTTTCTCTTTGTACTCTATCTTTCTTTATTCATCTCCAGTCTGATAGAGTTACTATATTTCCAAACCTTTACAATATAGAAACCATGTGCTCATCCCCAGATATACTGCACCACATTTACTCAGTTATTCAGTTCTGTCTCCTTCCACAGCAAATAGCAGTGTCCGTGTTGAGTAAGTAATGGTACACCAAACATTTCTATGAGCAGAAGGTAGAATGTGTTGCACAGTAAACACTAACTCCAGGTTCTGCCTCACACAGCATTTGCTTCAGCTTTCAGTGGTCAGAGGCTTGATGATGAAAATGGGAATCACCCAAGAATAAAAATAAGGATCTGAAACTCAGTTCTTCTGTTAATTATAATGTGTACTACAGACCTCAGACCAGAAAAATCCTCTTCCTTTCCAGGTTCAATATCAATGATTTACAATTATAGATGATTCTAATCAGTAAGAATTTGTAGGTTGGCTGTGGAGCATTATGGGTGCAGTTCAATGAAAATGTTACCAGTCAAATGAAGCGTATTACATTGGTAATACGTATCCGGTTTCATGTACCTCACATGGTTCTTCACAGACACTAAATTAGACACAAAATTCACAAGAGGATAGCAGATCTCTTTCTGCACCATTTACCAAACACAACTTTTTCTTGTTTCTTGGAGATTGAACTCTTGTTTCAGCTTCCTCATGCCTATCAATCAGCTTGAGACGACACTTGCAGTTGTGTTTCTTTCATGAAGATAGAAACCCTGGCAGTGGTAGCAGACACTCATCTGAAAGCTCAGTTATAAATTACCTTTGTCAGCCTATGGAGAAAGCTAAAGGCATGTTGCGATCTTATTTGATTAAATCAGAAGATACGCCAGCCAGCCAAAGAATGGAAAACCCTTTTCATTTACATGCTCCATTAACCACACTTGACTGAAAAAAAAATCAATCTTAGTGTAATTCTTTACCTACATGCCTCTAATTGCCACTTACAAATTCTTTCCCTCAATCACGTCATGGCTCATAAATCAGGAAGCAAATGTATGTGTGGCTAAGTTGCTGTGCTTTACTTAACATGATAGGTTTCTATTCCACTATTATTCCAAAGAGCAATAGTGTATCAAGTCACCATGGAAACCAGGGCACATCAAGGTGAAAAGTGTCTCTCACACAATATGCATGGGACTACAGAGCTCTGTGCTCCACCAATGTCAAAAGACTGTTCTTTTGGCAAAGTCCTCAGACTCGGCCTATCCTTCACTTCAAGCAACTATTACTCCATTCCATACTCTCTGAAATTTAATTGTCACTGTCCCCCAAGCCCCCAAATGAAAAATTGCAAGATGATCATATTATCCACATTACAGAATATTCACTTTGTACTCATCTTCAAGAATCATGGTATAAGTATTAAAGGAATAACTAGTGAGAGGGATCAACTGAAAGTTAACTGCTATCACTGGAGCATTGGATTTAATTCTTCAAAAGCTTCACCACTCCACAAAATGCACTTCCCAGTTCTTAGGTTCCCATAAAATAGAGATCATTTCTAAACAGAGTAGTGTAAATGTTGATCACAAATAGATACAAAATGCTTTTGTAGTCATAACTCTCTAGGAAGGAGTTATTCCACTTTTTAGAACAATGAACACATTGCCTCCGTTATAAGCTTGTTTACAGTAAGGTAAATGTATTTGGGCACATGTATCCATGTCTAGGTTTTTTTATATTCAAGAAAAGAGCTCCTGTCTACTTTTCTACACTTCAATAATATGTCTTATCCTCTTCTACATAGGCCATATTTCTGTGGCTTTGGCCTAACATTCACAGATAAATGTCAATTAAAAAAAAAGAAAATGGTGTTCAAGATGGCTCAGTGGTTAAGAGCACTTGTTACTCTTGTAGAGGATCCGAGTTTGATACCCAACATCCATACTGTGTCACACAAATCGAACGCCAGTCTTAGGGAGATCCAACATCCTCTTCTGACTTCAAGAGGCACAAGGCATGCATATGGTACACAGAAATGCATCCAGGAGAAATGCATAAATAAATAAATAAATAAATGTTACTTTCTGCTCTCCCAACACCCACATCAAAAATTATTAGTATGTTGGTACATGTGTCTTTGGATATGTATACCATATGAATGTGGATATCTGAAGTTGGCATTGGATCCCGTGGAGCTCAAATTACAAGTTATTATGAGACATTTGATGTGTCTCACAAGTGTGCCAATGCTGAGTGTAGTCCATATTTAAAAGTTTTCAATGGACATGGAGAAATCAATCTGTTACTGGATAGAAAGTTCCTTTTCTGTAGTCTAGTTTCCATAGTACCATAATCTGTTATGAAGGAAGCTTTGTGGGGTGGGGGTATCAACAGTCTTACTCAGCTGTGAATCATGTAAGATAAAACAGTGACCAGCTTGACATGATTTGCTCACCCATCCAACAGACATGCAAGTATTATAGATTAACCAATTGATTTCTGGTTGGATTAAAGGCTCACTGCACAGGAGGGAGTACATACATGGTGCCATCAATCTGACCAAAAACATATGGCTGTGGAGTGCACTGGGCCCAGGGATGAACTTTGAACTACTATTTGCTACACAATAAACAATAGTAATAAAAGCTGGATGGTATTGGCGGGGGAAGGCATGTTTATCAATGGAATCAAATTGAAGACCCAGAAGTAAAACCGCACACTTATGAACACTTGATTTTTGACAATGAAGTAAAAATATATATACAGGACAGGAAAACATAACCATCTTCAACAAATGGTGCTGGTCTATCTAGAGGTGTGAATGTAGAAGAATGCAAAGAGATCCAGATCTATCACCCTGCCCAAAACTCAAGTCCAAGTGGATCAAAACCTCAATATAAATCTAGACACACTAAATCTTATAGTAGAGAAAGTGGAGAATAGCCTTGAATGCATTGACAGAGGAGACAGACAACTTTCGGAACTGAGCACCAACAGCTCAGGTGCTAAGATCAATAATTAATAAATGGGACCTGGTTAATATTGAAAAGCTTCTATACAGTGAAAGACACTGTCAAAGGGACAAAATGGCAGCCCACAGAATTAGTAAAGGTCTTCACCAACCCTCTCTCTGACAGAAAGCTGATATCTAAAATTAAACACCATCAAGCCACATAACCCAATTTAAAAAATGGGGTACAGGCCTAAATAGAGAATTCTCCAAAGAAAAATCTTGAAAGGATGAGAAGCACTAAAGAGATGTTCAACATCCTTAGTCATCAGGGAAACACAAGTCAAAATGACTCTGAGATTCCATATTACAAGCCCCAGATGGCTAAGATTAAAACCCTCAAGTGACAACATGTGCTACTGAGGATGTGGAGCAAGGGGAACACTCCTCCATTGCTGGTGGGAGTAGAAATTTATACAACCATTTTCTAAATCAATCTGGCACTTCAAGAGAAAACTGGAAATAGATTTACCTCAAGGCTAAGCTATATAAATCCTGGAGATACATATATATATATATATATATATATATCGAAAAGATACTCCACCATACAGCAAGGACACTTGCTCAATTATGCTCATAGAAGCTTTATTTGTAATATCTAGAAAATGGTAACAACCTATATGTTTGTTAACTAAAGAATGGATAAAGAAAATGTGCCACATTTACACAATGATATTTATTATTCAGCTGTTTAAAACAACATGAAAATTGCAGACAAATGGTTAGAACTAGAAAAGATCATCCTGAATGAGATAACCCAGACTCAGAAAGATAAACATGGTATGTACTCACTTAAGTGGATATTAGTCATAAAATATAGTATAACCATGCTACAATCCAGAGACCCAAAGAAGCTAAGTAACAAGGAGGGCCCTAGGGGGAAAACTATTGAATCTCACTCAGGAGAAAGAATAGAAAAGACACTGGGAGTAGATGGAGTGAGGGAACAGATTTATGGAGGATGGTGAGAGAGAGTATTGGGAGAGAGAACAGCAGTTGGTGGGGGCGTCTCTGGGAAGACCTAGAAACCTAGGACAATAGAAACTCCCAGAAATCAGTGGAGTGACTCTAGCTAAGGGCTGGTAGATGAGGGAAAGGGGAGGTGAGAGGGAGGGATTGGGAGGAGAGGAAGAGGGGGAAGCTGCGATTGGAAAGTAAAGTTAATTAATTAATAAAAATAATGTGAACAATAGATTCAATTTAATAAGCATCAACTCAGTCTTCAAAACAATTCTGGGGTTGACAAGACATCTTAGCTAGCAAAATCAGTTATAGCTGACCCCGAGGATGTGAGTTATGATATAAAGAGAACCAAATTTTGAAAGATGTCCTCTGACCACACATGAGGTATTGTATGCATATAAACTCATGTGCACATACACATAAGCACACGCATACATATACATGCACTAAATAAGTATATGTAATATTTTTTTAAAAAACTAATAGCATGATGAAACATGAAATATTTCAAACCCTTTCCTGAAGAAAATATCTTAGGATACAGATCAGAAAAGAATGTAAGAAAACTGGCCATGCTGACAGGCTTTTATTTCATGTATTAACATCTCAAAGAACACGCATCCTAGAAAATGTGTAACTTGTTTAGATCAAGGTCAAGGCCAGACATCCTGGTAATCTGTGAATGGGGTACTAAACATTGTACCAGACTCCACCAACCAAAACGAAGACACGGGAGATAAGGCATTATAATTGGGTTTTTTTATTAATATATTAATTTATTCATATTTATTCATATTTTTATCCCATCCCTTGTGTCCTCCCACTCCTTCCTCCCTCCCACTTTCACCCTATTCCCCTCCACTATGTCTGTGACTGAGGGGGACCTCCTCCCCCATTCTATGGTCACAGCCTCTCAAGTCTGTGGTGGTTTTTTTTTAAACCACCATTTTTATAGATTCTCCACCTTATTAGCAATAAATTTAGGCAACCAGCTCACTTTGAATACTAAAGTATGGAAAGAAGGAGACCCATGTCCTTCTCAGAAGGATGGTGATGCCTCTTGAGCTATGTGCCCATTTCCCTCTCCTGGCCAAGTGACAACCCTGATGGGCCCTTTTGTCTCTGCCCAGGCCCAAGAATCGAGGCAACTACTTACAGAGCCCTAGCCAGCCATGGTTACCACGTGAATGAGAGTGAGAAATAAGTTCTTGGTGTTTAAACCTCCTGCACTTGGCAGGTGTTTATTACTTCACATCCATTTCCTCCACCTCACCAGATACAAACAATAACAGACAGTGTTTAAAAGAATGAGGTCATCAGCCAAACTGCCTGGACAAAGAACTGCCACCGCTGCTGTTTACACTAATAAATTTAGTTTTAAACAAAGAGACTGTATAACAAACATCATTTTATATCATTGAATACTCAAGAGCTGGTATTGAAACCCAAGTAGGCTGACTTGTAACTGCCTCTTACATTAGAGAAAACAGGTTACAGAGTTAATATATCTCAAAACATTTTTTTTCTGATATAGAACCATTCTGTAAATTGTAAATACTAAATAATTTCTTTTTTTATTTATTTATTCTTGTTACATCTCAATGGTTATCCCCCCCTTGTATCTCCCACTCCTCCCTCCCTCCCTCCCATTTTCCCCTTACTCCCCTCCACTATGACTGTGACTGAGGGGGACTTCCTCCCCTTGTATATGCTCATAGGGTATCAAGTCTCTTCTTGGTAACCGGCTATCCTTCCTCTGAGTGCTACATGGTCAAATATGAGGCACCAGACAGCTGAGTGGAGAGTGGGATATGAATTTCTAATGTTTTATATAATACATTTTGAAGATGATTCCCAAGCCCCAACTCATTCCAGATCCTCCCTACCTCCCTACCCACCCAACTTTATGTTCTTTCTCTTTTCACAAAAAAAAGAAAAAATAAAAATAAAAATTTCAAAACAAGCAATTCTAGACAATGGTGGCACAGGCCTTTAATCCCAACACTTGGGAGGCAGAAGCAGGTAAATCCTTATAGACCCTTATTAATTCAAGGACAGCCTGGTCTACAGAGTGAGGTGAAGTACATCCAAAGCTGCATGAAGAAACCCTGCCCAGAAAAAAAAAAAAAAAGAATCAAGACAAGCAGGAAAAAAAAACACATAATCTAAGTTTTACAATAACAAATATATGATTTGTTTATTATTAGAAATATTTATCATCATCTATTTTATCCTTTCCCATAACTGGAATAACATAAGATTAAGACTCTCCTGTTTCTGATAGTCTTCATACTTTGGAATACATACTCAGAAACTAATGGTATGTGATTTTCCGGAATTTCATTTTGGCATAGCTGATAATTCACTCTTCATTGCTACTTATCATACTTATAAACTTTGATAGGAGAAAAAGCATATAATTCAATCAGGTAATTACACCCTGCATGCTTTCAAAATGATTTAGATAACATAAGAAATACAGGGCCAAAAACAGATCATGGAATGACTGAAAAGAAGAATGAAGTTAGGCCTCCTGTCAATTGAATTGAGTGCAAAATAGTGAATCCAATAAGAGCCTATAAAGCTATTAAAATTTGTTTTAAATTTTAGCTTTGAAGTTCCTGATATCCAAAGAAATAATAGAAACATGATGACTTATCATACATACAATATTAAAAAAGAAAACTTTAAAGTCAGCCATGTGCGGGAAGCACAACTTTTCATGGTGTGTAAATGTGTCAGACATTTTTTTTGTGAGTCTACACACAGTGAGATAGCATCCTTAGCAACGTCCTTATCAATAGTACTACACATATGACAGCAAAATTCAGAAAAAAGACTTCCCAATCTGCATCCTATTAGGACTTGTATTCCATCTTATGACTGAAGGAAATAGTCAGTCTAAGACCATAAGCGCTTCTCAGTTACGTTGTTACACTGAACTTTCATAGTCATTTAGGCTATGTCAATTTCATATGCAATATTCCATGTGACATTCTGAGACAAATAAAAAAATTGAAAATTTACTCATTGTTACAGATGTTTCGTGGTATGTGCATGGCAATTTTTTATGCCTAGAGATTAGGAAAACATTCTTATTTATCTCTGAAGGAATTTTAAGTCCCCATGATCTTTCTCTTTTATTTGATGTGAAAATCTGTACATCTGTTACTGTCGACACTTTTTTCTATTGTCATGTACAATTCCATAGTTACATCTGATTTGAGTTCTTTGAAGCTCTTCTTCACATTGCAAACCTATCACTAGCTGGGCAATTAATTAAGGGTGACAATTATGTGGAGCTATTCTAGAATATTGTATTCCTAAACAATAAAGTAGTTTATCATGGATATATGGTATTGTTGTTCATGTAGAGCTTCTGTAATAACATAGATTTTGGCCATTTTCTATATAGTTCCTTGCTTGCTATAGAGCTTTCCAGATGGGCATGTCTACATATATAAGTACCAATTATTTTCACAGTAAAATTGTACCTCTATACCTTCATTAATTTTTAAGCACTTCATACAGTGAATCTTAATAATATTCACTCTAAATTCCTCCCAGACCTCCTACACTTTCCTGTTATTTTTAACAAAATTTTAGTCATTCAATTTTACTAATAAAGACTTGGAATCCAGATGCTGAGGTAAAGCCTGCTAGCTCAGAGAGGTAGAGAAAGTACCCAGCTGACCTTCCTCCTCAGCCAATATCCCAGAGGGAAATTCCCCCTTCCACACTGTCTCAAACAACCTTGCTCAAACTACATGTCTCTCCCTTCTATGTCCTGTGTGTCTCTCTTTCTTCCTGACTTCCTCTTATTCTCTATGGTTTTTTTCTTAATATTCCTATGTTTACTTCCTGTCAACTAGTTGCTTGCTCTACCTCTTGACCTATTGTTGACTTTATTTAGTCCTATTTGCAATATTCAATCAGAATACTCTTATATTAAAGGTGTGTGCTAGGGCTGAGCCACACCACTAGAAACAGGCTTTTTTCAGCAAATGACACAATCTCTAAGTTCACAGTGTAATCAAATATCCTGCAGCACTACTCTATCCCCCAACTTTGTGTCACTCATTTTTTAAATAATTCACTGTCTCCAGTTTGTGCTGCTCATATGCTTCTGCTTAGTGAGACTTTTTAAATTTTTGTTTCTTTTAAAAGCAGAAATATTATGGGACTATATTTTCATTGTAATCTTAGGCATGAGGATATGGGGCTGCTTTGCAGCAGCTGACTATGTTCTAGCAGGAACATGTTTTTGCCAGCTGCAAATAGTTTCTACAGTTGTGTGATATTTTTAATTCTGGGAACTTTGCAGATGGTATATAAATGCTAGAGCCTCATTTGGTTGGTTGGTTGGTTGTTGCTGTCGGATGCAGTTTTTTAAGTTGCCATGTGCAAAGAAGAAACCACAAGAAGAATAGATATCCTGACAGCAAAGATCAAATTTGCCCTAAGGAACTCAACACCCCCTAATCAGCAGGAAATAGTTTAATAATCACACTGGTCTCTTTTCTCTCTATTCTTTATTCTCTCTTACCTAATATTAGGTGACTGAAAAGATGGGAGAAAAGGAGTGGAGAAGGGTGGAAGAAAAGAGAATTCACAAAGAAGTGAACATTGGCTACATTCCTGTATGTAGAGTTGCCTTCTGGAGTATAGTTGACTTATCAACAGCCATATTCTTACAGGCTCTCTTTCCACCAGAAGCTATCATCTGCCCATAACTCTTCAGTAATGATAGAAAACTCATGAACTCTTCCCCTTTCTATGTGAGTTGGCTAAAGAGTTTTGGATTCATTGCATTGGCAGAGAAAATTTCAAAATAGCCTAGTTTTGACTCTGTCATGTGTTTTAAAATGTTCATTCTGTCTCTCTATCTGACTGTCTCTGTCTGTCTGTCTGTCTCTGTCTTCTCTCTCTCTCTCTCTCTCTCTCTCTCTCTCTCTCTCTCTCTCTCTCTCTCTCTCTCTCGTTTTTTTGGTTTGGTTTGGTTTTTTTTGAGACAGGCTTTCTCTGTGTAGCCTTGGCTGTCCTGGATTCAATCTGTAAACCAGACTGGCCTCAAACTCACAGGAATCAGACTGCCTCTGTCTCTCTGAGTGCTGAGATTATAGGCATGCAGCACCAGGTATAGTAGCCTAGTGTTCACTCTTATAAAGATCTATAATGAAAATGAAGAAGATGAGCAATGAAAAATACAAATTGTACAGTTCAAGCAGAAAAAGTGCCCAGGAAATGGAATGGAGCTAAATCTTGTGTTCAAGGAGACAAATGGATTAAAGAAAAGGTTGGTGTTAGATGAAATAAACAGGGTAAAACCCTGCCTAACTAAGCTTTAAACCTCTGAAAAGGAATTAAGGAACAATTTAGGTCCTGGCATGGTGGTACACAACTTTAATCCCAGCACTTAGGAGATAGGCATTCAAATCTATGAGCTCAGTGACAGCCTGGTCTGCAAAGCAAGTTCTAAGACATACATGCTTAGGCAGTGAAGGAAACTATTGAAAATACAAAGCTGATGAAGATGTAACTTAACAACAGGGCCAATGTTCCAGCCCCAGAGAGCAGTAGAACTTGGCAGCTGTGGCCACGTGGTTCTGGCTTTAGAGTCAGGGATAGAAGAAAGGGGTGATGGAATCTTTCTGGGACTAAGGAAGCCGCTAAGACCAGGCATGTATCAGAGTTGTCCTCACATGAAACCCTAGAGAAATCATGTGGCCAGGTAAGGTGGTGCATGCCTTTGATCCCATCACTCAAGAGGCAGAAGCAGGTAGATAGATGTGAGTTCAAGGCCAGCCTGGTATTCAAAGTGAGTCCAAGACAGCCAAGGCTACACAGAGAAACCCTGTTTCAAAAAAAAAACCAAAAAGGAATAAAAAGCAGCAGACAGAAGTCTGACTATAAAAGGGCAGGCTTGGATGCAGGTAGAGTCAATAGGCAAACTCTGCCAAGACAGGGTCAGCAAGTCCTCAATAGCTCCTGTCTCACAAATATGTCTGTCAGATATACTGGGATGAAGATGATGCTCCAATATTATAGAGAATTTTAGGTGACTGTTCAGGCAACAAACTGTCTCTGACAGTTTTTTCACTTTGGAAGCTGCTAACTTGCACTTCCTGTTTACTCAGGTAATTAATTTTATTCCTTCTCAAGTCTCTGATGGGGTTGAAGATCAGATAGTTTAGTTTTACAATTAAGCTTAGTTGTTTTGGGGTTATGATGTTTTTAGGTCCAGATAGATGTTTCAAGTTGATAAAGATGAGATATGATAGATACTGATTTACATTCAGAATTTTAGACTCACCATGATAGGAAAGATGCTTTCTTCAAGGTTGCCAAATACAAATAGACAACACTATGAATGTAACATTAACATAATTCCTGATTGTTTTGTGGTTCTTCTTGTTATATGTAGTTTATTATATATATATATATATATATGTGTGTGTGTGTGTGTGTGTGTGTGTGTGTGTGTGTAATAATATAAATATATATGTAAAAATCAGAAATATTAAAATATATGACAAGAAGAAGAAGAAGAAGAAGAAGAAGAAGAAGAAGAAGAAGAAGAAGAAGAAGAAGAAGGTGGTCATTGTATGAAGCTGTGAGGTTGAAAGTTGAAGCCTGGATTACTTTGGATATCTTAAAATGTTGGAGATGCCAGAGCTATGGAATGCCTGCCTAGAAGAGCTGCTAGCATTGAATGGAACAGACCAAGAGAAAGAAGTGTGTTGCAGTCAACAAAGCTGAAAGGAGTTAGAGATGTGAAGAGTTCTTTCACATCAGACTAGAGATACAGAGTTAGGAGTTTGCCCAACTGGTTTTAATTTTGCTTCGGCCCAATATTTCCTCACTATGCTTCCCCCTTCTCTCTCTTATGGATCAATAATGTAAATCCTATTCCATTGTATGTTGAAAAGATGTGATCTGCCTTTTTATTTTCATAGGGCATTACAGTTAAGAGATTGCCATGTGTCTCAGAAGAAACATTGGATTTTGGACTTCTAAACAGGATTGAGACTGTTATAGAGTAGGGGGAATTTTGAAGTTAGACTGAATGGATTTCTGCATTACATTATGGCTACAAGCCTATGGGGACCAGGGAGTGGGGTGTGGTGGTTTGACTAGGATTGGTCCCCATAGATTCATTCTTGGCCCATAGTCAGTGGGACTAGGAGGTATGGCCTTGTTAGAGGAAGTGTGTTTCAGTCTTTCTGCTGCCTGTCAGTCAATATGCAGAACTCTCAGCTCCTCCAGAACCATGTCAGCCTCTATGTTGCTATGCTTTCCTCCATGATGATAATGGACTAAACCTCTAAACTTTAAGCCAACCCCAATTAAATAATTTATAAGAGTTCCTGTGGTCACAGTGTCTCTTCACAGCTGTAGACACCCTAACTAAGACACCAAGCTAGAATGCTAATTGGCTTCAATCTATGCATGTCTTGTACAGATAGATACAGCTGCTAAGAGTTAATGAGCTATGTCCAGAAGACACTGTTTAGCTCTAGACCTCCGAAATCTAGGGCTTTTACAACCTCTCCACTCTTTCTTCCTGAATAGTCACTGAGCCTTGGGGAGCAGTGTGTCCCATTTGTGGCTTAGTACTACATTAACCCTTAGTCTTTGTGCTTCTGAGAAGTTGTGGGGTGATTTATGATAATCATCATCCACTACACAAAGAAAGTTCTCTAGTGAGGTAGTTCTGAGCTACAGATAGATATGAATTTAAAGGTCAGTTTGCAGCCTTGAAGAAGAAAAACACAACAAACAAGAAAATAATGACTAGATTTAAGTGTTTCCTGGAGAGCTCAGATTTCAAATTGTAAAACTGATTTTCAGAGTCTTCGTAATGGATTGATATGAAAATTCTACCTTAGACTTGTAAAACCCATCTTCGTTTTGTTATTTATTTCACCCTTCATGTTGGAAACTAATATTTATACGTACTGTCTGTAGACTGTAGTTTGACCAGAATAAAACAATTGATGCTGTGAGGCCATTTCTTCATCATTAACAAAGAGATTATAAGAGTACCTACACAGGAGTTCTTGCAAAGGTTACGTAATTGTTACATCACTATAATGTAAGCTCCACTTAGGACTATGCTTGGCACATGGGAATATAATCAAATGTCTTTTGAGGTAATTGGTATTTTTAAAAAATCTTATCATTCTTGATATTTTTCTTCATAGGCTGTTCAATGGCATTAAAAAGATGAAAATGTGCACCATGAAAATGAAACATAGCTTTCACTTTTAAATGAATTTTAAATTCTGCCATATTTGTACAAAATAAAGATATAAATTTTCCTCTTATTATTCAAACTATAAGTATGACAGTCCAATAATTCAAAAATTATTTCAATAATACAAAAAAGACTATTATTGATAACGTCTCTTTAAAGCCTAATGTTTTGTGTTAAAGGTCCAAATAAAGGCAGATATGTCTTGAGTTTTTTCTAATCCTAAACCCTTTTTTGCACTCCATTTAACTCACTCCCAAAGATCATGTTTATTCTTACTAGAATGGATCACAGGAGACAATAAAGAAAGTTTTCACTTGGTTTTGGAAAGCTTATCCTGAGCTGGCCTTAGCATCCATTTCTATTTTTTTAAAACAAAGAAAGCATTTCCAGTTTTATAGACAGCTTCTTTCAAAGGATGAAGAGAAGGCATCTTCTCCTTAATGCTCACAATACTCAAGATATTGAACCAGTCGATCCATCAGCAGATGAATGAGTAGAGAAAATTTGCTATAAAAATATACTGTGAAGTTTTATTCAGTCATAAAAATAAGGAAATTATGTATTCTGCCAGAAAAGTAATAACACTAGAGATATTAAACAAGACAGGTCACATTCATAAAGACAAACATCAAGGTTAATCTTATATGTAAAATCTGATGTACATATGCATGTGACATGAAAGTAGAAGGTAGACTATGAACATGGAAAAGGATGAGAGGGGTCAATAGTAATTATTGAAAGAAAAGAAACATTATATCTTGGATTCAGAATTTAGATTTAGCCATAAAATACACATGCGATAATATAGTGCATATATGTTATGAAGGCATCAGGGATCATTTGAGGAAAAATAATGTCCATCAAAAAAGTGCATGGATGAATAAAGATCAGGTAAGAGCAAAGTACATATGAAAATGGCATAATAAAGCTCATTGTTTTTACTCTAACTAAAACTTAAGCTGAAAATACAGGCATATTAAAAAATAATATGTACAAAATTCTCAGAAGACTTACATAATATATAAAATAAGAATTCACCTGGTGGCACTCAGAGGAAGAATAGCAGGCTACCAAGAAGAGACTTGATACCCTATGAGCATATACAGGGGGAGGAGGTCACCTCAGCCACAGTCATAGGGGAGGGGAGTAAGGGGGAAATGGGAGGGAGGGAGGAATGGGAGGATACAAGGGAGGGGATAACCATTGAGATGTAATATGAATAAAATAATAAAATAAAATTTAAAAATAAAATAAGAATTCACATATTTGGCTTGAAAATATATCTATAGTTTTCATGGAATAAAATTATTAAAAAAATAACACTCAGAGAAAATTCGTATTTTATCTTCCTTGTCAAAAAGAGATTACCAGGAATAATCAAGAATTTTTAACTAAAATATAAAATTGAATCACAAGGATAATTTCAAAGTGACAGAAGTTATTAACTGTCTAATGGATGATTGCAGTAAAAGAAAAATCAAAATCATGTTTGAGAAGTCCAATTTTAAAACATTAAGAACATATATAAAGAACAAAATACCTTGATAATGCTGGTCTGGGAGTTGCCAATTTACACATTAGCTATATAAGATCTTGTATATTAAAACATACATAGACAATACTAAAGAAAGTAGGGAAAGAAAGCTCAAAACAAATGTTTTAATGCACATTTATCATACAGGAAAGAGATGATTGCAACTGTTGCAGGGCATTTGATCCCATTATGATCCCTGAGATTGTGCACTGTAAAAACCTGTCTTTTGTTTGGCCTCCTTGAGCCCTAACACACACCTTTAATGCAATAATTTAATGTTCATCGTAAGCAATGATAAACGTGTGGCTCAGTCAACCCTAGCCCACACCTGTAATCCAAGAGCTTTCTCTACACAAGATTTAATAAAGTTAACCCTAGGCCAAGAGGCAGAGCAAGAAACCAGCTGACAAGGATTAAAGAGTAGGAGGGACTTTGGGTTGAGGTGTATTTAAGACAGCATGGAGAAGTAGAAGGAGCTCCTGGGCTTTGCTTAGCTCTTTAGCTCTTGAGCTTTTCAGTTCCTTGGCCTTTGGTTTCAGGGGCTTTTTGAGCTTTGAGCTAACAAGATTTTGGCCTTGAGTTTTGGGGCCCTTTTCTCCTGGACTGTCTGTTGAGCTATTGAGCCTTTTGGGCCATTTCTATCAGGACATTAGCTTAGTAGGAAGGTCAGCTGGGTGTTTTCTCTGCCTCTCTGAGCCGGCAGGTTTTCACCCAAGCATGTGGCCCTTGATTCTTTACTGATAAAATAGAACAGTTGGGATTTTCACTTAAAACAACAGGCAACACTCAACCTTAAGGCTCTATTGAGTAAAAATAGGCACTGTAAAAAAGGAGCAACACAGATAAAACCTATATAGCAGAACTCAAAGAACCTTGACTAAGAAGGGTAGGGGAAAAGTCCCACTGAGCAAAATAAAACCATGAGTGAGTACTTAAAAATAGTAAAGATATTTCCAAATATTTCAGTCATTGTAATAAACCATTGTAAACAATTGGTTTACAGCCAATCACTAAAAGACAGTGGTATGTTGACCCAAAGGAAATGGAGTGTAAGTATTTACTTCATGTTTGTTCCCAGTTTGGGCAACGCAGATACTAAGAACCACAGAATCCCTGGAGAAGATGACTCTGGATGCGAATAAGATGAGCAGTGGGAAAGGTGCATGACAGCTTCAGGACTGAAGGGTGCTGCCAGGAAGACAAAGCAGAGTCAATTCAAACCCTGACTTTTAGGATGGAGACTGACCTCGTAAGAAATAGTCAATGATACAGGCAATCGTGCCTACCCAGTGAAACATCCATAAATGATGATGGCTCAGAAGCCTCCCAAGTTAAAAAAAAAAAAAAAAGAGCTCAAGTGGGAGGATAACATCCTGGAACATATAACGGCTATTTGTTTGTGCTATAATAAACTGACAATAGTAAGTAAAATATTTTCCTGAAGTTTTTGAGCCGTTCTAACAAGTTAAACAAAACTGAGGAAGTCTGTCTGGCTCAGTGTTATGCAGGTAACCACAGCTGTTGTGAACTCATGGGTACAAGGGCCATGTCCTGGACTGAAGACAATGTTAATGACCTCTTCCTCATCCTCTGACTCTTAACTCTCCTCACTTCTACCGTGTCCCCTCTGCCTCAAGGTGAGTGATATGATTAGGGTCTACATCTGATCACAGGGAGATCTCACTAAGCTATCAAAATGAGCCCACATGCATATGAAGTCAGAGAAGCAGCCTGGGAACATTTCCCAGCAGTGCTCAGAGATGTGGTAACAGATAAGTAGGCCTGGGAGAGAAGGCAGGAGAAGAATGGCTGTACAATTGCTAGCTTTAGAGACAAAGGGCCCACAAACCACAAAATCCTGGGCACCTATAAAAGCGAGCACAAAACCCAGCTAACAGCAAAATCAAAGCTGAATGCCTCCATTCTACTGCTCTGAGGGCATGAACTCTGTACCATAACCTGAATGAGCCAGGAGACAACCTGTTCCGGTTGCCTGTGTTTAGCCTGATGTTGGTAGGGAGTTAATGAGACTGTGCCGCGGACTTTACTGTGTATGATTAGAAGAGATTTCCGCCGCAGTGAATCACTATGACCCACATGATACACTTTAATACAAATTACATGAGAAAAAATACATTCTGTTCACATGGGTCAAAGTGCAGTTACAGAAAACATTTGTTTCACTATAAACTTTGTCTGCTCCTGAGATCTGCTACTGAGGATACTCCCAGAAGCCTGCCTAAAGGACACATTCTGCTTCAAGAAAAATCATGTTTTTCTCTTCCTATATTTGCTGAAAAATCTCAATCTTCCCATTCAAATATAAAATTTGTATTTTCCCAGAACAGCTCTGGGCAGATCCATGGAATTAAAGGCTTTTGTTTAACAAAAAGACATGGTTTAAATTAAAGTTACCAGAGAGATCACCAAATAGAAAAAAAAGAAAAAAGAAAAAGAAAAGAAAGAAAGAAAAGAAAATGTAATTTTAAATTCTTAAAAAATAGTAGCTAAATATTTTTATTATCACAGTTAAAATTTCAAAATGAGCATGAATGTTGTAAGCCATTTCTGAAATGAAGGGATAAACAATCCTGTCGAGTGCAGTCCATTTGCCTTGGGAGTCACACAAGCACACATATAAACACTTCATCAACTCACTGCAAGACTTCCGTTTGTTTCACCCTTAACTTATGTTGCACTTGGAGAGGAAACCTACTTCACAGAGCTGTGATAGAGAAGACAAGACTACACACGTCTCCTATGATGATGCTTGGCACATGTTAAATATCAACAAACACCATATATTCATCTTTTTGTTTCACTGGCTCATAAACAGTAAAGGAAAACTATCTACTTTTACAAATTATAGCTCTTTAGCCATAGATTGAATTTCTCTTACTGTGACAGCCATGCAATAACCACAGCTGTATTTTGTAATTAGATAGAACTTTCACTTAAAATACCTTTAAAATATCTCATTTGATACATATCTATAGCAGTAACTACTTCATACACTTCCAGAAAGTGGTAATTTGAGGCCTTGTACTGGTTTGAATTAGAATGACCCCGTAGGATCATATATTTCAATACTTAGCCATCAGAGTGGTAGTACTTGACAAAGATTAGAAGGATTAGAGGTGTGGCCTTGTTGGAGGAAATGTATCCTCCCTTCCCTGCCCTGTCTTTCTCCCCCTCCCTCCTTCCCTCTCTCTCTCCACCCCTGCCCCTTTCTTCTCTGCCTTCAGATCAGGATGTACCTCTCAGCAACTGGTCCATTGTCATGATGAAAATGGATTCAACCTATAAAACTGGAAGAAAGCCCCCCAGTTAAGTGTTCTCTTGTATAAGAATTGTCTTAGCCATAGTGTGTCTTCACAATAATGGAACAACGTGTATGGCAGGCCCAAAGGAATTAACTGATTTTAAAAATGACTTATAATGTAGGTGATGCATCTTGGTCTACCTTAGTTTCTTTTCCTGGTGCTGTGGTAAAATACTCTGACAAAAGCAGCTTAAAGAGAAAGGGTTCATTTTATCTCACACTCATTACAGTCACAGTCAGGAAACATGGAGGGATGAACACATGTTGCTGTTCAGTTTCCTTCCTCCATTGAGACCATCCATGAACCCAGGCAGGAACAGTGTCACCCATCTCGGTTGGCACAACAATAGTTAAATACTCACATGTGTTCCCAGAGGCTCGTCTCCCAGATGATTCTAGACTTTTTTTCAGACTGACAATTAGGACCAACATTATTTTCTAGCACTTTTCAGTTTTTAGTTTAGTTTAGTTTTGTTTTTTTGAAAACACCTTGCTCTCTGCTTCACTTGTGAGATTCCTATAGAAACTCACAAGTGCTAGACAAGCTACTCGGCTCATCTGCTCACCAGCCTGACTACAGTTGATTAGTTTGACTGTACGAGCACTTGGGCAGAGTACTACTGGTAATTCATTCTCATATTGGCCATAGTCAATTGGCTCATGGATCAGTGTCTGACTCTATTGACCAAGTGGATCCCATTGTTTCTGAACTTAAGGCATGAGTTTCCCTCTGATGGCAAGGTATAAAATTTTGGAGTGGATCCTGTGGCTTCTGTGGTACAGGGAAGATGGTGCTGAGCATACAGTACAATGAAGCAGATGTACACGTACAAGTGAAGATGTAAGTGAGCCCACACCGACTTCTTCCTGAGAAGCAGCTTAATCATACCCCTGCTCTTTGCTCTCAGCCTGCACCTCTATATCCTTAAACCTGCTTCAGGCTCAAGCCAGTTTCTATGATTTCTGTAACTCAGACAAAGTCTGCAGTGGAAGCATTGGCCCCATTTTCCCCAGGCCAACCATGAATAACTACTACTTTTCTTCAAATACCCATTTTTTGCCATTTCATTAATTTAGTATTTGATTCCGGAAGGGAAAAAATGACCATAAAGTGTAGCATCATTTTACACATGCAATGAATACAAGACAATAGAGCAGGAAATGACACAAAATGTGGAATACACCCTCATCCTGAAACTAATTCAGTTCATTTACATGTGTCACATTCCAACTAGCAAATAGTAAACCCTTTAGACTTGGCCTAGTCCACATAACCTGGGCCTTTCACAAGATTTCAATTTCTGGTATTTAGTCCCAGCCACCAGCTAATACCCTGGACCATTATTAGCCTAGCAAAGTACTTGCAAAGTTAGCATAGAGATGATATACTCTAAAATGTTTTTTTTTTAATTTCCAACTTAAGTTTTGTGCATCTCATCAATTCCATGCTTGTATGCATAAAAACTCATCCTGCAGTGAAGCTGTCTGATAAAATCTACTTTATCATAAACCATATTTTTAAAAAGATATAAAACAGCCCCAAGAAGACAACAATCCTGTTCAAACATGTACCATGGTCAATTCTGTATCTTCAGGAGATAGAATAGTGTTTTCAACCATAATAAAGAAATCAAATGAAGTTTGATAATCATTAGGAATAAGTAAGATGTCTCAGAGATTTCTATAGACTCCACGTCATCGTCACATTCAAAGCACTGATGCATACCTCGTCTTCTGATACTACAGTGAAAGAGGCCTCACCTGAGAGAATTCCCTTTCTTCTTCTGTTTAACTCTATGTTAAATCAGTCTATTCCAGTATTACTTAGCATGTACATCATATTGTGTTGCTATCCAGAAAATAAATTATGGTTTAATTATTTTTAAAGAATATACAAAGAAAAAACTTTAACATTTATATGTTTGACAATGTTGGAAGTTCTGCAAAAAGAAAAATTTTCCTGTGCCGTAAGATAGGAATTATATTCAAAGCATATACAGATAATTTTATTTGTCTTTAAAATAGAAAATGAGGGGCTGGTGTCTATAGTCCACCAAAGGACAGTAGGAACACCAAATATTGTCCACAAAAGATGCAATCTTCAACCAGCTACCATAGAACTTTGAGTACCGATCCACATCCCAGTGGAGTGTAACTCAGCTTTGGCAACATTATTGCAGATTATTACTGCTCAAAACCAAAGCTATGTTTTGCCTTATGTGAGCGGTTGTGGCTATGTAATGAAAACTCTCTCAAAATATATTAGAAGTGACAGTAATCAAACAAAAGAATAACACAGTTAAAGAAATATGTGTGCTACTCAGATTCCACCTGCAATTTAAATGGTATGAAACAAATGATCCCTCCCCCCACTAGGTGACATCAATCTGACATAAGCAATAGCACTAGGAGAGGAACATGTTTAAATATACTCCTGTCAGGAGGTCTTAGGCTGACTACAGGCAAAGAGGAAGCCCAATGTTTTAGTTTCTATCAAACGTTCGACACATTGTTTTCATCCTATTGCTGATCTTGGCCCTGGAAACACTCTGCTCTTGTTAGGATTTTAGCAATCATGCGTCTCTAACCTACAAAGGCATGTTGTTAACTATCCTGACCAAAGCAGTGCCTGATGACGTGGGGGCCTGGAATCTTCCCTATGACCTTCAGAGTGGGCCATAACTTATTGTTCAGTACACAAACATCCAAACGAACCAACTGGTTTCCAGTTAATTACATATGTTAGACTTCTTTTTTATATACTTTGTAACACTTTAATTTTAGTCACACCTCAGCCAATGCATAGGAGTGAATGAATCCTTTTTATAAGCAGACAGACAGCTTCCACTATGAATTTAAAGTACAACTTTCTCAAAATACACCTGTTACTGCTCTGGGTATTTGCAGAAGTGCACTTCAATAAAAGCCTTTCCCTGGATGGATTTATTATTTGAATATGAACATATTTGCAGCTTTCAAGACATATGAGACTGATTTATATATTACCCAGAAAAGATTTTTTTGTGAGAAAAGCAACAAATAGCATCATTATGCTATTACACTTAACAGTTTAAACTGATACCTTTCTGAAAATACATACTTAGAATAAGGTCTCTCAAGAAAAGACTGAAACCATCAGTACTCTTGTGTGGGGTACAGGCGTTTGTGTGTATGGCTCAACACACACACACACCTGCGCCTTCACCTGCACCTGCGCCTGCACCTGCACCTGTGCCTTCACCTGCGCCTGCACCTACACCAGTGGAGACCAGATGTGAGTGTCAGTTATCCTCCTCTTCATCTCTCTATGTTTTGTAAAAAAAAAATCACTCATTGAACCTAAAGCTTAATATTTTAGCTTGCCTGGTTGACCAACAACATCCCAGAATCGATTACTCCATGCACAGTGCTAGAGTTACAGGAAGGATCCACAGAGCTCTTGTGTGGGTGCTGGGATCTGAATTCAGTCCTTGTGCTTGTAAAGCAAGCATTGTATCCACTGAGATCTCCACATAACCCAGTATTATTAAACCACACAAGAAAGTATACTGTTAAGTGAAAATCTGCTAGGTAACCCGAAGTATGTGAGACTATATTCTAAATGAAACATACTAAAATGGTGAAGAATGTATTAAAATCTTCACAAATCTTTAGAGGCAAAGGAGGAAGTGGAAAGGTTTTTTAATGATATTATAACCTTCATGCCAATATTAAAGTGTGAAAAGTAAGCTTTAGAATAAAATCATGAGCACAGGTTTTCAAAAAGGCTAATATTCATTGGACTTCTTCCATGATAACCAGAATATAGATATATAGATATATAGATATGGTATTACTCATATGAGTCTAAAACATAATCTTATAGAAATATAGGAAGGCATTTGCCAGAGGCTGTTCAAGATGAAGAGGGCATAAGGCAAAGGGCAGGACTGATCAGTAGGCGCTCAGTGCAGCAAGGATGGTGAGGCCGTGAAAGTGGCTAGGTAGATAACGGTGATTTCTGCCACACCTGATGAGCCTGCATCACTAGGGCCTGGATGCTGGGAACAGGAAACAGTCTGCTGCAAGTTGTCCATTGACCTCTGCATGTGTGCTATGACATGCATACCTCCACATAGGCACATACACACAAAATAAATCGAGTGAGTTAATAAAGTCCTGTTATACTTCTTCACAGTAGTGTAACTCTATTTAACAATTATGTACTATATATTTTGAAAAGCCAGTATAGGGGATTTTTTTTCACCATAAAGTAATAATAAAGGTTTAAAAAATATGTTTAACCTGGCTTAAACATTATGCAATGTATACAAGGATTAAAATGTCATATGAGACAGTGCTAATATGCACAAGCTTTGCATTTTAGCTCATAGTACACAAAAATCTCATTTCTTTATGGTAGTTACAAACAGAAAATGAAATCTAATAACAGCCATTTAAATAGGTACAAAAATGAATAAATTTTTGAAAGGATTAGATTGTTCCTTGGGGAAGGCTGTAAACCATCATTGGAGAACACTTTTAAATAAATCTGTTAATGGGGAGATAATAGGGCACAATGATTCTCTCAAATGCTGTGGATGTACAATCGGGGACATTTTGTGAACATTGACTCCTGCATCTGCTCACAGACATTATTATGTAACCAGTCGGCCATGTACCTTGATTTTAGAGTTTTTAAATCTCTCCAGGTAGTTCTACTGTCCAACCAAGTTTAAGAAGCTGTTTATCCTGTGCTAGGGTGTCCACTCAGATTCCTTCTGGAAGATGGAAACACCTGTCTCTTAAAGTGCTCATACTTGACAGCTGTCGGGTGCCTCTCCTTGCCAGAGCTCTCAAGCATTTCAGTTACATATGACTGAAGGTCACTCTGTAATTCTCCATGGAGGAATATCACTGTACTCACTAATCTAACAGCACAGCCTAAGTTGGCTATTTCTCACTCCTATGTGTTTCTACCTCCTTCTACAAAAGAATGCACTTTAAATGAAACACAATGTTAAAGGATAGCATAGTGAGTCTTGTTTATCTTCTAATCTAATATTTGTAAGCCATTCAATATTAATTCTAATTAATTTACTTAACAAATGCCTAGATCTCTATCGTGTAAAAACATATGCCACCATTTAACCTGATTTTTTTATTTTTTATTTTTCACTCACTTGCATTTTGGTGGAATTAAGTTTTCTTTAGAAGGGGTTTTAAGAGTCAAGGGTCATGAAATGAGCAGTAATTTCTTGAAAGCTAGAAATCAGCTAACATAAAGCCTAGACGAGATACAGAACCAAGACACACAGCATCATAAAAGGACAAGACAGCATGACAAAAAGTAAGGAAAGGAGCTGAGGTGAAAGCTAACTGATAGATCACAAGAGGCAAGTGTGAGGATTTCTTTAACTAAGCTGTATTACACAGCTTTTTCTTCATTTTCTTACTCTTTATCTAAATCACTTTAAGACAATTCTCAAAGCCCCTCATCTGTTTTCTCCATATAGTTCTAATGGACCCTTCCTTCTGTATCCTGTGTTCTCACATCTTTTCCTACTCTCACATAGAGTTGCAAACCCATATAATTAATGAGGCTGTGGCACTCATAAATAATGACCTACACTGAATACAGATTGAGGGCCCACGTTTTAACACCAGGCAACGTAGAATGACATCATGGTGGGTGGTGGGTTCATGTAGTCTAACTTCTAATAAATAAAGTGCAGCCTTTAGACATATACTAAGAAAAGTGAGACGTTAACTATAAAATCCCTGTTCTGTGCATGGTTCTAAGTAAGTATACAGTAGATTTTGTTTTTAATTTGTTTCTTTTCCTATATAAACTGTCAAATCTAACCATGGACTGTGATCAACTAAAGAGGGCTGCCTAAAGGAATTCACTTGTCAGTGTGATCTTGCAGTCCAGGCATTTCTGAACTTGGATGAATTCCATTATTCGGTCAAACTGATGGGATAATCAATCAGGAGTGCACTTTTACTAACATGAACTGAAGGTATCTACTGATAGATTAGATTCATATTCATTTTTATAAGCACTAATTCATAATAGTTTGGCGGAGTCTAGTTCCATAAATTCCACAGGGTGTAAACTCCTAAGTTTACATAACACTTAAATAAAATGGAAGAATATGTAGTTATGGAATGACTTGCATGTTCAGGATCCATGATCTTTTTATATTATAGTGGCTTCATTAAAGCTGAGGCTGTCCTGGAAGCACATGAAAGTTGTGCATGTGCACACCTCTAGAAAGCCTTCCTTAGTTTTCACAACTTTCAGAAAATACTACTTTAGAAGATGAAACAGAGCTGGGTTTCCTTAACACAAACTCCTATGGTGGCCATAACCTGGAGTTGTGTTGGTCTTGGTGTTCTGTCATTTATAAGGTCCTTGCAGACACACAGTATTGATGCCCAAACTGATTGGCCCATGACACAACAACAGCATCTCTGCTGGCAATCAGTGTCATTGGGCATGGTCTGAAAAAAAACAACACATCTATACCATTATAAGTAGGATAAACTACCACTGAGAGAGTAGAATAGCCCTGCCATCGACCCCACACTCTAGAGGTATAATTGTTAACAGTGTTGGGGTTTAATTTTGAATAATAATCTTTGTGATTACTGTAAATATGATTAAAGAATTGCTGAATCATATGAATGGCAGGACAGGCATTCCTCCCCTCTGCCGTCTCCTCCTCCTTCTCTGACATTGGCTTGAATCCAGCTGAGAAAAAACACATGACAACAAAATGTAAACTGTTTTAGATTCACCTAAAGAAGGTTTATTCATTCCTTGTTGAACCTAGAGTTGGATAATTGCCTATATAACAACAAACCCTTCTTTTTGTGTTTTGTTTTGGTTCTGATTTTCTTAATTTATTCATTTTACATCCCAATCAGAGCTCCCTCCCTCCTCTCCACCAAGTCCCACCCTCCCACCATCTTTCCCCCTTCTCCCCTGCTTTTCCTCAGGAAAGGGAGCCCCCTCCATGCGCCCCCCTCTGCACACCAAGTAACATTAGGACTAAGGACATTCTCTTCCGATGAAGTCAGACAAGACAGCTCAGTTAGGGGAAAGTGATCCACAAGCAGGCAACAGAGTACATGTCAGAGACAGAGACCGGACCCCGCCCCACCCCTGCTCCACTTGTTCATGAAGACCAAGCTGCTCATCAGTTACATACATATTGAAGGGCTAGGTCCACACCATGCCTGCTCTTTGGTTGGTACTTCAGGTAAGCCACTATGGGCCCTATTGGTCTTCTTGATGCGTTCTAGTCCCCTCCATGGTCTTCTCTACCCTTCTCCACCCCCTACTCATTCACAAGACTCCCTGAGCTCTGCCTAATGTATGGCCGTGGGTCTCAGCGTCTGTTTCCATCTGCTGATGGGTGGAGGCTCTCAGAGGACAGTTATGCTAGGCTCCCATCTGAAAGCATAGCGCAGTAGTGTCAGAGGCTAGCTCTTTCCTATGGAGTGGGTCTCAGGTTTGACCAGTCACTGGTTGGCCATCCCCTCAATCTCTGTTCCATCTTAATCCCTGCACATCTTATAGTTAGGGTAAATTCGAGGTTGAAGGTTTTGTGGGTGGGCTAGTGTCCTGCTCCCTCCATTGGAAAGTCCTGCCTGTCTAAGAGGTGGCCTCTTCAGTCCCCATGTCCCCTGCAGATAGGAATCTCAGCAAGAGTCAGTCACCACCACATATTCCTAGGAGCCTACTCAGATACATATATCTCTAGCTTGTCTCAGAGATGCTCTCCGCCCCCCAGTATCTCTTCTCTCTCCTTGCCCCCTCACCTCCCACCCTGCTCTGCCCACATCTGACCTTCACCCTGACCTTCACCCTCATTCCCCCTCCCCACACCCTCTCACACATAGTTCCCTTTCCTTCATTCTTTTCCAACGTCTATTTCAGTTCTCCTTCTGAGTCAGAGTTAAGCATCTTCCCTTGGGTCTTACTTGCTACTTAGCTTTTTGGGGTCTGTGGATTGTAGTACGGGTAATATCCACTTATAAGTGAGTACATATGTGCATCGTTCTGGGTCTAGGTTACCTCATTCAGGATGATCTTTTCTAGTTACATCCATTTTCCTGCAAATGGCATTACTTCCTTGTTTTTAATAGCTAAGTAGTATTCCATGTAAATGAACATTTCCTTTATCCATTCTTCAGTGGAGGAGCACAGCACGAATTTCATAAAGCTACTTTCTCTTATTTTCTTAAAGGAATCCCAGATAAGCATAACCATTCTTTCCAGCACTTGAGAAATGAGAAGTCATCAATCAATATTCTGAGTCTTTGCCACACACAGGAGCTACATTATGCTGGAACAGACATTTTCTGAGGAGACACAATAGGATTGAGTAGTTGAAAGCAAGCCATTGTCCTTGAGGAGAGGACAGCGGATCTATGACAGCATGACAGATGAGCACTTATCACAATGTTGTCCTTTCATGAGCCAAAACACCTGAGCTCTGGATGGAGGCTAGATCTTTCAGAATCCAGAGGTCGCAGGATTCCCAGTTCAGATTGCCAAACTAACTTTGTAATTCCCAGAAAGAAAATATCCTGTATATTTCTAGAGCGCTCCTAATAGTCAGTATTTGCATGTTTTCAATGGAGAATGTTTGCAATATTTTTCTATGTCTATCCTCAATGCCATAAGAATGCATAAACATAAGAATGTAAGCAAGTGTATACTTCCATGGTGGTCAAAATGTGGTAAAATATAGGTGAATAAAACATAGCATTGTTCTGACTCCAACATTGAATAAGAGGCCACACAATGCATTAAATCTTAATGAGGTGGAACTTGTAGTTAATATAAAACCCTACAAAGGTGCTATAACCCCAAATTTTATAAACATAGTAATAAATATTACTAGAAAGAAATTAATACATAAGTTTTATATGTAAACTTATAATTATGGAAAAATATGCTAAGTAGGGAGACTTTTTTATCATGTGAAAATCTTCTCAGAGAAATTCTTTTCTTTAAAAAAAAGTTGCTAGAGCTTTAAGCAAATTGAATTAATGTGGATATCTGATGCCAGTAAGGGTTAGGCAAATACCACCAGAATCCACCTAACTTAAGGAATAAAAACCCTCTTGTTGAAAGGAGTCTATTAGGGAAAGAAAGGCATTCAACTGTATAGTCTGGGAGGGAAAACACTCTAAAACAAAAGCCCTCACACTACAAAAACGTCAGAGGACCCTGGTTCTGGTGAAAGTGCTGGTGGGTGCACTAAGGCAGATCTTTTACAACTTAACCTGAATAAAAATCCATCCGCAAATGTCCCATGGGGACACACACTCCTTATTCAAAGCTCGATCTCACCAAATGAAGTAAAGCCAAACTGTATGTCAACCTTAAAGAGATGAGTGGTTTTCATTTGGCTAAAGAATGTGGTTATGTAGAACACAAGCTGGGAACGCGCTTTAGCTCGGTTCCCACCCCAAAGCCCAAATCCAAATGAATCCCTCTCAAAATTTATTCACCTGGTACAACAGAGGCTCAGTTAAGTTCAGGGAAAGCTGTGACATGATAGACTAAGTCAGTTCTCCCAAGTGTTGGAGCTGATGCCAAGAAATTGGAATTTTTATTGGGTAAAACCATATCCTGCTTGTACTTCCAGCTGTTGTTGATACACAGATGTCCCTTTGGAAGATCTAGGGAAAAGTTTACTGTTCTTTTCATGAGCAAATAAGCAAGGTTGTATACAATGCCAACTCTAAGCTCGATCATTCTAGAACCTTCTATATTTGTCCACACCATTAAGCAGCCCTCCTTTCTATTCTGTTAATTAAAGCCTCTCTCTTTGGTAGTATGTGGTTTCTGAGAGAGGATATGGCCATCCTTTCCACAGCTAAACTGTCACCCCATGTGAAAGCAAAAGTTATTTCTCATGCAAGCTCTAATTCACCAACCACACTGATCATGAAACAAAACAAAACAAACAAAAAAGAGAGAGAGAGAGAGAGAGAGAGAGAGAGAGAGAGAGAGAGAGAGAATTTAACTTCTTTCTAACTAATGCTTTTGTTTATGAAAACATTTGGGACTTTATTGTGGTACCACACAGAAGCAGAAATTTTACCTGACTCTCTTCTTTCTCTAAATGTCTACTTTTTAAAGTTTAAATAAAATTTACAGGGTGTTAAGATTCCACTGGCTGCATTAGGAATATATTTCCCCTCACTTTAGATGATTACAAAGCAGCATCTGGGTATTTCAGGTTATTTTTTTAAAAGTCATTCTAAAGCATCCTTTACAAAAAGTAGAAACAGTATTATTAAATTATAGGTAGAAGTGGGTATTAATGACCACCAAGTAGTTCATCATTTAAAATACATATGCAGGTAGGGGTGCTCCTATAGCTGCATCTCTCCTTCTCAAGATTAATACTTCTGTTCACTATGCTGCAGTGCACAGAGAAAAGGAACATTTTATGATTGTTAATTTAGTTGCCTTGTTAGTTGGGCTAAAAGTGCCCAGAATATTGATCAAATGTCATTCTGGGTCCATTAATGACAAATGTTTTCTAAAAAGACTAACATTTAACTCATAGGCTATAGAAGTCATAATGTCTTTTCCAACACCAGTTGCCTCCATTCAAGACAATAGAAGGACCAACTGAAAAAGAAAGATGCCTTCAGCCTGGCTGCATTTGAGTTGGGAAATCAAGCTTTGTCTAGCCTTCCAACTGGAAGTAAGACATAGGGCCTTCGTGGGTTCAAGACAGGAACTGTCAGAGTAGGCCTTCCAGCATTGAATCTCTTGTCTCCCAGTTGTTCAGATTCAGGCTAGAACTTTGCATATATTCTGTTAAATCCTCAGATCATTTTACTGTGGATATGGAGACTTAAAATTCTTTATTATTAATGTGAGCCAAGAACATACAGTGGAGATGTGTTCTCTACCTTATTTCTCAGGATATCCTTGACTAACACACACAGGGATCCAATATCATGATAAAACCAAGTAAATATGTTCCTAAATATCTATGGAGTAGAATAGCTTCAAGAGTAAAGATGAAAAATACAGCAGTCTAGTGCGAAAAAGGGGGAACTTATTTTCTAGCTTAGAAAAAAAGGAAACTATTCCCTAGGAAAGAAAAGAAAAATTACAACCGAAAGGAACAATTTCATGCAGAAATGCAATCAAATGCTGCATGGTAAAAGATTTACATAATTCCCTCAATGTATGAAACAGCTTCATAGTTGTAGGCTTAGATTTTTTCAAAACTTACTATATTTGGGAGTCTTAAATCACTTCAAGCTAATTTCTACCTTACAGATCAGAGGAAGGGGAGAAAGAATGTTAATAGGAAAATATTGAAGTTACTTTTATAAAACTGTGTTTGTTTTTCTTAGTTTCTCTCTTAACCCAGATATCACATAAATAATTGAGACTCTCTTATAATGCAAGGTTTCATAACACAGTCTTGAGCAGTTTAAGTCTGTTCTTTGCCTTCTCTGCTATTTTGTCTTACTCCCAGCAACACTTGCACTTTGTAGCTTTCCTCAGCTCCAGCTTCTTCCTCCTGATCTTCCTTGGATCTCTATCCTCCGGCTCTTCTCCTAACTCCTCCTCCCCTGTCTGGCAGGAAGTCCAGCCCTATTCTCTCCCTTGTTCATCTATTGGCTGTAAGCTGTTTTATTGACACATCAGAGGGACAATTGGGGGCCAGAGTTTTCACAACATTTAGACAGGAAATCAGAGTTTAAACTACACAGTAACCCTTACGCCTACAGGAAAAATAGTTTGTGGACCTGTTCAGATGTAGTTCCTTGGACCCAATTACACTCTGCACTGTCAGGACTGCTGTCCAGTCCAATAGCAAAGTCCAAGTCACAACATGAATTCACAGGGGTGGCACAATCCAGCAGAAGCAGCAAGACTCCACCAAATCAAGTCGGCACAAGTCGGCAGAAGCAGTCATAATCAGCCAGAGTTCCGAGAGAAGTTCTCTGTAATGTTTCTCTCTGCAAAGTGAAGAACACTGAAGACCAATCAAGACCAGCAAAGCCTTGCAAAAGCTTCATCCCCTTGTCTGTGTGGGTTCTATTTATATTCTTTCCATACATCATGTGCCCTCTCATGTGTCTGCTCCCAACAAAATATCACAGACCCCTTCACAAGACATCTTTCAGCAAAGCACCACATGACACAACCGAGTCTTGAAAGAGACAAGAAACTCCCATCCCTCAGGATGATCCACATTAATGTATACTTATGAAATGTGAATATTTCACATCTTCACTTCATGCTTTATTCAACTTTTTGTGCTCTTGAAATCCAAATATCTCAGGCATGATTATCACATGTTATAAAAACATGAAACATCAAGCCACAGGCTAAGAAAAAAAAAATCTGTCCAAGTATTTACACCATAATTACATAAAAACTTTATACTGAATATTTAATATAGGCAGATTACTTGAACATATTGTGAGGAAAGATCAGACAATGTGGTGGTACAAATATCAGCCTGTGGGATGGGGCATAGGATGTTGTCAGGGGATAAAGGGCACATTCAGCTTCAATAAGAAATTCAAGGCCGATTTGAGCTACATGAGATCCTGACTCAAAAAAAATAAATACATAAAATATTACTCCTCTCATATAAAAACCATGATCAAGAAAAGTATAATGATGATAATTAAAATCACCTAGGATACCATGCCATGCTCAATAGAATAGCTAAAATCTTTAAGACTATCATTGCCTATGGCTAGCAAGATATAGTTATTGGAATATTCATAAACTGATGGTAGCAATTTAAAATAGTGCCAAAGCTTTGAAAACAGCTTGACTCTTCTTGTGAAGTGAAATATATACTTATGTCTTAACAAACAAGATCTCACACCTATATATGTATAAGAGTAATGGGACTATATGCCCTTATAAAGTCTTGTCCTAAATGTTTTAGTAGAAGAAAACTAGATATGAATCACCAAAATCTCCATGAATGAGTCAGCATAAATATAAATGGCTGTTTATACAAAATACTATTTATACAATGGGAAAACAACATAGCTGTGAAAAGAAAAATTAACTGATGAGATTCATAGCTAAGAAGATAATGATTCAGTAACAATCAAAAGCACTCTGGGGAAAAAAGACACACATAGGAATGCAAATAGTATAAGTTCATTTTTGTGAAACCCCATGAAGGTAAATGCCGCATAGATATGAAATAGATCAACAGTAGTCAGTGGCTAGTGAAAGGCCAGAATAAACTGCAATGATGAAGAGGCTTGGGAAATAAGAAAGATACTTTGTATTTAGAAAGTCCTGGTGATAACAGTGTAAAAATACACATTTGAAATCTATTATCTTCACTACTATAGTGGTGGGATTTTACTTTATGTAAATTACATATTAATCTAAGTTTTTAAATGAATAAAACTACTATGAACATAGTTGAGCAAATGTCCTTGTTACATGGTGGAGCATCTTTTGGTAATTTGTCCAGGAGTGATATAGCTGCGTCTTGAGGTAGCACTGTCCCCAATTTTCTGAGAAAGTACCAGATTGGTTTCCAAAATGGTTGTACAAGTTTGCACTCCCACCAGCAGTGGAGCAGTGTTCCTCTTACTACACATCCTCGCAAGCATGTGCTATCAATTGAGCTTTTTTATTTTAGCCATTCTGGTGGGTATAAGATGGATTCTCAAAGTTGTTTTGACTTGCATTTCCCTGATGACTGAGGACACTGAGCATTTCTATAAGTGTTTCTCAGCCATTAGAGATTCCTCCGTTGAGAATTTTCTGTTTAGCTCTGTACCCCACAATGAAGCCATTATATTTCTACGGGAACAGAAAGCTTCGTAATTGAATAAAATAGACTATAATTCAATATATTCAATAGTATTGAACCTGAGCCAAGGCATCAGGCACCATTGTTGGACATGCATGGTGTGACCACATGCGTACTAAGCAATATGCACATCCCACATTCAGAACCAAGGCTGCAGTGAGGTCATATGATGCAACGAGGGTCATCACTAGCAGTTACATTTCAGACTCATTGTGCATTACGTGTTGTTATTTTTTTATTGTTTCTCATTAAGAAAACTTTTACTGTTGCCAGATTTTCATCACCCCTACACTCATTCAGCTACCTGCACGTTGAGAATTTTTGCTGTATTCAACAATGGATGCATATGCCATCTGGGTATCAGGGCAGATACAGAAAATCTGTAATTTTTAAAGGCATCAAATGAGTGAGTTCACCCAGAAACAAAAAGAGTCAAATGGTATATACTCACTTATATTGAAACACTAGTCCAAGGTGTACGTCCCCATGAAAAACTTTACCTACCAGGAAAGTGGGTCAGAGGGGAGGACATCCTATTGAGACTTTAGGGGTGAGAAGCCTGGGATAATGAGGAAATAGAAGGATCCAGAGGGTCCTGTAAAACTACAAGCGGGTCTGGGCCCTGGGGTCCTCCTCAACCTATGGCACTAGCCAAGGAAAATATAGGCAGTAAACTTCGAACCCCTACCCAGTCTAGCCGATGGACAGAACATTCTCCACTGTTGAGTGGAGAAGGAGATCTGACTTTCGCACAAATTCTGGTGCCCCATATTGGACCATGTCCCTTGGATGGGGAGGCCTGGTGGCACTCAGAGGAAGGATAATAGGTCACCAAGAAGAGACTTGATACCCTATGAGCATATACAGGGGAAGGAGGTCCCCCTCAGACACAGACATAGGGGAGGGGAGTAGGGGGGAAGTGGGAGGAAGGGAGGAATGGGAGGATACAAGGGATGGGCTAACAACTGAGATGTAATATGAATAAATTAATAAAAAAATAACAAAAAGGCATAAGGGCCACTATGAAATATTCAGTATCAATTTAGGAACTGACACAATACATCCCATCAAATGTCATTTTAATCACATTCTGTCTTAGGAACGCTTGAAAGCTTAGTTTACTCTCAGGCCTATTTAAGTAGATTCACTTGCTAAAGTGTAAAAGGAACTTTATTTTATTTACTACAATCAAATTATCTGGTTCCACTGAACTGTTTTCCCATCTGTAAATGGAGTTTTCAGAGGAAACAGAGTTGTTGGAGTCTGGAGAACCACATTTAAGCTCCAGTGAGTGTTTTGCAAGTAGAGTTGGGCTTTGGTAATTATTGGATTTTTTTCTCAATAGTTCATCAGAACATCTCATCATTGGAAAGAGGGCCCACTGATTCCAGGATATACTCCACATCCCCAATCTATATCATGCCACTCACCTTATAAGTTTATAAATTACCACCAATCTTCTAATAACGCAAGCCTCTTCCCCTAACCATAGTTGCCCACAATACTTGCCACTGAAAGTCCCAACTGGTAAAGAAAATGGTCTTATAAATAGCATATGCATTTGCCAAATACAAAAAAAAAATTATTGGACAAGTAGGAAGATAAAAACCTGAGAAATGTTCACATGAATAGTTGAGAAAATTTTAATTATTTGATAAGCTGCCATTGATTAGAGTTTGAGACCCATGTCTCATGGCCACGTAGAGTTCCAGGTTGTCTAACTGGAAATGATAACATGAGGAATATGTCATCAGGTTTCAGATTTGCAGATTTATGAGATATGGGTGTCTATGACTCAAAATATTCCACCTACCATCTGAAGCAAGTGAAGAGAAGAATTACAAATATTTGTTAGGAGATTTTCAGTTGTCTAACATCAACAATGGTTGGACCATTTACTAGATGGCATTGGGAAGTTTAGAATCTATTGATATCATAGTTTTAAAAATCATTAAAGACTTACATGTCCAGTCTGCGATTGAAAATTACTAGTAGAAAAATGTCAAAAATTCAATGACATCAATATTAGCAATGATTTTCATATAATCAAAAAATGGGTAAAAAATACACAAAGGAGATTACAGAAAATTTAGAAGCTTCTGCACAGTTGAAACAAATTAACAACAGAATGAGACACCTTACAAAAAACAGTTACAAACCATATATCCAATAATGACTTAATAACCAAAACACATATGTCCCTGTTGTGTGTTAGGGCATTTTCTGGGTATATTCCAAGGAGTGGGATAGCTGGGTCTTGAGGAAGCCCTATTCCCATTTTTCTGAGAAAACGCCAGATAGCTTTCCAAAGTGGTTGTACTAGTTTGCATTCCCACCAGCAGTGAAGGAGTGTTCCTCTCTCTCCACATCCTCGCCAACATGTGGTGTCATTTGAGTTTTTGATCTTAGCCATTCTGATGGGTGTAAGATGGAATCTCAGTGTCGTTTTGATTTGCATTTCTCTGATGCCTAACGAGGATGAGCATTTCTTTAAGTGTTTCTCAGCCATTTGATATTCCTCTGTTGAGAATTCTCTGTTTAGTTCTAAGCCCCATTTTGCAATTGGGTTGTTTGGTTTTGTGGTGTTTAATTTCTTGAGTTCTTTATATATTTTGGATATTAAACCTTTGTCAGATGAAGGGTTGGTGAAGATCTTTTCCCAGTCAGTAGGCTGTCGCTTTGTTCTCTTGACAGTGTCTCCTGCCTTACAGAAGCTTCTCAGCCTCATAAGGTCCCATTTAGAAAATGCCCTAACACACAACAGGGACATATGCTCAACCATGTTCATAGCTGCTTTATACACAATAGCCAGAACATGGAAACAGCCTAAATGTCCCTCAGTAGAAGAATGGACTAAGAAACTATGGTACATTTACACTATGGAGTATTACTCAGCTATTAAAAACGAGGAATTCCCGAAATTTGTGGACAAATGGATTGACCTAGAAATTATCATAATGAGTGAGTTCACCCAGAAGCAAAAAGAGACAAACGGTATATACTCACTTATATCAAAACACTAGTCCAAGGGATACGAACCATGAAAAACCTTACTTACCAAGAAAGTGGGTCAGAGGAGAGGACATCCTATTGAGTCTTTAGGCGAGAGTAGCATGGAAGAATGGGGAAATAATAGGACCCACAGGGTCCTGGAAATCTACAAGAAGAACTTTATGACAGGCAGATCTGGGTCCTGGGGTCCTCCTCAAACTAAGGCACCAGCCAAGGAAAAATAGGCAGTAAACTTCAAACCCCTACCAAGACCTAGCCGACGAACACGATATTCTCCACTGTTGAGTGGAGAGTGAGATCTGATTCTCACGTGAACTCTGGTGCCCCTTTTTTGACCATGTCCCCTGGATGGGGAGGCCTGGTGGCACTCAGAAGAAGGATAGCAAGTTACCAAGAAGAGACTCGATAATCTTAGAGCATACATAGGGGGAAGAAGTCTCCCTCAATCACAGACATAGGGGAGGGGAGAAGGGGGGAAGTGGGAGGGAGGGAGGAATGGGAGGAAACAGGGGAAGGGCTAACAATCAAGATGTAATATGAATAAATTAATTTAAAAAAAATAACCAAAACACATAAGACATCCAAACAAACAAATGATGAATTAACAACTAATTTAATTTAAGCAAAGGACCTAAAAAGATATTTTTCAAAAGACATATAAATGAATGCTATTTACATAAGTATCTTTTTAAAATTGCAAGTTGTTTGAAAATGCCAATAACATCCATAATTAAATATTCTATACCTGTTAGAATACCCAGTAAATAAAAGTTGAATAATAACAAGAACCTGAAAATAAGAGATGACAAAAAATAAAACAAGTTAATGGAAAACAGTATGAAAGTTTCTCAAACAGTTAAGAATAAAAATACCATATCATATCAATCCCACTACTTGGATAGTCATCAAAGAAAATAAAAATAATTTTCTGGAAATGTCTATGTTCCCATATTTTCTGTATCCACAAAACAAGATACAAAATCAAATGTTCATCAACACACACACTAAATTATTACTCAATCTTAGAAAGAAAGTGACAATGTGATTAAGTTTACAATACAACATATTAAGTGAAATGAGTACGACATGAAAAAAAATACAAGTAGCATGTGATCTCCCTTACATGGGAAATATAGAAAATGTGAATTCATAGAAGCAGAGTAGAGAGAGGGTTGGGAGATGTGCTGGTCTGTGGGTATAACAGTAAGACACTAGGAGTTGATGTGCTGGTCTGCGGGTATAACAGTAAGACACTAGGAGTTGATGTGCTGGTCTGCGGGTATAACAGTAAGACAGTAGGAGTTGATGTGCTGGTCTGTGAGTGTAGCAGTAAGACACTAGGAGTTGATGTGCTGGTCTGTGAGTATAACAGTAAGACACTAGGAGTTGATGTGCTGGTCTGTGAGTATAACAGTAAGACACTAGGAGTTGATGTGCTGGTCTGTGAGTATAACAGTAAGACACTAGGAGTTGATGTGCTGGTCTGCGATTGTAACAGTAAGACTCTAGAAGTTGATGTGCTGGTCTGTGAGTGTAACAGTAAGACACTAGGAGTTGATGTGCTGGTCTGTGGGTATAACAGTAAGACACTAGGAGTTGATGTGCTGGTCTGTGAGTGTAACAGTAAGACAGTAGGAGTTGATGTGCTGGTCTGCGGGTATAACAGTAAGACACTAGGAGTTGATGTGCTGGTCTGTGGGTGTAGCAGTAAGACACTAGGAGTTGATGTGCTGGTCTGTGAGTGTAAAAGTAAGACAGTAGGAGTTGATGTGCTGGTCTGTGAGTATAACAGTAAGACACTAGGAGTTGATGTGCTGGTCTGTGGGTGTAACAGTAAGACACTAGGAGTTGATGTGCTGGTCTGTGGGTATAACAGTAAGACACTAGGAGTTGATGTGCTGGTCTATGGGTATAACAGTAAGACTCTAGGAGTTGATGTGCTGGTCTATGGGTATAACAGTAAGACTCTAGGAGTTGATGTGCTGGTCTGTGAGTATAACAGTAAGACACTAGGAGTTGATGTGCTGGTCTGCGGGTATAACAGTAAGACACTAGGAGTTGATGTGCTGGTCTGTGGGTATAACAGTAAGACACTAGGAGTTGATGTGCTGGTCTGTGAGTGTAACAGTAAGGCACTAGGAGTTGATGTGCTGGTCTGCGGGTATAACAGTAAGACACTAGGAGTTGATGTGCTGGTCTGTGGGTATAACAGTAAGACACTAGGAGTTGATGTGCTGGTCTGTGAGTGTAACAGTAAGGCACTAGGAGTTGATGTGCTGGTCTGCGGGTATAACAGTAAGACACTAGGAGTTGATGTGCTGGTCTGTGGGTATAACAGTAAGACATTAGGAGTTGATGTGTTGGTCTGCGGGTATAACAGTAAGACACTAGGAGTTGATGTGCTGGTCTGTGGGTATAACAGTAAGACACTAGGAGTTGATGTGCTGGTCTGTGAGTGTAACAGTAAGGCACTAGGAGTTGATGTGCTGGTCTGCGGGTATAACAGTAAGACATTAGGAGTTGATGTGTTGGTCTGCGGGTATAACAGTAAGACACTAGGAGTTGATGTGCTGGTCTGTGAGTGTAACAGTAAGGCACTAGGAGTTGATGTGCTGGTCTGCGGGTATAACAGTAAGACACTAGGAGTTGATGTGCTGGTCTGTGGGTATAACAGTAAGACACTAGGAGTTGATGTGCTGGTCTGTGGGTATAACAGTAAGGCATTAGGAACTGATTTAATACTTGGACCATTTAGCAGAATAATGGTGGTAAGTTTTCCCCAGAGCCTATGGCCTGGCTAGCCACAGGCTTTGTGCACCGATATCAGTTCCAGGTATGAGTTTCAACTTGTGAAAAAGACGTTAAGTGCAACTAGAAAGTATCTGAGGAAATCCCATGATATTAATGCTGCTATTGCCCCCGTAGGCATTATTACAGGACTCAGGGGTTGTGCAAAGAAAGTAATATGCATAAAAGGTCACAGATCAAAAATGATGTAACCTTAATTTGAAAACTGAAGGAAACTGAGTATAATTTAAACATAGGAAAAGATTAGGGAATCTATAGGATGAAAAGTGGAAAGAATTGGTGAAAAATATCTCTCAATGTGGCACAAAGCTTTCTGGGGCATGGACATCTCTTCCATCATGAAACCTGATTTTTAACCATTTTTAACCTATTTTTTTCAGCCTTCCTTTGTGGTGAGGTGACAGTACCAGAAGAAGTACAGCTAAAGCAAAATAGCAATTATACAATAAGACATTTAGAACAACCCTTTGCTTCCTCTCTGCCTCAACTCTTCAATAACATGCGAAAATTCAGACCACATTAGAGTCTTACTCAAAGACAAGTGATTGAGTAAGACAGACATGCTTGTAGTTGTTCCAAAACAGTGTGTAACAATAGTCAGGATTAAAATGCACCTCTCTTTGATTCAAGTAACACAAAATGATGATTTAGGTTATTGATAAAATAAGCAACTTCTGATATTCTGACTTGTCTTACTTTGAGCAAAGACTGAGCTACTTACTAAATGAACAGCAAAGAGAGGTAAATGTAAGTTCAATGTCCATCCAAACAAAACTGCTAATTGGTCCCATGGTAGCTACTTTCCCTATGGAAATGTGAAGACAGTTCATTTTACTACAAATTATAGGTATCTTGTTTTCCTGCATGCAACTGCTATGAATTTGAGTAATAAATTATAATTTTGCATCATAATTTTGTTATATACTGCCATTGTAAAAGACATAACATCAATACCAATGAGAAACCAAGAACACTGTACTGAATAACTCACAGGAAAATCAATACAACTCTGAATCCTCAAACGATGAACATGGGAACATTTTAATAACGATATGACAGTAGTAACTTGCAGATGTGAACTCTCCACATGATGAACTTATTTGATGCAGAACCTCATATATCCTTTTATTTAATGATCTAGATGCTTTCTTTTTAATTGATTTTTGCTACTCTTATTTTCTAGTCCTTTAAGAAAGTTTTATTATCTATCATCACTGTATGTGGTACTGTGCTACATAAAGGCAGGTCATGTGTGCATATTTTGCCCATTGATCATGTTTATATACAATTGATATTTTATTAGTGGGAAAATATGTAGCAAACAAACATTAAGACCAGTGAATATAGTATTATCTGATGATTTCATAACAATTATTTGTCACATCCTTGCTTAGAAAGCATAAAATTAAAACAACTACAAGCTGACCTGATGTCTCTGACACCATTGTCAAAGTTAATGACCTCCTTAGGAAAATTAGTTGCTATAGTCATTTTTAAAGTGCTATAGTGAGTTAGGGTAAGTGTAGTGCCAAACTGACTCTGGGAGTGATAGTCCATCACAGTCGTTTGGAAAAGTTTACATGAGGCATCAGGGAAGATGGTTCGGTCTGTAAAGGGCCTGCCACAAAAGCAGAAGGAATGCAGCTTAGACTTCCAGGCTCTACATAAAAGCTGAATGTGGTGGTGCACACGTTTATCCCAGTGCTTGGGAGCACAGGCAGGCACAACCCTGGAGCTCACTGGCTAGCCAGTCCAAAGGAACTAAGCAGATCCAGGCTTACAGAAGAGCTCTGTCTCGAATAGACAATAGCAAACATTTGAAGAGGGACCTCTGACTACGGCTCTTCACACACACCTGCACATGCATGCACAGATGCACACACACACACACACACACACACACACACACACACACACACACACAAGTTCATGTGTATTTCTAGCTGGGAGCTGATAATAAGACCTGCTCATAGAATGCGTTCTCTAAAACTGGTGGGAGATCCCAAACTTGCCTTTAGAAAAAACACCCAATGAAGAGATCAGTTCCATAGTCATATGCTGGCAAAACATACTGTCTTTTTCACATCTGTCAATAAGAGCTGTACTGCGGTCAAATATTTAAAATATAGTGGAGCTGTTATTCCTGAGAGACTAGACAAGTTAATGTGCCCAAAACTCAGTGTTGGCACATGTTACAGTATACTTGAATATCGTTATTTGGGAAATAAATTATAAAGACTTAGAATTCCTGAGGAAAGGCCAGAAATTACTACTACATGAAAACCAAATACACAAACAGAGTAATTCAAGAACTCAATAACGATGTGATGACTTACAAGAGGACTGTAGTCAGAGTATGAGAAAATAAAAAGCTGAGTCAGAGTTAAGGATACGTGATGTATAATTCCATTAAAGTTCACATCAACATGCAGCACTAGCATTGCATGGTGCTTGTTTAAAATGCAGAATCTCCTAACCTGTACCAAAGACTACCTCAACATTCGACAGTGGAGGCTGTGGTGTTGGTCTAGTCAGCCAACTTAGCTTCTATTCTCAACCAACCAGTGACATTGCAGTGGGGAGGTGACTTATATACTCCATACGCTAAACAAAAACATATCCTTCTTATCCAAGACAAAGCTCCGTGAAGGCTTTCTGCGATTCTGTAGACAACGCAGCCAGAAAATGGGACTGAAATGTATTGATTTGAAAAATCAAGAATCCGGGGCTGAAGCTATAGCTCAAGGACTGAGAGGATTGACTGCTACACTCAAGGGCAAGCATTTAGTGTCCAGGACTCAGGCTGGCCAGTGAACAACTGACTAAACCTCTGGCTCCAGATCTGATGCCATCTTCTGGCCTCTATGGGCACCTACACTCACATGTACATGCACACAGCACACACAGACATATAACTAAAAATAAATAAATTGTTTTAAGGCTCAAGAACCCCTACAGGGGAACAACAAATCAAACAACTTGCAACTCTATCATGTATTTTCCTTTCCTGAGAGCCCTTTCTTAAATTATTTCCAACACTGGACCACAGTGATTAAGATAAAAATATATATTTTTACTTTAGTACTTGATGCCTATGGGTGTTTTTCTGGAATATATATGTATACCATGTGCAAGCCATGCCCATAGAGACCAATAGAGGGCACCGCATCCTCTGGAACTGGACTTCATGCTCGTAAACCAGTTAGCAGTTCCATAGGTATTATACGGTAAATGAGATTTTTTAAAATATATACATAGATATAGATAACCCTTCCAATCTCTAATGAGAACGGGACATGACATGGAAAAAGACAACAAATTATAGTAATTTATTAGTCTATCAATAGAGATAAAATACTTTGAACATTCTTAAATCCTACTTTATATGTGCTCATACATACTAAGCATAAATAATACACTCTGAGTAAGAACAAATATGAACGAGAATTTTCAATTTACTTTGCTTCAGAGAAGGTTAGTTCTACCAAGCAGACCATGGGAAATAGAAATCCAATTACATACAGATTGAAGGAAACAGGCTTTCACTCAGCGGGCTTTCTATTTAAACATAGCCAACTTCATCACATGTAAACTACTGAGGTCCAAAAGTGAAAATTCAGAAAGATTAAAAACAGAAGTAAGCCTTTGTCTAAGACCCTATATTACAGCTCTAGGAATTTTTAAACATTAACCCTTTCCACTAGAAGCTAATAGTAATATCTTAAATCTTGTGCTCAGAGGTAATGTTTTATGCTAAACACTGTTTGCTACAATGTTGTTTACTCCTAACATGCAAAATCCACAAGGCAGTTAATAATGTTTTAGCTGCTGCTTTTTCCTGTACGTTGTGTATTGATGTATGATACACTCATCCCTGTTTGACCCAGTAATTTTATATTTGCACATATTTGAAGGTCATGTTTTCCATTCAAAGTTGTTCTTTATTTTGAGTAAATCAATGATTTTATTCTCTATGGAATGATGTTATAAAATAATAAAGTAATCTTCAATTATAAGTAAACTTTAAAATCATTTTTCTTTTGAGTCTATTTTGGGAGCTGGGAGGTGATTAAGGCGCTAAGACCACTGGCTGTTCTTCAAGATGACCCGGGTTCGATTCCCAGCAAGCACATAGCAGCTCACAACCCTCTATAATTCCAGTCCCAGGGGACCTGACACCCTCTCCTGGCGCTGTGGGAAACAGGCACTCACATGGTGCACAGACATATGTGCAGACAAAACACTTGTACGTGAAACATTAAAAAATGTTAATTAAAGCACATTTGCCTGGTATTAGTTCAGTTATTTCTTTTCAGTTCATATACAATCATATTTTATAGTACTCTTCCCTAAAATTGTTTTAGCCAATTATCTTAAAAATACCACAAAGTTGGGCCTTTAAATTTATTCATAATCGTTGTATTTTAACTAGACCTTACATTTCATTTGTAATTCATCTTACTTATTGACAAGCGTTAAAATAATTTCTATTATATTTGTACTTTCACAGTAGCAACATTTTCTGTGTCTCTTTCTCTGGCTTTTGTTTGATTAATTTGAATACTCTTCTGAGGTTTTGTTTTGTTTTGTTTTGTTTGGAGGGGTTAGTTTATTTGTTTGTTGTTTTGACAACTTGCCACAAACCTGGGCATATCTAGGAAGAGAGAATCTTAATTGAGAAAATGTCCAAAGACAGGCCAGAAAGCAAGTCTGTGAGCATTTTCTTGATTGATGATTGACGTGGGAGGCTCTAGCCTGCTGTGGATGGTAACACTCCCTAAGCTGGAGGTCCTAAGGTATTTAACAAAGCAAGCTGAGTAAGGCAATAAGCAGCATTGCTCTGTGGCCTTTGCTTCATTTCCTTCCTCCAGGTCCCTGCCTTATGTTCCTTCCCTGACTCACCTTCATGACAGAGTATGACCTGAGATCTGTAAGATGAAGTAAATCCTTTTCTCCTCAAATTTCTTTTTGCCATGGAGTTGTATCATAGTAATAAAAAATCCTAATTAATAAGATACCTGTTTACTTTATTTAAATTCATGTATTCTCTCTAAGCTTATAAGCTATGCTTTTAAAAAAAAAATAGGTTCCACACATAAAATCTAGACCAGTGGAGGTGTTCCTTGGCATATAAGCACACTGCTTCTATGTTGCTTAGCAACCTTTGATGTCACCACCTGTGGTCTACTCCAGGGATCCTAGATAAAAGGGCAAACTTGCCACCTTGTCTCAATCTCAGTCAGTCCCCCCCCCCCCCCCCCGCCCTTCTCTCCTACACTTCTATAATAAATCTCTCCATATCATATCAGTTGTGTGTGGCATCTCATTCTTTTATTTTTAATTTCTTAATTATGTTTATCTACAGAAAAGTTACCAGTGTACATTTAACCCAGTTTAGTGGCGAGTTATTTAGCCTTTGCCTTTGCCTTTTCCGGCTTTGCAATAAGAGCTACGGGGTTTAGGACACAGGATATTGCCTCCCCAGTGGTACTGGTGCGGAAGCCTGAGAAGGGCTCTTTTGTTGGTAAATAGGCACGCCATTATCTGTTCTACCCACCATGTTGCCAGCAACATTTGCCTTCTGTTTCACAGATGCCGCTCCATCCAACACTGACCAAATGATTGGTAGATTTCCTTCCTGGTCAATGAAAGGGGCAATGGCCTGCTGTTTCCACTAATCTCCATTTGGACAGCTTCCTGCAGGAGACTTCCTTCTCCTACCTGCAAGGTTTTCTTTCTCTCTTTCTGGAACACCAAAAATCCTGTACACAGGTGAGATCGCGCTGCTCCGGCGTCTGCCCTTGTCACTGGAAAAGCACGTGACCACACATTTGACCAGCTTATGCCAAATCCTTTCCAGTCCCCCAAGCCCTCTGGGTCGCTATTGGATCAGGCTTGCGGTCTGATTTCTCTCTTTACCCACCCGTGGGGCCGGAGTCCCCAACTCAGACCTCCAGGCTTTTTGGAAACACATAGCTTCTAAATTGTCTCATTATACCACACAAGTGACAGGGAGACATTAAAAAAGCTTTCCTCCCTTTACTTTCCTATGCCTTTTTCTTGCTCAAAAACTTGGTTTTACACAGCCTGATCGATTTTCCCACCCACCACCGCCTGCACACCAAGCAGAGAATTTGACCCCTTCCCAACAGGCAGCCTACGCCTCAGGGCTGGCTCCAGTGGCAGCGATGACAGAGATGACTGCTTCAAAGACTTGTGCCTTGCAACTGCCTCTGCCTCTGTGGCAGCCACTATCCCGCCCACCCCGTGTTTCTTCAACTTTTACAGGTATGCCCGGACCGTTTGTTAAATTTGATCCTAAACTCTGCTTTGAGATTATCCCATGTGGCTCTGGCTCCAGTTTTCCTCCACTTCCTGCAGCTGCTCTCTGAACCCTTGGCTTCAGGTGTTAGAGTTCTTCAGTCCGCCTACCTATGATGTCATTGCTTACCTGCCACGGGGGCGTGGCCCTGCCCAGGGCTAAAAAAAAGGACAAATCATCTATGTGTCCCCTCTCTTCCTCTTCCTCTTCCTCTGTCTCCCCTCTCTTCCTCTCTCTCTCTCTCTCTCTCTCTCTCTCTCTCTCTCTCTCTCTCTCTCTCTCTCTCTCTCTCATCCTTCCCCCTTTCCTTTCCACCCCATGCTCATTTAATTATCTCCTCTACAACATAACATCTGGCATCCGGTACCTTATTATACCTTATTACCTTATATCTTACTGCCTTAATTATTAAACATGAAATCAGTTCCTGTCCACCCTGCACCCCTGCGTGCATTGCAGCAGCTCCTGCCATGCCTCTGGTGGCAGTGGCTGCCAGCAGTGGCAACTCCCGGAGGCAGTGACAGCAGCTAGGAGCCATGGCAGCCCTAGTAGTACTTATTAAATCCACCGGCTACAGGCTGCTCATGATATATGGCTGATGGCCATGTTGATTAGGGGATAGATGAAGCTATGGCTTCATCACCAGATTACAGAGAGGGCAATCACATGACTAGCCGCCATCTTTGTTATGGAAAAAAATCATGGCTCTGCTGCCATCTTTACTGAGGGCTTGTTCTGTTCAGTCTACAATGGTGCTGGAAATTATGATTAAGCTTTACCTAGTCTCTGGTTTTATGTTTTCAAGGTTAGGCTTTGAGACAGGTAACTAAAAACAAGTCTCATTTTAAACTGGTATACATTTTTGTATAAATTCAAATTTATATTTTTGCAACATGTTTTTATATAAAGATGTAAATGATTTTTATATGTATGTTTATATATATACATATGAATGATTTAACCCTAAAATATTTTTGTTACATTCCAAGTTTATAAAGATGTATTCAGACAAACAATCTAATTTAAAATATATGTCTAACTACCTATGTCTTTACTAACTAGCGCTTGGATAAATGTTGTTTCTCCCATCACCTGCTATTTAGGGTTCACCTGAAAACTTCCTGGCCAATGGGTTTGATATAATAAATTCAAATGTAATTTTAAAGTTTTTCTACAATGTTCTAATATATTGCCATCCCTGAAAACTGTGAATATGAATTCTAGAGATAGTCATTTATTTACAATGTTAGAGTTTGGCTTTTATGCCTTACCTTCATTCTCAAAAGCTTAAAAATCACTGCCTTATAAATATATTAACCTGTTTTATGGTAATCTTATTGATATATTAATATAGCCTTAGACTTTTACACCTATGGAATTTTTATAAACTAAATCATACAGAAACTGTTAATGCACCATACTACTACACTATAAAAAGATCAAAAGGTTCCCAACCTCTTTATGGACTATGTTGTGAGGTTTTTTTAAGGGGGGGGGGGCTCCAACTTAACAAGGATGAAACCAAAAGTCCTAGTCCTTAACGATTATTATAAATTATCAAATCCTTTAACATGTTAAAAATATAGTTTAGTCATGCTAAGAACCAATGTGATGTATTTTCAAGGTCAAATATAAAATAAGATCATAACATTCTGTTTTATGTTTGCAAGGTGTAATTTAGAGCAGATAACTAAATACAGACAAAGATTGCTTAACTCAAATATCCTAGCCTTCAAGCTTGTCAGAGATCTGCTAAATATAGCATGTAACATATAAGTTTATTATAAAAAACAGAAATTTCCTGATCTTATCAGTAGTTTCTCTATGGTCTCTGAGAAGATTTGAGCACAGCAAATGACTTCATTTGCCTTACTCACAGATTTCAGGTTAGAGATAAAGAGGTTTCAAATGCTTTCTCAGTCCACATCACATGCATAGGACCAGGCATTAAGCTTAATTCACTCCTACAGCTTCTTCTGTCAAGTCTTGGTATAGTCTAGCTTATTACCAGGCTTATAAAAACAGGTCTCACATGCAACCTTTTACCATTATTTTAGCTAGAGGACAGTGACTGTTCATAGGAATTTCACCTATGTCTCATGGTAAATGATTACATAAGGATACAGACATACAAATTAAAAACTAAAGTTTCTAAGCAAGCACTTGAGGGTCTACAAAGACATTTTAAGTTTGGTAAATACAAATTATGAAAGTTGGAGTGTATAAAGGGATGTTTTATTTATTCCTGTTGCTATGCTACTACTGCCCTGAGACTATTCAGAGCTTTGACACAAATGAGTGGATCTCTGATTTATTAATCTAGCAATGGGGGAAAAAACTCATTTCACTATAAGATCCACTATCATATTTCCAAGCTCAACATTTTTAATTTCCTTTAGTTTGTCTTTTAAGAATAGACTTAAAATGTCTCCCATTGTGCTTGAGTTATGTACCTCCAGAGTCTTCTGCATAGAGGGATTCTTTTATGTGATGTAATCATACTGAAATTAAGATCAAATGAGCTTTTGCTCCTTCTACGTCACAGAAGGCTTTTGCCTTGCCTGAGTTCACCATAAAGTGTTTTTTTGTTTTTGTTTTTGTTTTGTTTTGTTTTGTTTTGTTTTTTGCTGTGAACAACTGATGTGTATCTACTGCCTTTTCCACGATGTGTACTTCACTACAGCTTACGAACAATGGTGATGTTTGCATGTCTAAAATTTATCTCTTTTTACAAACTTAAAGTGATTCTTGTAAGATATAGGAAATCCACCTCTCAGGTCAAATGGAATCCAGATAAGTACTTCCAATCAACAGCCAATGTTTCCCACCCATCTTCTATCTCAGAGGGTGGGATTGCTCCCCTTTCTCTGGTTTTTGGACTCCCATAACTGCCCAATTGCTAGATACTTTCACCGAACACCAGCTGATTGCCAAGTCTTCCCTTCTGTTTGATATAAATGCTTCTTGCTGTTCTTGCCAACATACATCCAAACCCTTCATTTAGGAACTTCTCCCTTGGGTGAGATCTCCCTTTATCAACATGATTCTGTCTCCCTCCCCCTCTCATTCTTGTTTGAAACCCTAGCACTATGTGACCATATCTGCTCGGAGCCATACCCTTGGACTTTAACCAGCACTGATGAGCTGCTGGAACAGATTATACCAATTTTGTTGAGTCAAACCTTGCTTTGGGCAACATGCCAATGGGTCACTGACTTCTACTGTTCCCATGGGAATAGTCCATTTGCTGTCCCTCCAGGTTCCTCTGGGATGCCTTCTGGAGAATTTCAAATCCCTACACCCACATTAAGGGCTACTAAGTTTACATGCCTCTACAACCAAACTTGGCCTTAATATCCCTTAAATGACAGATCCAAAAATCCAAAATGAAACTTTTAAATACTGCTAGTGACCAGGTAAATGGAAGGAAATTCCCCATGGTCAAGATTTTCTCCTCTACACCCCAAAACTTCCATCTCTGTTTATTCTCCCCAAGGTTTCAAATGCACACTGAAAGGAAATTTTCTCCCAAACCGACATAACTTTGTCTTCTGCCCATATATATGTTCTGGTATCCTGCCAGATCTCTACATTCAAGACATCGCCACAGAAGCTACCCACAGATGCTCTGGTCCAGCCTCACAGATCATGTTAGTTGGACTGGCATTGGCCTTCTAGCTACAGTTGTTCTTAGACCCTGGATATCCAGCAAATACAACTTCTAGAACTTGGTCAACTTTTCAGCGTTTTGACCCCCCTCCCCTGTCATTGCCCCAATGTCAGCAGGAAGCAATAAAGACAATTGATCTCTTCATCTTTTATCTATTTATTGCCATCAAAAGGCTGGATGGTGTGCTTCAGACCTGAGACAATCAACTTCAATTTCTCCCAGCACTCCTCGGTACCTGTCTGCTCTAAGACATGGCTGGCATGCTCTTCCTTCAACCATGTACTTTCCAGGACAGGGTCTTTCCTTCCCCTTCACCATATAATCAAGTCATTTTGTTGCTCTTCCCCCCTCCCTTGCATGGCAGCCAAGAGCTGCTCCCAATGAACCTACATTTATATACCTTAACTTGTCTTGCATGAAAAGAAATCCAATGTCCTCATTTTTTTATAGTATAGAAAAAGGGAGGAACGTTGACATATAACTGGCCTGGCCCTAAGTTGCTTAGCAACCTCTGACATCATCACCTGCCCACCAATGGATGTGCACCACAGGACCAGAATAAAGGGGAAAAATGGCCAGCCATCACTCTCTTACCTTTCTTCTCTTGCTCTGTCTCTTTATATCTCTCTGCCTGGCTCTCTGTCTTTACCCCTGGTGTGTCCGTCACCCTCTTCCTCTTCTCCATCTTCCTTTCTACAGTAAATCTCATATGTGTTGTGTGGCTTATATTTCATATTGAGCAGTATTATTTTCCCCAATATTTGAGTTGTATCTTTTTAGGTTGTCACTGATATTTGTTAAATTATATTTCACTATTCTCTTTCTTTTAAAGTTTTAGAATTCTATCATTTTACATAGTCCTAGAAACTCCAGATACATTCAGGATTTTTCACAACAAATGCTTATTTATATCTTTGTTATACTTTAGTAGTAATTCGATTCACCACATTAGTAAAACCTTGACTCATCATTAGTGAACCTATCTGGTTCATGGGCACATGGCAAGATTGCCGACACAAGGCTTTGAGAGGCAAGATTGACTTCTTGGGGAAATCAAGACCACTTATAGTAAGATCCACAAGAAGCCCCAGGTGGCTGAGACAGACAGACAAGACATACTAACAATTTGAAGGAAGAAGGAAAGCAGATCCTAAAGAACTTCTTAAATGATAACCAGAGTGTGGTGATCTGCCTGGGGACAGTGGAATTAAGAAGAGGGCCAGGGAAACCCACAAGTATAAGAGTCCCTGCCATTCACATTTCACTGAAAGAAAACAGTCCTGGGCCTCCCAGTATCATGCACAAGGGAATAGGGTCACCTGTGAGTTCAGGAAAAGGATGAAGGTATAAATAACCAATGCCTACATCTATGGGCTACCAATTACTATAGACTGCATATTAACTATCAAGACACCCATCAGCCATCTTCAATAAGAGAAACAGAGACAATAAAAAAAAATCACTTTCTGAACATAAGTTCCATTGTAAATCTAATACTAACTCCTGCTTATCATATAAGAATATGCACACTGTCGTGGAATCAGAGCTTTGCCCTCCATGTCTCAGTTCTTGAAAAAAAAAGAGCCAAGATAGTTGCCAGTTGGCAGAGAATTGCTGAGTATGGTAAGATACCAAGGACAGACCAGACAACGGCCTTAGATTTGGTCCTCAGATAGAAAAGGCACAAGTGTCGACACCTGTGGCCTCTGAAAGGCTCTCTGTGGGGCAGAAGTGGGCAGGAAGAAATAAAAGCAAGACTGATTTGTAGCAATGAGTGGGATCTTCCTGAATGACTGTGAAACTCAGCCACTCTTGCTGCTGCTGGGGAAACCTATGAGCCACAGTCTGAAGTGATTTCTGTTAAAATGGTCTGACCCTGCTCAGCTTGCTGGCCCTGTGCCTCTAGTCAGGTGAGGGAACACGGTGGGTGTTTTGGTTTGGAAAAAAACCAACCGAAACAGAGGTTCTTACCTACCATATTAGGTAATGAATTATAACTTTATGAGCCTTAGGTTTCTCATCTACAGTCATAATATGTATTTTACTATATCATTATAAGATGAGATTTCAAGAGCTGTAAATCACATAAGACTCAGTGGATAGAAATTCCCCAGACTCATTTTTCATTTCTCTGTGAGCAGGTGTAGTGTTGCTTGGGAGGAGGGGTAATTATTTTTTCTTACATTAAATTCAAAACAATATGATTAGTTTAAATACACACCATTATTTTAAATGATAAATCTCAATTTTAATAAATTTAATTTATTGAACCAATTTTGTTATTTAAAGAAAAACATGAATCCTATTAAGGTCAGATCTCTTGTTTTTCATAAAGTGCTGACAAGTAAAATAAAATATTTTCCATATGCATCCCCTTGGTGGAGATTGCAGATGTCCTGGCATATGGTACAGTAAGAACCACAGTCATACCTCCAGGCTAAAGTACATAAAAACAATTGATGTGTGGAATCAGAGTTAACAGTGCTTGGAAATTCAAAAATGTCCCACAGGTTCAGGCTAAGTCTTTTGAGGAAAGTACAGGTACCCCTAAAATTCTTCCCTGGGAACATTGAAAGCATTGAATACAGATCCTTTGTTCTTGGTTTGCTCCAGGAGATTTGCTCTGTTATAGAAGTCACGTCACTGAACAGGTTCCAAAGAAAGATATACAGAGGAGCAGGGCATTTGTGCATAAATATGTCTACAAATCCAACGAAGCTGAATATGAGGCCCAGAAGTTGAAAAGCACCATACCAACATCAACGTACAATTCACCATGTTGACAGTATGAAGGAAGCTGAGAAGCAGCCAAAACAGTGATTCACATTCTGAAATCTGGCTTCAGAAAACAAGATGAAAATAGATGAAGTTAATTTTTACAGAAATTGCTAGTTATTTTTTTAATGGCAAATTTGGAATGGAGCATCAAGCGAGGTACATACCTATAGTCTGAGCGTCCAGGAGGCAGAACAAGAAGTCAAACCCCAGGGCTTGGGTAAAGCGTGAGTTACTCTTATATTTACCCCTGAGCTACAGCTGTTTTGTTTTTATAAGTTTCATAGATTTTCTTCAGTTACTTAATAAGGAATAATACATTCATTTGCTTACCAAAAAAAAAAGGGGGGGGGACATAAAAGAACATTTTGACCTGGTACAAAGACAGAAAATTTCCCAGTATTTTTAACATTCTGCAGCAAACATCATAGGCTGAGCCAAGACTGTACTAACACAGACATGATGCCTAGGCCAATTACAAGAAGAAAGAAACCCAAGGGTTGAGAAGGGAGGTGTTGAGGTGAGAAAAGTATGCTTCCAGCAGGGTATTGAATTTAAATGTCTAAAGTCAAGAGATTGCTTTTGTGGAGAAAAGGCCACCAACTCAGCTCTGCAGGGGGCAGGACTGGAGGGAATGCACAACACATGCAGACAATTAAAAGATACTAGATCTTACTGAGTTATTCTGTGTCATTCCAAAGAGGCTGGTGCTTACCATGAGTCCCATTATACCCACTGTAAGTATTTTATTATGAGATTTTTGCAGTTGAGAATGATCATTTTGGTCCATTGTGGAAAACAGAATAAATACGGTCAGTGCTGTGAAGGCATGGACACCAGTAATATAGACTTGGGAGTCACACACACACACACACACACACACACACACACACACACACACACTACCTTGGCATAAAAACCACCTCTTTAGCAAGTGGTGCGGTGAAAACTGGGTATCAGTGTGTATGTGAATGATGTACTTACTTGCCCTTGTAGAAAAATCAACTCCCAGTGAATTAAGACCTAATAATGAGGCTTGAATCTGTTAGAGGAAAAACATTTCAAGATTCAGGCACTGCAAAGGACCTTCTTTCAAAGGCCTCCCAGAGCTGAGGAAATCATACCAAGAACTGACAAATGGGATTGCATGAACTGAAAATGCTTCTGCACAGCGAAGTAAAAAACTTATCACTAGAATGAAGAGAACACCCAAAGCTGGGGAGAATCTGCAGGTTCCACATCTGGCAGAGGACTGGTACCTAAAACGTATAAGGTCCCAATTGTACAGATACATCAAACCCCCAAACAACCCAATCAATGAATCGGCAATGAAATAAACAGACATGTTAGAAGATGAAGTACAAATATCCAATGATTATGAAAAATGTTCAATGTCGTTAGCAATCAGAGTTTTGATGGAAATGAAAATATTAAATGTGTGAATGTTGTTGTTTTGACTATGGTTCAGTTGTATAACTTGAAGTCAGGTATGCTGATGCCTCCAACATACAGTTTTTAATTCAGGATTGCTTTTGTATTCAGGGTCTTTTCTGCTTCCACGTGAATTTTAGGGGATTTAATATCTACTTCTGCCAGAATGGTTATTATAAAGAAAATGTTTAACAAACAGGGGCAAGAATGTGAAGGGAGGGAATCTTTATACACTGCTGAGCAAATGTAAATTAGCCGGGCCACTACCAAACTCAGCACAGGTTCCTCATAAAACTAAATATACCTCAGAACTGTACATGAAGACAGAGACAATAGCTCGTTGCAGCAGTATTTACAATGATCAAGTTCTGGGTCAGCCTACATGTCAGTTTGCATATAAATAAAGAAAATATTGCATATATACACAATAGAATTTCATTTTTGTCATAAAAAACCAAAGGCACATCATTTGCAGAAAGAGGAATGCAATTGGAGAATATATTAAGTTAAATATATTCAAACTCAGAAAAATAAATGTGTTCTCTCATTTGTGGATTCTAAGCTTTTTATAGGTACGTAAGATTATTCATTATTTGTATGCTCTGTGTGTGTATGTATGTGTGTGTGTGTGTGTGCACATGCATGCACATGTGCGGGCATATATATGTATGTGTCTATGTGATGACATGTAAGTAGATGGGAGATGAGGTAAAATATTGGGAGACATATCTTAGTTAGATTTCTACTGCTGTGATAAAACACCATAACCAAAACCAACTTGAATAGAGATGGATTTATTTCATCTAACATCCTGTAAATCCATCACTGAGGGAAGTCAGTTCCCAAGTTGGGAACCTTGGACCAGGAACTGAAGCAGAGGCCATAGAGGAGACCTGCTTTCTGATTTGCTCCTCGAAGCTTGCCCAGTCTGCTTGCTTATACCACCCAGGACCACCCTGAGGAATGAGGATACCAATATCAAACATCAATCAAGAAAATGCACACCACAGGCTTGTGCACAGACCAATCTGGTGGTGGCATTTTTTCAGTTTATGTTCCCTCTTCCAAAATGGCTATAGCCTATGTCAAAATAACATAAAACTAACCAGAATAAGATGGAAGACTAGAGAAAGGATAGGATGTGGTGGTGGAGGTGGTTAAAGTATTTGATATGCTCTTGTGAAAACATTTATGAAATCTATCACTATTTATAATGGATATATTCCAATTAAATTTAAAAACTAAGAAATTGTTTTAAAATTTTGCACAAGACAGAACTCAGCTTAATCTCAAACTCATATCACTGAAACTGAGTCATGTAAGAGAGAAATAACTGGTATCAAATGCACCAGGATGACCTGCTGTGTCCTTACATATGTCTAACCAACTTCTTAGTATTATGTTAATTAGGTCTCAGATACAAAATGCACAGAGTGATTGCTAAAAAATGATCCTCATATATCATGCTAGTAAACTCAGTCATTGAGGGAAGACTTTCCTAAGTAAATGGACAAAAGAACAATTCTCCTAAAACTTAATTTTCACTGCAAAGGTTGAATACTCAAGATGAGCACAATAGGACATTAAAGTAACTTGTCTGATTATGGCATAATTCATTAGCCAGACAAATAACTATAATGTCTTGAAGTCTGATATCCTAATCTATAAATATATAGTTAGGATCCATCTTGCCAACTAATCTAACTATGATAGGAAATGACATAAGAAAAGTATGTCAAGTGGTCTCTGCTATGTAGTAGATGATTACTAAATCCTCAGGCAGCATATGTGGTGGAGTTTTCAAGTCTGAGGTTTGGAAATGTGATCAAAATCAGAGATATAATTAATATCTTGTACACAGATGATAGCTGCCATATCATTGATGATCAGAAGGGAAGATGAAACGGGGGTATCTATGGAAGCTTTGGAAGTATCTGCTTTAAAGAAAGTTGGGGGAAAGGAGATAAAAGAAGGAAATCAAGCCAGACTTGGTGGGGCATGACTGTAATCCTAGCACTCGGGAGGCAGAGGTACATGGATCGCTGTGAGTTCGAGGCAAGTCTGGTCTACAAAGTGAGTCCAGGGCAGCCAAAGCTAAAACAGAGAGACTTTGTCTCGAAAAACAAAAAACACAAACAAAAGAAGAAGGAGAAGGAGGAGGAGAAAACCAGAACCAAAAGTTAAAATGCATGGCACAGCAACAGTTCAGAGCACCAAGAGTTAAAGTGCATGGCGCAGCTACAGTTCAGAGGACCCAGAGTTAAAGCACATGGTGCGGCAACAGTTCAGAGCAGAAGTTGCACTTCATCCAAAATAGATGGGCATAGAATTAGATCCTGGGAGAAACCAAGGAAAGATGCCAACTCTGGGGACTGCTTTGAAGGGCAGACCCGGACTCTCACAAGAGTGAGCCACCACACAGTGAAGAAGTCAGTAACATATACTGAAAACTGAATGCTTCTTGATTCTGTACATGTGACGGAAGGACTATGAGATGATTTTTGAGGTTTTGTGTGTGTGTGTGTTTACTCTTTGTTGGCAAGGGAAGCTCTTTTCTGATTTTGAAAGAATTTTTAATGATCTGTTACATGCTTTCTATTAAGCCTACAAACAATGCCATGCCCATTTATGTTGGTTTAAAATTGTTTATATTTTCATGTATATGGATGCCAATTTCTTTGTGTATGTTTATGCACATGTGCTTACTAGGCATCTTTTCATATAATAATTTTCCTGTATTTTAATGGTAATCCAAAGAAGATAGCTTATAAAAATTGAGTGTTTTCAAAACTTTAGAAGTCTAAATATTCAATATAGCTTCACACACACAAACACACACACACACACACACACACACACACACACACACACACGTTTCCATTCTTTAGACAGCAATCTTCTGTAAGTTGACTGTTTCTTGTGTCTGTTTTCTTGTCACTAAATGGAGAACTCTATCTGGAGCAGGTAGTTTCCACACACATCATGCAAACATCATCCATGAGAACCCAGGCTCTGCTTGTTCTTTCATGCCCAGAGCCCATCAAAAAATACCTGGGATCCACCAGTCATCCTCCCGCTGTAAATGTGTGCATTTCCATATGGGATATGTGGGTCATACGGCTGATGTAATCATTCTCCTGGTCAGCAAAGCCTCCACTTCCTCTGCAGGAGATGCTTCCAGATCAAGCAGCTTAAAACTACTCAAAGGTTCCCTTTGCAAATTCTAGAGCCCAACAGCCTGTCTTCACTTGGTAGCATTACCATGCAGAAGTCAACTGCCTGTCTTCACTTGGTAGCATTACCATGCAGAAGTCTTGTTATCTGCATGTGTGCTTTGTACGGAGCCCTCTGTAGGAAGTCCATCTTATAAGCTTCAGCTTTCTTGTCTCTAAAATGGAAAAGGCTTTTTTTCCACTCTTATAGAGTTGTGAAGATAAAATGAATTATGAGATACAAGTACCTGGACCAGCGCCTGATGCATAGTTAGTGCTCTGTAGCATGCTTTTGCTAATCATCTGCTGACATTTGGGTCGTATAGAGATTTGAGGGCTCAATATTTTCTGTGTCTCATCTCATGTCAGAACTGAAATCCAGCAGAGAAACTGAAATATAAAGCTGCTCACATAGGGAGAAAAAAAAATCTCAAAATGTTTGATGTTCACACCACCCTGAAGAAACCGCTAGGTAGAACCAAGGTCTGTGGATGTGCTGAGACCCATCTGAGACATCATATTCTCACAATTTTATAATTTCCTGGATGATATTTATGCCTGTTAAAATTCTCACATCAAAAATATAGCCATGATGATAAAAGGATTCTTACTATTTGGCTAGTGATGAACAACAATAAAAAGCAACAGCTGCTATGTTTTGCTGGAGACATCTGGAAGTCTAGTGAAGTACATGCCAGTGAAAAGTGAAATATGCAGTGGACAGATGAAAGGCTGGGCAGCAGGAAGAGTTGAAATGCATTGAACACTATGTAGAAAAATGCCCACAACATTTTGGAAATACACAATAGAAAGGAAACGGGTTACAAAGGATAAAAATGCCTCAGACCACGTGACAAAGGACACTGAAGGACAGAGTGTGGGCATTACCTGACTCTGGGCTCACACAGCAAGCTCATCTGAACGTCAGGTACCATGGATGTTCAAAGTTCCTGAATATAAACAACAATGTAAAGAAAGGGCTCTGCACTTTGCACATGAAAAAATGATTCTTTATGAGAATAAGTAAGAGACTAATGGGGGTATATATGGAGACAAAGGACAAGAATAAGGGGGAAAGTGTGATGCTCATAGGGTCCTCAAGCTCAGCCTTTCCCATTCTGGTCATGCTTTTTGATTACACAAGTTAAAAAGGCCAAGGGCAGTGCAGCCTGTGCTAGGTCTGAGAACTCCCCCTCACTATTCCTTTATTGTAATGGTCATCTCCTTGTCTCAACCTAACTGCAGAGTTTAAGAAAACTGTTTGGCAGCCTAAGTGTCCCTCAGTAGAAGAATGGATAAAGAAACTGTGGTACATTTACACTATGGAATACTACTCAGCTATTAAAAATAAGGAATTCCCAAAATTTGTGGATAAATGGATTAAACTAGAAATGACCACAATGAGTGTGTTCACCCAGAAGCAGAAAGAGCCAAATAGTATATACTCACTTATATCTGGACACTAGCCCAAGGGCATGTCCCATGAAAGTCTTCACTTACCAGGAAAGTAAGACAGAGGGGAGGGCATCCTATTGGGACTCTAGGTGAGAGAAACATGGGAGAATGGGAAATAGAAGGATCCAGAGGGTCCTGGAAACCTACAAGAAGAACATTGTGATGGGCAGATCTTGGCCCAGGGTCCTGCTCAAAGTATGGCACCAGCCAAGGACAATATATGCAGTAAACTTCGAACCCCTACCCAGATCTAGCCAATGGACAGGATATTCTCCACAGTTGAGTGGAGAGTGAAGACTGACTTTCACATAAACTCTGCTGCCCCATATTTGACCAAGACCTATGGAAGGGGAGGCCTGGTGTCACTCAGAGGAAGGATAGCAGGCTACCAAGAATAGACTTGATACCCTATGAGCATATTCAGGGGGAGGAGGTTCCCCTCAGTCACAGTCATAGGTGAGGGGAGTAGGGGGAAAGTGGGAGGGAGGGAGGAATGGGAGGATACAAGGGATTGGATGACAATTGAGAAGTAATATTAATAAATTAATAAAATATTAAAGAAGAAAAGAAAACTGGATGAAATAAAACTTGACTGCTCCTCGATGTTAAAGGAAGGAATGAAAATATCCAATTCTGTATGCCCTTTCACTCCAAGATGGAGTCACCTGGACATTTTGTTTAAAAATGCTTCAGTAATGGGAATGTTCCAAATGAAAACTCCTTGCTCATCTGAATCATCAGGGCATTTGTCTCAATTCACGTTCTCTTAGGAAAGCCCAGTGTTTCTTCCACCTGATGCCGCGGAGAATGAGGTGCAGTTCTCCCAATGTCCTCACGGTGGCAGGCGGGGACTTAGACTGCCTTTCACAGACTCTCCTAGTCAATGAAACACATCTCTCTAAAATTCATTTCCTGGGCCAAAGTATATTCTGGATTCTGTGAGTCAGCACTACATAGTTCTTAAGTGTACCTTAATGGGTTTTTAATGAATTATTTATTTTAAATTATTTTTTATTTTAATTTTTAATTACCATTTAATTAATTATTATTTTTACTGGTTTTTTTTTTGTGGGGATGAGTTTTGTTGTAGTTTTGTTTGCTTGTGAGGGAAATAAATGATCATTTAATAGTATCCTAATTAGACAGTATCCAAGAGACTGTAATTAAACATCATGGAAGGAATGTAACATGTATATTGGGTCAAAATATTGGAAAAATTGGTGATCCCTAAGACACACACACACACACACACACACACACACACACACACACACAGTGTCTGACAAATGAATCCAAAATCAAGGGTCTTTCACTTTGGAAAAAAACATATTTTTTCTTTGGAATTTAATTTGTTTACAATAATAAAGTTGACATATGTGTGTATTAGATATAATATGATATGATAGTGAGTAATGTTAAGCAATAAATATCTACTGTATTATAAAGCTAAATATAACTACAGTTTAAAACAAGTGACATTTGAAAAGTCAAGTGTTGCAGGAGAAGATTCCTTTCCCAGATCTTAAATTTTTAACCTAGTGATTTTTCATCCCACTGTTCTGATAATAGATTCAAACAGAATTTGAATCATTGAAAACTCTGTGTAATGTAGGCTTTTTCCCACCAATATTTTCTGTTTTAGTTTCTATATCATATCACACTGCAAACTAATTATTAAAATTAATATAAAAAAGAAGATGAAACACTCATACGCAAAGTTAAAGAAGACTGAAAGAGTATGCTAAAATGCAAGACAGTGTCATAGAGTCCATATTGGAATAGGAAGACACTAGCAGTTAGTGGTGTGAGTGTCTGTTCTGACAAATGAGCCTTTCTAGGGAGCAAGCATGTTGATGACAAACGAGGCAACTCAGGTGTTAGAAAGGAAGTTTTTATGTTCACAGAAAAAAGTTAAAGGTGAAGAAAGCAGAAGAAAGATATTCGGCTTCCTATAAAAAATTGTCCAGATGAACAATTGAGGCCCCTGATATAAGCTGAGCCAAGGTTTCTGATGCTCCAGCTGCCACCATTGGCTATAGCCTGACAACCCAGATAAGAAACCCCAACCAGAAACAATGTGAGGGATCCTTGAGAGGGCAGACTAGCAAGTGCTTGGGGAGTTTCATCTCCACCTTCCTCTTATCACTCAAAAACGGCGTGGTACATTCCTGTGGGTTTCCTAGAACTAAACAAACAAATTATGGTCTTAGTCATCTCAGAGTCTTTGTAATGAAACATACTTCAGCCCCCGAAGACGGCAAAATCTATGTCATTTAAAATAGAATTTCATAATAAATATTACAAGTATTTAGTTAGAGATTATGTGTCATTTAAAAACTCAGTTAATAACATGGGAAATGTTCAGAGAAAAGTAACCAAAGAAGTTGTGTGTCTTAATGTTTCTATTTCTGTGAATAGATACCATTACCATGGTAACTCTTATTATGGAAAGCATTTAATTGAGAATTGTTTATGGTTCAGAGGTTTAGCCCATTGTCATTGTCATCATGGGGGGAAGCATGGCAGGATGCAGGCAGACATGTTTCTTGCGAGGTAGCTGATAGCTCTTCATCTAGATCCACAGGTAGCAGGAAGAGACAGTGAGCCGGTAGGCCTGGCTTGAGCTTCTAAGACCTCAAAGACTGCCCGAAGTGGCACACTTCCTCCAACAAAGCCACACCTACTCCAACAAGGACACACCTCCTAACAGTGCCACTTCCTATGGGCCTATGGGGACCATTTTTTATTCAAACAACCACAATGTGTCAGAAAATAGAGAGTGCCAAAAGTTTCAAGACATGTAGGTCTATAAAGGTATAACTAGAAAAGCAGCAAACGTGAATGAAGTGGCTAATGAGGAAAATTAACAGTCTCACTCATCAAATTCTTACAATCACAAATACTCTGTGACACTTATGTAAAGAGACAACATCATATGGCAGTAGTGGGTCTCTCAAATAGATAACTTATGAGCTATAGCAAGTGATACCAACTGGAAACTCATGAGACTTAATTCAAACCTTGTTTGAGGAAGAGTTTTGTCTAAGGTATTGTAAGTGAGCCTGTTTAGTTTGCCCTACTACTGGGAACAGATTGCGTGGCGCATCAGTAGTTGCCACTAGAGCAATTAGCTGACCTATCTGCTGTACAAGGAAATCCTTTCCTTGGTGGATCCGAGTCCAAATCAGAAGTGGGATTCCTTGGGAAGACTTGTCTATATCACCGGCAGCCTGGGACTTGTTGGGGCCACGTTCTGTCATGCAAAAAAAGAAGCCAGTTTATAATCATTGTTAAAAATAAATATTGTGGAGAGGAGCAGAGAGAAAAGCCACAAAGTGTCTTTCCAAGGGTTCAAATCCCTGAGTCTTTCCAAGGAATTTCCTGAAAGTTCATAAGCATGCTGATCTTTGCTTCTGTGCAGAACCCGGCATCCTTTAATGAAACTCCTTGATGAAGTTCATTTGACTTGGTTATTGTTCCCTTCGACTAACATAATGTCAACTACAAAAAAATCTATTAACCCTCTCCCTTCCTCTTTATATCTCTCCCTGTCTTGCCTTCTCTTGCTTGGCTGGACACCAAAAGCTCATATTCTTCCCAAATTCCCACACTAGAGCCAACCAGCCAATATGACAGTATTATGACATAGAGTTCTCATAAATCAACTCAGCGCCCTCAAAAGGGAGGCTCCAAAGGTTTCTTCACTGTTCCATTCTCTGAGGACCCATGGGAAAATAAATGGGACTCTGGGAACCAGGAGTGAGTCCTTACCAGGCACTTGATCTGCATGGACCTTCATGGTTACCCTCCAGGTTTGTAATAAACTAATTGCAGTGTTTCTAATGTAACTGTATAATGTTAATAGATAGTAGTTCTTTATCACAGCCAAGAACATCATATCTACTACATGTTCAGTCTCTGTGTATTATAGTTTAGGTATGAAGCATCCTCAAAGGTTCTTGTGTTGAAGGCTTGGTCTACCAATGGGGACTCTGTTGACATGGCTGGATCATGAAGGCACCATCATTGTCAATGAACTACCCTACATGAATTCACAATTGAAGAGGCTACCCAGAGTTGGATCCTAGTTAGAAAAAAGTAGCAATTGTAGTGTGCCATTGAAAGGTGTTTTTCTGTCCTCTCTGATTCCTGGCTGTCACAAAGTGAGTGAGGTCTCTTCTTTTATGCCATTCAGCCCTGTCTCTACCTTCCAATAGGCCTAAGAATAATGGAGCCAGTTTCTGTGAGCTAAGCCTGTGAAGAAGTCAAATGAGCTTTTCTTTCTTTAATAGGTTTCATTCTGTACTAGTCTGTTATCTTCGTGGATGCATGGTAGGTATGGGAACTGGCTAGCACATCCTATAACCAATGCACACAGCAGAGTCAGCAATGGAAGCAAGGTTATTCTTGCTGGTCTATAAGCAGAGCTTCACCACTCCTTTAGCTTTTTGGGTTTTGAGAAGAGTCAGTTGGATACCCCAGGACACTAATAAAACTAAAAGGAAAAATACCATTGATGATATGTCCAGTCTGAAGTATCACTTGAGGTTTTTTTTTTTCCTTCTAGAAAATACAACAGAGGTCTCTACATGGTCATCAATGCTGTCACTATACTAAGAGAGAGTGCACCATGTAGTTTGTGCACTGAAAGAGATCCAAGAGATAGAAAGATGGCTCAGTGGGTAGAATTATTGTCTCACAAGCATGGGACCTGAGTTTTAGCCCCTGCACTTATGTAAAATGCAGGTGCAGTGATATGTATCTGTAGCCCCAGCTATGGGAAGATAGAAACATGTAGATCCATGAAAATCACTGGCTAGTCATGACTATCAGAATTTGAGGGCTCTGGGTTCCATAAGAGATCTCAAGTTTCAAGAACTAAGATCTGCATTCATTGATGACTAACGAAGTTGATCACTTACTGAAGTATTTACTAGCCAAGTATCTCTATTTCTTCTTTTGAGTACTTTCTATTAAGTTCCATAAATCCAGTTTTTTAATTGGGCTGTCTGTTTTCTTGATGGGTGGTTTTTTTTTAGTTCATTGTATATTCTAGATATTAATTTTCTGACAGAAGAATAGTTGGCAAAGATTCTTCTAATCACCAGCTGCCTTTGCTGTTCAGAAGCATGTTAACTTCATGAACTTCCATTTGTCCAGCATTGGTCTTGCTTCCTGTATTACCAGGAAGCCCTTACCTGGGCTTATAACTTGAATCATTCTCCCTTCCTTTTCCTGTAGTAGTTTTAGGGTATCAGATCTGATATTGGAGTCCTTTGGCATTGAGTTTGTGAAGAGTGAAGGGAAACATTAGTTTTATTGATTGTCATGATGAAATTCAAATCCAGTATCCCTAGCCCCATTTATTGAAGATTCTGTCTTTTCTCCAATGTGTACTTTTGGCATCTTTGTTAATATCAGAATCCTGCAGTTGTATAGAGTTATACTTGAGTACTGTTCAGTTCTATTCTGATAATCTATATGTATCTGTTTTCTGCCCATGTTCCATATTTTTAACTACTGTGGCTCTGCAGTATAATTTGAAGTCATATCTGATGATATCTCTACCAGTACCTTTTCCATTTAAGATTTCTTCAGCTATTTTTAAACCTTCATACAAAATTGGAAATTGTTATTTCTGTATCTCAGAAGAAAGACCCTGCTGTTTTTCCTGTGGTGACAGTAAATGTGAATATCAATTTTGATAGGATGGCAATCTTCAGAGGTTAGTGCTTTGAATGCCTAAATTTGGGAAGTCTTTCCATCTTCCAGGGTCTTTCAAAGTTTGTTTATAAGATTCCATCTCATGCCAGCCAAAATGGCCAAAAATCAGAAACGTAAATGACAAAATATGCTGATATTGATATGAGAAAACGTGCATCCATATATACTGTAAGTGGGAATGTAAATCAATGTAGGCATTTGGAAATCAGTCTGGACACATAACAGCATAGCAGAGTCAATAGACTGTTTTGGAATTTCTTCTGTGAATGTAACTAATCCAAAACTCTTTAATTTTGCCTCAGGCAAGTTTTTAGATGAGGGAAAAAAAATCATCCACATTATCAACCAAAATATCACAAAAACACTCTAAACTGCATAAAAAAACTTCTTCTCCTCTGACACCTTTTGAGCCAGGCTCCCACACTTCAAATCATCCTTAGCACTACTACATTCCATGCTTCTACTAGTATGGCCTGCTCGGTCCCATTAAAGCTTTCAACTACTTTTCTAACCCAAAGTCCCAAAGTCCATATTCCTCCAAACAAAAGCGTGGTCAGGCCTCTCACAACAATTCCCCATCCCTGGCACCAGCTTCTGTCTTAGTTAGGCTCCTATTGCTGTGAAGAGCTGACATGACCACTATAAAGGAAAACATTTAGTTGGGGATGGCTTACAGTTTCAGTGGTTTAGTCCACTTGGTAGAAAGTATGGTAGCATGCAGGCCAGTTTGGTGCTAGAAAAGAAGCTGGCAGCTCCATAGCTTGATCTGTAAGCAGCAGGAGATGATAAGCCACTGAGCCCAGGTATCAGCTTCTGAGAGCTCAAAGCCCACCCCCTAGTGACACACTTCCTCTGACAAGGCCACACCTACTCCAACAAGGCCCCACCTCCTAGTACTGCCTATCACTATGACTCTATGGGGGCCATTTTTATTCAAACCACCACATTGATCTATTCACAATAACTAGAAAATGGGTTCAACTTAGATGTTCATCAACTAGTGAATGAATGCATAATGAAATTACAGTACATATACAAAACACTATATTATTACTCAGCTATAAAGAAAGATACAATCATAAAATTTATAGGCAAGTGGGTCCATGTGGTGGGTGCAGGGTTCGAAAGATGAGGTCCCCAGTGCATTCTGAGGAGGATGATTGTGTTCCAGAGCTACACAGAAATGTTCACCCCTGAGAGCAGCCTGATTAGGAGGAAACATTTAGCTCAGTATATTAGAAATACCCAAGCTGAGATCATCTAAGATGGCTTTGATTTCACACTGTGCCTGACCCTTGAAACAACAGTGACTGCACAGCCATGAAAGGAGCATACTCAGAGCTCTAAAACACAGTGCTGGTGTTTCCCAGAAAGAGGGAAATCCTGTCATGTGGACTGTCCATGCCCTCCTACCTCAGGACCATGGGACCACGATCTGGTGAGCTCCCAGGGACCCAGGGCCGCTGCCACTGCTGCTGCTGCTGCTGCTTTTCTGAATACAGCCTAGCACAGTGCAGGCCAAGGAGATGGCGTTCAAAGAGAGGATGCTATTCAAGTCAAGCCCGAGCCAGGACTGCACCAACCACACCACAGGCCTCACGGACCTCCTCTCATGGGCCAGGGCCATGCTCAGTGCTGAGAGTTGTATCATGCAAAAGTAGATACTAAAGGCAGCACTGAGGTGGAGTCCCATGGCAGATGGAACCAGAAACTTGGGAGGCACGAATCAACAGAACCACAAATTCCCCAGGACAAGAAGCTGATCTGGGTCAACATTAATGGTTTCTGCAAGCTACTCAATGAAGATGTTGAGAAGCCTCTCCTTGCCACCCTCTTGATGACACACAAGATCCAGTACCCACAGGAATAGGAGGCCATCCAGGCCTTGACAGCCAGCAATAATCTGGCAAATTGAAGGGAAGCAGGAGAGCTGGCCCTGAGGACACAGGAGTGGGTGAGCCAGCCCTGTCATGATGACACAGGAGCAGGTGAGCTGGCTCTGCCCTGAAAACACAGGAGAGGGAGAGCTGGCCCTTGCCATGATGACATAGGAATGGGAGAGCGGGCCTTGCCATGATGACAAGGGAACAGAAGAGCAGGCTCTGCCCTGAGGACATGGAAGCAGGAGAGCTGGCCCTGCCATGATGACACAGGAGACAGCAGGCCCTTCCCTGAAGACAAGGGAGTGGGCCCTGATCAAGGGCTCTGAGTCAACCTCACCCCAACATCTACCTCATGTATGACCTGCTGGAACACATGAAGGGGCCGGACTTGCAAATTCAAAGATTAACAATCTCCTTGAGGGAGATTCCAAGAGGGTGGCAAGTGGTGTGGACCTTGTTTGGAAGCTCCAGTAATGGAGTCAGGGAATTTGACTGTTTTCTCAACCAGGAACACCAAGCTCCCCACCCCACTACCGCAGGAGAACTCCACAGTTCGAAAGGAACAAACTACAGAAAACCTGCATACACGGGAAGAGCACGGACCCCCTGGCTGCTGACGTAGGCAGCTGGGAAGGGCCGGCAGGGAACTGCTACCAGAGGTTATTGGCATGGTGTCTGGTAAGACTTGTTACCAGAAGTGGCAATTAAAAGGAGCTGCGAGGAGTGGTGGGTGACAGAGAGCAGAGACCAACACCCTGCCTCAGTGGCAGGCTGTAAACAGCAGGGAGATAACAGATGGATAGATTGCTCGACAGCTCAGAGCATCAAAACAGTGTTGGGAGGAAGGCCGGAGAGCTGCTCCACAGAGCCCGCCACGCATAATGCAGCTCAGCCGAGGAGCAAAGGAGAGGCAGGGAGGAAGCTGAGTGGAGTCTGCTGCACATCAGAGAGCAGCTCCACGGAACAGAGCCTGCCACCTGCCAGCGCCCTGCTCCCAGAGTCGCCTCTCTGGAGCCCTGCAGCAACTCAAACACTGAGACTCACCCACTGACAAGGACTGCAGATTCCAAGATGGTGGAGATTAGGACACACAGTGTTTGATCTGCAGGGAAGAAACCAAGGAAACTACGGGGAGCCACGGACCACCACAGGAGTTGGAGTTCACGGGGTAAGAGAGATCTGCACAGTGCGGACCACGGCCCCATGGGCAGGCCTGACCGCGTGCCATCCAGAGGCACACAGAGGAGGGCAGAACAGTCCCCACAGCCTTGACCTAAGCCTGCCTGAGAGCTGGGAGCTATGGCTTTGCTCGGCAGTGCAAATTCGGTAAATGGAACTGAAATCATCCCAGCAGTGAAGCATTAGAGCTCCTGGCCTAGGGAAATATCAGGAAACGGGTAGATCTCCCCTCAGATCCCCTCCACCCACCCCACACCAGTTCACAAAAAGCCTAGGTGCCACATGGGGGCACAGAAGCCTGTGGTCACTGTCACCAGACTCTGAGCACAGTCTGAGACCCAAGACACTACCAGGAGGCACAGACCAGGGAAGCGGGGGAATCACTGTCTGACAGAGACCCTCACAGGCAGGTCTGACCTCCAGCCAGTCAGAGGCACATGGAGGAAGGCAGACCAGTCCACCAGAGAACTACTGCAGCTGATAAACACTGTCAGCAAAATGGCTGGATACAAAATTAACTCAAAAAAGTCAGTAGCCTCCCTATATACAAGTGACAATCGTCCAAAGGAAGAAATTAGGAAAACTACACCCTTCACGATAGCCACAGCAATATAAAATATCTAGGAGTAACTCTAACCAAGCAAGTGAAAGGCTTGTTTGAAAAAAACTTCAAATCTCTGAAGAAGGAGATTGAAGATGACGGTAGAAGATGGAAAGATCTCCATTGTTCGTGGATCAGGAGAATTAACATAGTAAAAATGGCTATCTTACCAAAAGCAATTTACAGATTCAATGCAATCCTTATCAAAATACCTACACAATTTTTAAAGATATTGAAAGATCAATTTTCAACTTCTTTTGGAAAAAAAAAAGAGAATAGCTAAAACAATTCTGTACAATAAAAGATTCTCCAGAGGAATTTGCATACCTGATCTCAAGCTATACTATAGAGCAACAGTAATTAAAACAGCATGGCACTTGCATAGCAATAGGATGGTTGATCAACAGAATTGATTCGAAGACCCATAAATAAATCCACACACATATGGGCACTTGATTTTTTACAAAGAAGCCAAATCTATTCAATGGAAAAAGGATAGAATTTTCAATAAATGGTGCTGGTCTAACTGGATGGCTACATGTAGAAAAAATACAAGCAGACACATATTTATCACCATGCATAAAACTCAAGTCCAAGAGGATTAAAGATCTCAACATAAAAACAGAGATACTAAATAGGTTAGAAGAAAAAGTGGGGAAGAGCCTGGAACACATTGGCATAGGAGACAACTTCTTGAACAAAACACCAACAGCCCAAGCCTTAAAGTCAACAATTAATAAATGGGACCTCATGAGGCTACGAAACTTCTGTAAGGCAGAAAACACTGCCAACAGAACAAAGCAACAGCCTACAGACTGGGAAAAGATCTTCACCAGGCATTGTCCTTGGTTGGTACAGTACTTTGAGCAGACCCCCTGGGTCCATAGCTGCTCATGATGTTATTCTTATAGGTTTCTATGACCCTCTGGATCCTGCTATTTTCCCATTCTCCCATGCTTCTCTCACCAAGAGTCCCAATAGGAAGTAGTCCCAGCGTTTATCCCAATCTCTTGGTAAGTGAAGACCTTCATGAGACATCCCTTTTGGGCTAGTGTCTATTTATAAGTGAGTTTATACCTTGTAGCTCTTTCTGGGTCTGGCTTAACTCACTCAGGATGATCATTTCTAGTTCCATCCATTTGTCCACAAATTTCAGAATTTCCTTGTTTTTAATAACTGAGTAGTATTCCATAGTGTAAATGTACCACAGTTTTTTTTTACCAATTCTTCAACTGAGGGACATTTGGGTTGTTTCCAGGTTCTGGCTATTACAAATAAGGCTACTGTGAACATGGTTGAGCATATATTCTTGTTGTGTGGTGGAGCACCTTCTGGGTCTATTCCAAGGAGTGAAATAGCAGAGTCTTGAAGTAGCCCAACTCCCAGTTTTCTGAAAAAGCACTAGATTGATTTCCAAAGTGGTTGTACAAGTTTGCACTCCCACCAGTAATGAAGGAGTGTTCCCCTTTCTTCACATCCTCAACAGCATGTGCTGTCACTTAAGTTTTTGATCTTAGCCATTCTGATGGGTGTAAGATGGAATCTCAGATTAGTTTTGATTTGCATTACTCTGATGACTAAGAATGTTAAACATTTCTTTAAGTGTTTCTCAGCCATTTGATATTCCTCTGTTGAGAATTCTCTGTTTAATTCTGAGCCCCATTTCTTAATTGGGTTACTTGGTTTGGTAGTGTTTAGTTTCTTGAGTTCTTTATATATTTTGTATATTAGACCTTTGTCCGATGTAGAGTTGGTGAAGATCTTTTCCCAATCTGTAGGCTGTTGCTTTGTTCTGTTGGCAGTAGCTTCTGCCTTATAGGAGCTTCTCAGCCTCATGAGGTCCCATTTATTAATTGTTGACCTTAAGGCTCGGGCTGTTGGTGTTCTGTTCAGGAAGTTGTCTCCTATGCCAAGGTGTTCCAGGCTCTTCCTCACTTTTCCTTCTAACAGATTTAGTGTCTTTACAAACTGGGCTCTCTCCCCAGTTCCAATGCTTAGTCTTTTGAAACATAAGTCCACACATACATAGTTCGCTCACTAAGCCTTAATCTGGATGTGGACAAACTGTAGAGTCACAATGTAATTATCTTGTGCATGTAAGCTAAATAGTCTTTACTATAACCACATCCACAGATGGCACATACACATGCACTGGTAGGTAATATTCCAATAGAGCTTATTTTCAAAAACTGGAACAATTAATTTTGCCTACATATCAGGTTTCTAGTTTCTAATTTTGACAGCATAAACATTACAATACAAATATTTGCATTTTAACTGGAATGGCTCTGTGGTCTCTTTTTCTGCAAATCATGAAAAATTGTTTAATTTTAAAACCATTTTCAATCTGACCAAACCACTCAGTTTAGAATACTACTGGGTTCATGTTATAGTTCAAAATTCCTTTCATATTTTGGGTTTCGCATTCACTCAGCTCCTATGGGGACTCTATAGACCTATTATCGTGGGGATTCTTCAAAGGACACAAAGAAGCTCAAATGAGGAATGTGGGGAAATACTCAAATTTTTGTTTCATGGACTAGAAAGAGGATGTGGCCTGTGCTGTGGAGCTATAGATATATCTTCTCCTCTCCAATGAGAGTCCAGATCCCCACGTTCAGTGGCTACAAGGAGTGCTGAGTCTGTGAATAGAAGTGCCAGTTTGAATTCTACTAGGAATTCTTAATATATGGTTGAAGGAGTTGTAGTCTTACAAATACAGCTAAGATTTGAGCCCTTTTCATTTTATACTGATCTTTTCTACTCATATTTGGCAGATGGAATGGATGGCTGCGGGGGGTGAGGGTGTCACCAAGTGAAATGAAAGCATGACCTCCCAGAACCCAGCTCAGGATTATCTGAGCCTTATCCCAAGCATATGTCCATCTGTAACTGTAAGTGTCATAGAAATCTCTGAGTTAGAGGGGCAGGCAAGTGACTCCGCTGGAGAAAGGAAGTGGGAAATGCTTTCACAGGATTCTTAGTTTTTAGAGCATTTTTAGGAGATGAAAGTATGGCCAAAAAAAACCATGGATTTGGTAAACTGAGGAAAAGTTACTTAAGGGGAAGGGAAAATAGACTGTCCAAGGTTAGGTATGTGAAAAAGACCCAATTCTTAATGTCCAGTCTCTCTGTTTCTCTGTCTCTGTCTCTGTCTCTGTCTCTGTCTCTGTCTTTGTCTCTGTTTCTCTCTCTCTCTCTCTCTCTCTCTCTCTCTCTCTCTCTCTCTCTCTCTCTTTTCTCACGAGAGTTGGTGATAACCTATTCTGTTAAATCTTTCTCTGATTTGTCACTTTTTCTGCCACTTAATAAAACATCAATTTTAAACATGGGTACTTCCTTCCACAAACTAACTTCACCTTCATTGTTTGGGATTAAAGACGTGTACCACCATGCCAGAACCTAAGCTTTTCTTTACCTGAAACTTGCTCTATACCAGGCTGGTCTTGAACTCAGATCTGTTTGCCTCTGTGTCCTAGATTAAGGCATATTTATATTCCAGCCAGATCACACAGACCTAGAAGGTCTTTGGATGGGATCTCTTTCCAGAGCAGCCATATTCTGAATTAAAATTCCTCTACACAATATGGCATGAAGACCTAATCGTAAGAATCAAAAGTATACAACCTGACTCCAGTCAGGAAAGCAGGTAGGCTAATTGCAGATCTTCATTCTCCCTCTGCTCCTCTAAATCCAATACCTAAGCTCCCTGCCCCCACTCCAGCTCTGGAGCACAGCATCTACTACAGCTTCCCTTTCCTTTGTGCTCCCTACTCCAGTGTATCACACCAACCTCCTTCCCCATAATTTCCCTCTTTTCTCTCACTGCTTTATCCCAATCCCCAAAGCCAGCAGGTAATCCCTGATAACTCAAAGGAAACTCCAGCCAAATAATCAGGTAGACTAACTGAAGATCTTGCTCTCTTTCTTTATTTCTCCAAGTCCAAACCCTCCAGTTCCATCCCCCATCTCTTTACCAGACCACCTGCTGTGGTCTTTTCTCACCCTCTGCCAAGGGACTAAGTAGATCCTGATGAAACACCCTGCTTTCCTTCCCTGTTGTGAATCCCTTAAGATACACTCTCTCCCAGCTGATTCCAATTCGCTTCAGCTCTCAATACCTAGAAATACAACTTACCAGTAACCACCAGTGGCCACAACTATCAGGATCCCAGAGTAATTGCCTACCAGGGAACACACAGCTACCACACTCTTCAAAGAACAACAGAGGATGAAAGAAATCAAGGAACCAAACAACCACCCAATGAAGACAATCCCTGACATCAGCACCTAGAATTATAATCTTCACCAACCCAGATGCCCAGATGCCAGCATAAAAATACAATCAATGACATCCATGACAGTATGTCTCCTCTAGAGCCCAGAAACCCTACTACAGCAAGTTCAAAGAATTTCAACATGGCTGGACCACAAGAAAAAATACCTTAAAATAGCCTTTAGGAATCCGATAGAGGTCTTTAAAGAGGAAATAAAAGAAATTCATTAAAGAAATCTATTAAAATTCCCCCTCCCTCCAAAAAAAAAAAAAAAAAAAACAGGGGAAGGAAATGAATAAACCATCTAAACATCTAGAAGTGGAAATGAAATTAAAAAAAAAAACTGAGGGAAATTTGGAATGAAAACTTATGGAAATTGAACAGGAACCAGAGAGATAAGCCTCATCAACAGAATACAAGAGATGGAAGAGATAATCTCAGGTCTTGAAGACATAATTAAAATAATTGATACCTCAGTCAAAGAAAATGATATATCTAAATAATCCCTGAAATAAAATATCAAGGAAATCTAGGACACTATGAAAAGATTAAATCTAAAAATAATAGGACTAGGATAAAAAATGCCACCAAAAACATTTTCAACAAAATCATAGAAGAGAATTCCCCTAACCTAAAGAAGGAAATGCCTATCAACATACAAGAAACATACTGAACAACAAATAGACAGGGCCAAAAAAGAAAATCACCTTAGCACACAGTAATCAAAACACTAAACAAATGTACAGAACAAATAAAGAATATAAAAAGCTGCAGGAAAAAAGATCAAGTAACATATAAAGGTTAACCTATAAGCCTAACAACCTACTTCTCAACGGAGACTCTAAAATCCAGAAAGGACTAGACAGATGCTCTCCCATAACACGATATCGAGCACAACTTTCAATTCAATTACAATTAATGGAGAAAATAAGACATTCTGTAATTTAAATTAAAAACAAAACAAAAACAAAAAACAAAAAACAAAAAACAAAAAAGTCAAGGGCCAAATGACTTTAGCATAGAATTCTACCAGAGTTTCAATGAAGAAGTAATCCCAATTCACCTCAAATTATTCCACAACATAGAAACAGAAGAAACATTGCTTACTTTGTTTTATGAGGCCACAGTTACCTCAAAACCCAAGCCACATAAAGACTCAATCAAACAAGAGAACTACAGGCCAATTTTCTTTATGAGCATAGATGCAAAAATACTCAATAAAATGCTTGAAACCCATATCTAAGAATGCATCAAAAACATCCACCATGGTCAAGTAAGTTTCATCACAGAGATGCAGGATTGGTTCAACATATATAAATCGATAAATGCAATCCAGGATATAAACAAATTGAAAAATAAAAACCACATTATCCTCTCATTAGATGCAGAAAAAGCCCTTGACAAAAATTTAACATCACTTCATGATAAAAATCATGAAAAGATTAGAGATACAATTGACATAGTACCGAATTACAATACAGGCAGTTTACAACAAGCCCATAGCCAACCAACATCAATAAGTGTATGCATTATCCTAAAAATTCTACCTGGAAACTCCGACAGCTGAAAAAGCACTTTCAGCAAAGTAATTGGATACAAGATTAAATCACAAAAATCACTATGCTATATACAAAATGAAAAAATGGACTGAGAAAGAAATTAGGAAAACAAACCTTTCACAATATAATATAAAATAATAATATAATATATTATACTATATAAAATATGTTAGAGTAATATAAAATATTATTCAAATAATAGAACATAAATATATTATATTTAAATAATGTAATATATAAATAATATAAAATATTATTTTATAATACAAATATAAAATAATATAATATCAATAATAAAAAATATATTAGAGTAACTTAAATAATATAAAATAAATTAAAATAACTCTAACCAAAGAAGCCAAACACTTGTATGATCAAAAGCTTCAAAACATTGAAGGAAAAATGGACATCAACACAGACCCCTGCCACTGACCTAGACATGGCCCTTAGCGGCAGCTGGGGCTGGGACCTCACCAAAGCCCCAGGTACTAGGGCTGGGCCCTTACAACAGGCTATTCCTCTGCACCCTTGATTTTCCAGTTCCATCTCTCTTTATATTGTTCAAGCTGCTCAATTACTCTTTCTCTCCCCTCTGTCCCCTAGATACATTGTGGGGGCTCCTGCTGCAGGCTGGCCATGTTGCTGACAGGCCCTGGGGTGACATCCTCCTTCCCAGCTCTGAGGAAGCAGCAAATGGATTCTATTGCCTGCCTGTGCCATATAATGGAAAGCTACTCTATGGGTGGCATTGTGGCCTGCAGGTCTTCATCTATTTTCCTCCTCCTGTGCTGTGCTGCCTGGATTTGATTTGATTTGGCTTGGTTTGGTTCTAAATTCTAGGCATAATATAGCTTTGGCCACCAAGCCAGGTATCAAGCTAGGATGAACAAAGGAATTTCCTCTGCTCTGCCCCTGACTGATAGAAGAACACCAACAACAACATTACCAGGGTTGGTTATACAGTTCTTAAATAAAAAAACGTCTTTAGGACACTGAATCATTGGATTTGTCAGTGACTTATTGGTTATGACTCTAACAGCTAATTTTCTGATAGGCACATCTAATATTGTCAGACTTAAAGAAAGTGAAAAGTAGCTCACAGAGTGAAAGAAAACATCTGTAAACCATATATCTGAAAAGAGTTCTCCAAATACTCCATATCTGGGCCTTTAAAATTCAATAAAATCAATACTCAATATATACATGCTTTTAAATAAATATATACATATTAGACTGTGTATATCTGTTAAATTTGTATGCTTATATATAATCATGTATAAACCAGATATTGTCTAATAAAGGATTTTTGTATACTGTAAGCATTCCAAAACTCATGCGTACATACAGTACATTTATTTACATACATATATATTATGTATGTGTATAACTGAATTAAAAACACATTGTATACAAATTTTAATAGTAGTTTATTGAAAGAAGCAAAAAGATAGAAATAACTTAAATACCCATAAACCAAGTATTAGTGCATGTATATACTGAGCATTTATTCACTAATAAGAGGAATGCAGTAATGTACATACTGCAGCATGGACAAATTGTGAAAGCATTATGCTAAGTAAAAGAAGTCAAATCCATAAGAGTACACGCTATGTGAGTCCATTTACATGAAATAGCCAGAATACAAAACAATCAGTGAAGCAGATTAGTGGCTGTGAGAAGCTGACAAAGCACAGAGAAGTGATGTCCATGGCTCAAATGGGGCAAAGTGGGGAAGGCATCATCCTGCACCCTCGCCATTTCACAGAAGACACTTGGTGAGGCCAACTCTCCTACTCCCTTGCCCTCAGGGCTTACTCATCGGTTCTGCACAGCCCTGCATATCCACATGGTCCCAGGAAGCTACCCAGACAAGGAGCATCCTCATGAAGAGATAAATGGATAGTGATGGCTAATGGCTGCTGAATTCCCACTTGTGGTGGTAAGAAAAAAAACCTGATAGAACTAGTAGGGTGGCTTCTTATCAGGATGACTGTGTTCATTGCACTGAATTTTATGGCACGAAAATGGTGAGTGTAGCTCATTTTCTGTTGCATGTATGTTACCCCAATTTTTAAAATACAAAATTGTTTTCAGAAAACATGATGAGAGTTAGAGAGATGAGAAATTATGGCCTAGTCATCACAAGGACAGAATATGAACTGATGGGGGTGGGGTAAATTTCAAAAGCCACCAGAAAGGTACTGAGACCAAATTTTATAGAACCTTGAGCATCATATGCAGGACTATGCTATTACACTAGCAGAGTAAAGAAACATGGAAAAAGTTTTACTTAAGGATCAACTGGTATGAGAGTTCTAAAGTTCCTACAAGATTTTTGAATGGAGGGCTGGCAGGCATGACTAATATAAGCAATGCTTGAGGAAAAAATTACAACTGTACTAATAAACGTAGTTCTCCTGTGCTGTTTTGAGGAAGCTAGGACCAAAATGCATACATCCAGTGTATAATTTTTGGAAATTCCTACTACTATAAGCTAAAAGTTGTCAGAGCAGTGGTCATGCCAATAAAAAAGTTGTAAATCTCCCTAGAATACTCTTACAGCGAGTGCTGTCTTCATATGTTATTAGTGGATTATGTTCAGAAGCCTATTTATTTATTTATTTATTTATTTATTTATTTATTTATTTATTTTTGGAAGGGATTCTTTTTTTTATTAATTTATTCTTGTTACATCTCAATGGTTATCCCATCCCTTGTATCCTCCCATTCTTCCCTCCCTCCCATTTTCCCCTTATTCCCCTCTCCTATGACTGTTCCTGAGGAGGAGACCTGGTGGCACTCAGAGGAAGGACAGCAGGTTACCAAGAAGAGACTTGATACTCAGAAGCCATTTTTTTAACAAATTTTTTTTTCTCTTGCTCCCAGGCAGCCCTCAAGCCTCCTCTGAGCTGTAGGCTGATCCAAATGTGAAAGAACAAAAGTTAGGATTGCTGGCATTTCATGGCCAAAAGTCAACTCCAATGCCTTCAAGTCTGGCACATAAGGCATATAGATATAATAATAATAATAATAATAATAATAATAATAATAACAACAACAACAACAGCAACAACAACAACAAACACAGACAGTTGGCATATTGAGCATGTCAGGAATTCCCTATGATCCGGCCCTGGATGACATACACACATGAACACCTGATGTTGAGAGACTCCTGGGCTCTAAGTAGTCTAAATGTACCCCACCATAAGTCAGCAGTTGGCTGATCTCGTCAGAGGCCTCATTGCATAGATTCCCATTTGCACACTTGACCGATTTCTACTTTAATGCTAAAGATTCTCATTCCGATGTCCAATGAAGAGCTATTTCTTTTATTTTAAAATGACCCACGCAACAACTGATGCTCATATACGGCCCTTTCTGAGCTCTGATGCACCACGCCCATCTACACTATCGTCTGTTCTCCTTTATTGCTTTCCCACTCCCTGGCTTACTATGTGTCTGCTGATACGAGAGGCGCTAAGACTACAAGAAGGAAAGTATGCTTCCTGCCTTCAAGGCACTACAGCTGCCCCACAGACAAACACCACACTGTTCCAGGGACTAAGCCGTCTTTCAAATGTGCCATCCTCCAGCATTGTTTCATGCATGGCACAGTTCTGTGCCAAGCACCTAAAATCAGAGAAAATATTCCAGTCTAACATTGGCTCTAACTTTGTGTATTCACACTACGATGGACATTTAGGAGAATCAGGCAAGGCAAAAGGATGGTCTATATTTGCCAAGGTGAGTGCCAACAGCGTCTAGCTCTTGACGGAACCCCACTTCTCTGAAGATGAAGGTATGCATCCTGCTGCCTAAGCAACCCAGGACCCTACCAACTTATATACAGAGCACAGTCAGTCTTCATGGCCATGAGCAGGTGGTGATACTAAAAGGAATTGGATGCTATCTTATTACCTACTGAGCTTTAAATTGTACTATAGCACTACAATCTTCCATTTCTTTTAAGTCACTACCAATCAGGCCTCTTGACAAAGTGTCCTACAAACATTAAACATTACCCAGAAGGTGGGGACATGTGGAACTTTGTGCCATTTTACAAGATGAACACATTCTCTCTCTTTGTATAATGAAGTCACTGTAAGATAAATCCTACGTATTTAAGATGCAGAGACAATTTGTAAATCCTAAGCTGTTTTCTACTAAGTGAGCAATGTGATAATAATCACAGGTAAGTGTCAGGGACTCTTACTGAAGAGTGTCAATAGTAGATACGACACATGGTCTAGGCCTCATAGAGAATTTATCATATGTGTTTGCTGTGTGGGGCACATATGATAAATGGGTAGAGTGAGCTGGAAACAACAGGAGAATGTGGCCTGGAAGCAATTAGGCATGGCTGTGCTTCTTCTATGCTGTTAATGAGCTCAAATGATTATAATAAATCTCAGTCCATCTTTGCGGTTTTGGTCTTATTTGAAAATTAGAGACTGAGCCTAATTTCCAAGATGTTTTTCCTTTCTAAAAAATGGTTTTTATCTATACCTAAACTGCATCTCCCACCAACTCCAGCCATTCGTCTAAATTAATGACGTCTTTTTTGGTCCAACCATTATATCTATAACCCTAAAAACACATAAAAAACACATATCTATATATGACTCTAGTTTGGGGCACATAATAGATACTTCATGAAGTTAGTAATTCCACTACTACATCCAGGCTCCCACAGACAAGTGCTAGATATTTTTCATCTAGCTCACTTGGAATCTCATTGGGTTTGTCGGTGGGACTTTTCCCCCATGCCTGTTATAACATTTACTAGTTACATACAACAATTACATAGAGTACGTCAAAAGGTTTCAATCATGCTCACTTTGCAAACCAAAGTCATCCTGACATTTTGCATCAGAAGTGTCACCAAACATGCCTTCATGTCTACCCAATAAGCCTCCCCGTGGTGATGTAAGGGAAACACACATGAGACACTCATCTGTTTCAGAGTGAGTCTGGGCGGAGGGTGGCGGGGAGAGAACACACACACACACACACACACACACACACACACACACACACACACACACACGTACACACACAGGGCTTTAATATCAGGTCACTGTGCACTCTGCAAATCCAGCTTTCGCAAGGCTAATCCAAGGTCTAGATTTAGATGGTTGTTAAAAACAACTTCGAGTTTTATCTTAATTACCAGTCAGAGATCCCCAGAGACTTAAGTTAGAAAAATAAATTACTTTTGTGTGCCCTAGAAATGTTTTGTATCCATTAGCACCCAGAGTAGAGCAGAGATGACTGACTGGATCCTGGGAGCCAGACGGTTTAGAAGGCTCAGTTTCAGAGAGAAACTTTCCTCATGACTCCAAGGACAGAGAAAAACTGTCAGCTCTTCGTCCCTATAAGGACACATGAAATCCCTAATCTGTGACAAATTTTTTAACCCAGCACCTCTGGTAGGCTAGTCAATATTTTTCACTGCTTAGCCATCTCTCCAGTCCCACAGCAGTAAATCTTAGAGGCCACCTGCTCTCTAATTCTCTCCCAAGGAGCAAGAGCAGAAGTCTATGAAAGTGCTATCTATGGGAAGAGGAATAGACTGGTAACCACATGAGCTAGGAAAGTCATTCTTCTTCAGAAATAAAGCAGTAATAGAGTAAGAGAAAACCCGAGCAGAGAAACACAGGACCAACAACGTGCCCGCAAAGCTAAAAGCTGCTCCGTGGGGTCAAAGCGCTCTAGAAAATCTGCACATCTTGATCAAGAAATGCAAGGTTCCGCATGTAATCCAAACCAACTTCACAGCAGGCTACCTGCTAACCATGACAAAGTGAGACCGGCTCACAGCACCGAAGAGGCCACCAGGTGTCAGTGCCAGCTAGGAAAACAGAAAGCTGCTTCAGGGGCCTTTGAAACCATTTGTAGGAATTCTCATGAGGTTGTATTATATACATATTTGAGATTCAAGAAGTAAAGGGAACCTTAGACATAGGAACTCACAAGTGTGCCAAAAAGTTGGTTAATAAGCGTGAGTGATGCACTGCTAACTTGTCTGTGAAGCAGGAAAGCACACACTGGGAGCCATAAGCACAGGTTTGCAGTAAACAGTAATCCACTTTGACTAACTTGTCTGTCAGAAACAGTCGTCTTCAGAATCGTCATAAATACGACGTGCATAGACAGCTGCCTGATACACAGCCCCTGTTTAACTCCAAAACATGTTGAGGCTCCCACATAGGCCCCCTCCTAGTGAGTGGCCTTGCTTCAGGGATTTTATATGTTTGCTGGGGGTTTTTATTTGTTTATTTGTTGAATAATTGAAATAGAATTGGTCTATTAAGACAGGAAAAGATGCTACTGAGGGTGGACACAGGCTGGTGAGTGGAAAGAAGACAGACATTCAAAAGCCCTGCACCACGACAGTCCTGATTCCGTGCAAACGATTGATGTACCACTTGCAAAGGCTGTGTTAAACCTTGCCTAGATGGGGAAGGGTCCCTGCCCTTCTGCCAGCTGGCTTCTGTCATACAGTTTGTTCCTTTATTTGCTTGCTTTGCATTGTTTTAGAGTCAGACTCCTACTATTTAGTCCCAACTGCCCTGGAACACAATACATACAACCAGGCTGGCCTCCAACTCTCACAAATCCTTTAAGTGCTAGGGGGAAAAAAGCCTGATGCAGCCACAACTCCTCTGCTTGTCTTAGGGCCTCTCTTGTCCCCCCTACAACATCTTCCTCCCCCAGAGATCCTTTTCAGGGAGCTGAAAGATGCTCTAGATTCTTCGTGAAACGTGGGGCAATAATCAGTTCATATGGAGAATTGCCTCTACCACAAAGAACTGCATAAAACAATCCACTTCCCTTTTCCACACAGAACCCGAATTTACTAGAATTGGCATTGCCCAGGAAGCAATTCCATGTGTTTCTATTTCAGAGACCAAAGGGTCTTGTGTAAACCTCACCTGTACTTCCATAGTTTTCATATTGGGCTGTCAATCATTCGCTGAAAAATAGAAACAAAATTAACCCCAAGAAAACGAAAGCCTCTGTTTCCGTATCAGTTCACACATCCACAGTACACTTCGGTTCCTCCTGCTCTTTTGTGTTAACAGTCGTCTTATGCAGTGAATTCCCGCCATCCCCAAAGTGTGAGCAAAGGAAGAGAAGCTGATGGCACTGTGCCTTATCTGTTAGGCTCAACCTTCTCTCCATAAGTTCCTAAAGCAGATCCAAGAGCAAATGCAAATGAACAGATACATAGTGCTAGAAATGAACTGTTCCCAGAAACAACAGGGAAGCAAAACTGTCAGTTAAGGCAAATTTTGGTCACATTTTTATCTAGGAAGATTAACACTGCTGCAGTGCATGTAACAGCACTGCAAACAAAAACATAAAGTTGTTATTTTTTTTTTCACGTCTTTGGAAGGAATGGAGTAGGTTAAAGGTAAAGTTACACTTATTGTTTATTTATGAAGGTTAAATTCAGATTTTTCAATTTTATCATAAGGAAATAATGTAGGAAAAGTAAAAGCTATAGAAATGTGTGAAGGAATCCAGTCAAACAAACCGGAACTGGAGCAGAGAAGCTGGGTAGCTGAGGCTGCAAATGCAGTTTGATGGTAGAGCCTCTGGAGGAAGGGGAGTAGCTGTGGTTCCTAAATAGAGATCTCCCAGCCACCTAGAACAGACTCAAGACAGTAAAACATGTATAACATGCAACATGTTATAAGAATTTTTCCAAGCAAGCCTGCCTAAGTCTGGGAGGGAGACAAAGGAGAGACCCGGAAAAGGCCCTGCTGTAAAGCCAGTTGCAGCCTTGGGCAACCCGTATCTCCTCTAGCATAAGCATCTCACAGCCTGGGTCTTGTCTAGCAGGAAGCGTTTTTATAGAAAGTACCTGGGAGAAAAATCTGTGCCCAGTAAGTCACGTTTGCTTGAGGATATCAGCCTTCATCCTCAACTCATCAGCATCCCCGTTGCTTTGTATACAGAGCACGAGGACTTGCATGTCTAGGATATATCGCCACTACCACCCCCGAACCCCACCAACCCCTGAAAAGGGGCAGATAACTCTAATAAGCAATTGTCTGGGTAGAAATCGTGAATTCTGGGAGAAGAGAAAAGACATACTAAAACATTTGTTGTGGCCTTCAAGTAGCGAGCAGTATAGGCCAAACATGTTGCCCCAGAGCAGGCACTTAAAATGAAGGTCGCCACGTGGCCAAGACCAGATGTTGTTAGGCTCTCCTGAGCCAAGGACACGGTGACTGAGCTGTACTTGTTTAGTTTCTCACCCAAATTCAAATCAGAAAAGGATGAGGTGCAAAGGGAAGCAGGAGTGTGTGCCTATAGAACTGGGGATTATGGACTCCGCTAACATGGAAAATTCTAGAAGAGAATGGGAGAGCCAAGAAGCATATGTATGTTTTAATCTTCTGGGATGTTTTCTGAAGTGCACATTTGTACCACCTCTTGTACTTTGCTGTAAAATCATGACCTGAGCAAGCCTCATCGTCTGGTTTGCCTCAAGCTTCAACAAGCAGTTAGCACCTTTTTATAGAAAACCAGCAGGTATGATTTAGGCCGAAGAGATTGAAAATATAAAAATACATGTATTTGAGAGCCAACCAGCATGAAATTCTCATCTTAACATATGCCCTCCACGGAGAAGAAAAAAAAATCTATTCAACAATAAAAATAGCCCATGGAAACATATTTTATAGCTCCCAGAGACTAAGTAAATTGGCTTTATAAAAAGTGAGACATGACTAGGCAAGATTCAATGCTGTGACTAGGAGATGGCTCGCTGCAGAAGTTGCCAAGGTGAAAAGGTTTGCTGCATTAGAGTGTATTCGTTCTAAAACGAAATACTATCTGGATATGGCCGATCAGCACACCATCCACAGTATTTATTTAACTAGGAGATGGAAGCTTTTCTGGAATAAGACATATTTGGTAAGGCCAAATGTGTGTGTGTATGTGTGTGTGTGTGTGTGTGTGTGTGTGTGTGTGTATGTGTGTGTGTGTGATGTTTGCATTTTTTTGTCTGTATACTATTGGCTTTGCATGAATATTATATAAAGCCTTTCAAGTTTATGAAAAGGTAAGATAATGGACCCACAAATTTCTCATATAAAAGCAAGTGAGAGCTGTGTGTATGAGAGACAGCAGAGTGCACTGAGGACCAAGAGGATGAATTTACTCAGCATTGATTAGATAGTATGGTGGTTTAGATGAAAATGAACCCCATAGGCTCATAGAGAATGGGACTACTGGGAAGAGTGGCCTTGTTGAAGGCCCTGTGTCACTACAGGTGGACTTTGGGGTTTCAGAAGCCTAAGCCATGCCCAGTGTCACTCTCTCTCATCCTGCTGCCTTCTGACACAGGAGCAGAACTCTCAGCTTCCTCTCCAGCATCATGTCTGTCTGCATACCACTAAGCATCCTGTCGTGATGATAATGGACAAAACCTCTAAGCTGTAAGCCAGCCCCAATTAAATCTGTTTGTTTGTTTGTTTTAATGAGTTGCCATGGTTATGTTGTCTCTTCATAGCAATAAAATTGAATCTAAGACAGATGCCTTCAGAGCAGATAGAAGATTATGGAAAAGACAGGAAAGGTCTTATGTTTAATATCTACTGCTGCATTACAAATGAAAATGAACATCTTAAAATAACAAGAGTCAGTTTCTTCTTAGAGCTTCTGAAGGTCAGGAATCTGGCCAGGAGAACCAGATCTGTAGCGAGGTCACATTACAGTCAGGAGCCACAGCAGTAGCCCTCTGATTGGAGGATCTACTTCCAAGATCACTCACAGGGCATCTGGCCACACCATAGACTGTGCTTGCCAAGTAGGCTTCTTCACAGACTTCCTCCCAGTGGAAAGCTACTTCTTTAGAAGTATACGCAGTAAGAGACACAGCTACCAAGAAAATCACAGCAATGCTTAGAATCAAAGATGACATAGAACCATTGCTTCCCTTCCATTGTACCAGTGTCAAATACCAGCCCTGCGACAACATAGGAAGGGACATTTATGAGTACGGATATTTACAAGAGTGGGTAGGAGATTAGATAAAATCTAAGACAAGGACAAACCATAAGCATTGGCATGAGAAAATTCCTATTGTGGCCAAAGAGATGAGCTCCTCATTCAAATCTTGCTGAAGTTTCTGGCCCTTGAGGCAAGACCTAAAGATGGTGAAAAAGAGCCTGACACAATAGAAGACATAAGCACTACAACCCAGAAGTGATAAGAAAGATGATAAAGCAAGAACTTGGGTGGGAAAGTAATCAGATTCATTGTGAACTAAGAACGAGAGGAGTGTGCTCTGGGAAAACACTGCCTCTCACGTAAGACATTTTGTATCTATTCCTTAGGAGGAAAGGAAAGAAGTCTAGTTCCTTTTTCTCCTAGCATAATCCTTGCACTAACTTGTATTTCTAGGTAGTTGGGTTGGTTTCCAGCTATGAATCCACACTGGAAACCTCAGGACCCACAGAGCCGGAGACGCAGAAACCCACCTGCCCGTCGCCTGCCAATGGGTTCCAAGCAGACAGACTAGCAAGAGGTCATCTTCAACAACCTCCACAGCATAAGTGATGCTCGAGCCGTGGTTCACAAAATGTCACCACTGGGAATTGCACACTGCCAACAGAACCACATGCCTGAAATGATTCTAACAGCAAACTGTGTCTGTTATGGTCACTGACCTAAATTACAGGTTTGACCACAGCCAAAGTATTTGGGGTTTTGTCTGTGCTGAGATCAAGGCTGTGAAAATGAAATATGACTGTGGTGGTTATAAAGGAGATCAGCAAATTCTATGATACCTTCCCCCATCAGGGCTACAATGGAATCTCTCTTGCTTGAAATATAAACCAGGCTATCTGCCTCCTAAGAAGTAGAATGGAGCTGCAGTGACTACTAGCCCAGTTGGCATGACTCCCAACTGGTCTTTTCTTGAAGTACATGTATCAGGCACTGTTTTCAATGTTCAGCTACCCTGAAGCTAGAAAGAAGCCTTAAAGAGACCATCAAGGGTCAAAAAAAGAATCTGGGGGAAAAAAAAAAAGAATCTGGAAGAGAGCCTTAGATGACAACCACCTGGCCCTCAGAGGATGTGAGTGTAGAGTGTTCGCCAAGACCCTGACCCAGCTGCTGGGAGACTATAGTGTCCTAAGAGACTCTGTGAGAGCATCTCTCAGCTCCTTTAACTCTCAGTACTGTGAAAGACAGTAAAAAGTGATTCTGATTTTACATCAGAATCTGAAGCAGTCCTTATGAAAAATGAAAATGTCGTCAACCATGTATCACAGAGAAGGGATTTCAAAGATGATGCTTACTTGTATCCAAAGTACTTCCATGGGTTACACGTGAATTCTGGAGTCCCTGAAACCTCCTGATTGAGTGTTCATTTGCTCTCTTCCTTTTACATGCAAGCCTCTCCCAGAACGTTCTCACCTGCAGAAACTTAGCCATGTCAAATCATTCCATGACATGACTTTCCAAATTCTGTTTCAAGCTGAGAGTAATAATCACATAAAAAATGATCATTTAAAACCAGAAAACACCCAGTAACCAAAATTATGGTGTTTTACTGGAATATGACAATAATAAAAGCATAATTTTCAATACAGCCTTAATATAAACTTGACTATTGTCTTCCAGTGTTATTGAAGTCGCTTAAATACACAGATTATTCTTTTAAAAAACCAAGGCTGTTCTACATAGTGAAATAGACCAAACACAGGAAATTATCACACTGAGTTTGTTCCCCAGATCAATTTTTAGAGGGTGGTAGATATACAGACATGGGCATGGCCTCAGGATGACAAGCACAGTATCTGACAATAAGAGGAAAGTCTCCAGGACTGTTGTCAGGATGGCCCCAAGAAGAAAGAAGCAGAGGATTGATGGCAGGCAATGACAAACTGTGTGGCCAGGGATGACATCAGACATCTGAGTTTCTAACTCAAAGAAAGAGCAAATGTTTCTCCTAAATGTATGCACATTCCATCAGCAACTGGAGGAACCACATGTGGCAATTCTGAACCTAGTGCCACTGAATTCTGAACGTTGTGCCCCTGGTCCTTCCTTCTGTGCATGCAGAAACTTGGAAAGTTTTTTCTCTGTAGGACTTGGTGGCCTTTGTACACTGGCCCTTACTTCTGGGTCAGCTCTTGTATCAATGACTAATGCAGTATAGAAATGTAGTCCCATCATTTTGGGTTCACAGTTATTTTGCATGTCAACATCTGCTCTTTTATATAAGTACAGAAAGATGACTTGAAATTTTCATTATTTCCTTAAAAACCCCACTGTCAGGCCTCCCTGTCTTGGACCAAAGTAGGCAAATGACAGGAGACTGTTAGAGAAAATGTACATTCCCTTCATCGATGGGGCTATATGACTGGGGCCTTTATCTGCGTGGTTGATGGTCATGGTCCCTATAAGAGTGGCCCTGATGTCTGCAAGCCCGTTAAGATCATCTGGAAAGCCTCCTAAATGTACTAATCCAAGCAAGCCCAGACTAATTATATTTAAACCACTAAGAAAGGGCCTAGGCACTGGTGCTTTCAAAAGATCCTTTAATGATTCTAATGTGCAATTTCTGATCTATTTTATTTTCATGTCTACCCAGACCTCCTGGGTTTGTTGTTGTTTGGTTTGTTTGTTTGCTTCATAATAGGAGCTATCAGTGCCTTTTGGTATCTGATGTCTATCCATTTCCATACGTCAGCTTGAATACTACAGAAATACTGAAAATGGTTTCAAATCTCTGTTAAAGGACATTTCCTAGACAAGAACATAGAAGACCATGAAATAAAAGGGCACAGTGGACAGTTTGTCTGTCTTTAAAATGAACATTCTATAATCAACATGTTCCCAAGTCTACCCATTTTATCTCCGTGATTTTGTAATGACTTCCAAGACTCTACACATCCTAAATACAATGGGGTGTCCTCTAGACTAGAACAGACAAACTACAGCACCAACAAGACAACTCAGTAGTATTTCTAAAACAACTCAGATCATTAGTGTCCAGCTTATATTTCTTAAATAAATGACAGAAGAATTAGATGCTAAATTGACTCAAAGATACTGTCTCCTCATGACTGCATCACAATAACATTGGCTCCAAAAGCCCCTATCCTTAAAAATGTAGCCTCCTCAGGATTTTCAAGTCTCCTCTTTCCTTTACAAACTTAAGACTTTTGACTGCTGTATAGTTTTCTATCTATTTTACCTATGATCTACAACCTCTGTTTTTCATGCCCAGGATCTGTAATTTCTTTTCTTCTCCACTAATTAAAAACAAAATGTATATGTTCTTACTGACATCAGGGCCTTCTTGTGCATGCTTGATTTATGTACATATTATGAAATGGCCAAATACAGCTAATTGTAGGTTCATTAGCTCACATGCTTATCATTTTGTAGAATAAGTACAAAGAGAGGATAAAATTCATTCTTTCAGCAATTTTCAAGGATATATTTAGTCATTAGGCTATACAACCACACTCTATAACTCATTTCTCTTAACTGAAATGCCCCATTTGAACAGCATATCTCAATCCTTGAGTAACCATAATTTCTTACTGGAGTAATAGAAACACTTCTGAAGAAGTACCCCACTGCCTACCTACCTGATTTGGGTAGCAGACCTTGCCATCCTATGCAGCCAACAGTGACCTCTTTAGCACCTGGCCTTCTCAGCCAGGCCAGGAAAGGATAGTGGAACATCCCAAGACTCTTTATTCCAGTAAAGAAAATGCAGACAAGACTGCATTCTTTTCTTCTGAGGATTCAACTTAGAAGATTAGATAGATCCATAAATGGCAAAAATTACAAAACATAGAATTTGTGTATGAAAATAAAGCACGCTTACATGCGATAACATCACTCAAGTATGTTCATTTCAAACTTTTTAAGCATTTAATGCCTAATTGTTTTTTGAAAAACTATGCCATGTAACACATACAAAAGACATTGAGTTACTTTAATTGATATTGAGTTAGTTTTCTATCATTTGAGATGGAATGTATCTAATACAGAAAGTAGTTCTTGTGGAAAACGTTAGTTGTGTAGAATTGGCAGGTCTGGTATGAGAGATAGTGAAGATGCTTCTCTACATTATTTTTTAAGACGGTCAAGTCTCCAAATGGCTGTAGATCTGTCATCTAGTATATCTGGAACATGCAATGTACCTAACAATGTTAAAATACTGAGAAACTTTGCAGAAATAGTCTAGAGTCTGGGGCTGTGACAGTTCTCCTTGGAATCCTCACTGAAGTCTAGCAAGAAAAGAGACTTGGTTTACAAAGGCACCTGGAGCCCCAGCCCACATAGAAGGGAAGCTCACAGAGTTTCACCAACAGAGAAAAACCTTTCTGCCAACTAGGAACAGAAAATGTTTTAGAGCCTGCTTATCTTATTTTCAGGATTACAAAGATACCAAACTCTCCCTTCCAGCTTAGTTAGATGTGAGGCTAAAAGCAAAGCAGAAGATAAGATAGGGACCTTCAAGGAAGCATCAAACATTTTCTTCCACTGGCTTTTTCCAAATGCACCGAACTGTGATCTCCCTGACCACAAAGGAGATAATGAACGCAAGGAAGTGACTTGGTCACTGGCCTGGTGACAAGGAAAAAGTGAGGTCAGACTTCTGAACTAAATTGGGATACAGACAAGCTGGAGAATATTAAGCAAGTCACTACCCTAGGACCCATTAGCTAGACAAGATGACTACTCCCGTCTAAGAGCCATTGGCTAGACAAGATAATTAGCTTTGTCAATATTAAGCTCACAAGCCTACTAAGCTTTAAAGGGACTTTAAAGACCCTGAGAGCAGCCTTCCTTTTTTTAGTTATCTATGTGTTGTGAAAATGGGAACATTCCAGTGCCTCCCGGATTACTAAAATCTACAAGTAGTATTGCTTCCTTAATTTGTCAAGCTCACTACTGCTAACCATTGGTAACCATCTAGTTTAGATAGATCATATACCTAATGTGATATACATAAATATATCATAAGTATATGATATGATATGTCATATATCATATATCACTGAATATTCTTGACTATACTTTTTGAAATATTATTTGGTTTTTTTTATTCCTTTTTTCTTAAAACACACCTGGGACTATGAAAATGGTAACAAAGCCTCTCTGATGAGTTTAAAGAAACCAAGTGAGGATTTGTTCAGTAAAGGCTTGATGGCTTTCATAGCACCATTAAGTATTGAGTTTCATGCCCAGATCTGAAGATCTCCCCTGAGGGAATCATCATGTACCTCTGAGCAGTGGTCTTGGTCCAGGCTTTCATGATGAGAAAGCAGACCACCAGCACAGTGTCACACCCAGCCTTTTTCCTCTGGCTGGCTTGTCAGAGCTCCATGGTCTCTTAACACGCCAGCAGCATGTTTGCTTTTCATTTGTTTGTGGCTTATTAAAGCCACAGATGTGGGTGGGTGGCAGGAACTCAGCACTTTTCTTCCTCGGCGATAAGGATGGCTCTCAACAACGCACATATGGCTCCTATTAGAGTAAATGGAAGGCACGTGTCTAATTTGGAGGGTAAAATTGGCAAAATTGAAACAGCTGCAGCTAGTGACCCTCTGCTCTGAACGGATGCTGAGTGAGGTGAATAGTGCCTCTGCCCCCAACATGCTTATATGACTTCCTTGTTACATAACTGTGAGATTCTCTCTCTCTCCCACCCCCCCCCCATCTCTCTCTCTCTCTCTCTCTCTCTTTCTCTATCTGTCTTATTCACAGGGCCTAGGGTTTCTCTGAGCCTTTTGTATCCATTTCTTTCTTTCTCATTATAAAGAAGTCTGGAAAAGTGCACTTCACATTAAGTCTATTAATACCAGTGGTGACTAGTAACACGGTAGAGCCAGCAAAAAGTGTGTAACAAATGATCAGCATATTTTAAGGGACCCAAACATATCATTGAGGCAGCAGGGTGAAGGTAAAATTCATTTTTCTCTCAATGATGCATGGTTTGTGGGTTGTTTCCATGGTTGTTGAATATCTCAGCATGCCAATAACTGGTAAGAACAAAGAAAATTCTCATTCTCTGGGATTCCACATTCTAGGAAAGGCTACCAGAGCAGTTGTCTCATCTGTATGAATAAAGCAGCTACGATATATGTGAGAAGGCCAAGCAAAGAGATGGAAACAAGCTGTAATGTTGGATGGAAAACAATGACTTATCGCCACAGAATCTTATGTCATGAGACAGACCAGGAAGCATGTGTGCAGTTCTGGCCAGCATTGAGGAAGCTGACCTCTAAGAGACAGATACAGGATACTGAGAAGTTAAGATGTTCAAATGTAAGGTGAGCAGCAGTAGAGTGACGCCACAGGAGAGGAAGACACAGAAGCACACACCTGCTTCATAAAAGGGATTTGGAAATGAAGAAAATCAGGCGAAAACCTTATAACACTAGACTAAAGGTGGAGGAGAGAGAGAGAGAGAGAGAGAGAGAGAGAGAGAGAGAGAGAGAGAGAGAGGGAATCTCCTTGGCCCGTCTGTCTCTGTGGATAGAGGCTTCCCATACAACCCTAAAGAAGACCCAACAAAGACTGGCAAAGTTTTGCAGTTCACATATTATCTATGCCTCAAGTAGGACAAAGGGCATTATGTCACGAAATAAGACACTGGTATACTTTCCAAGTATTCAAGGAGATTAAATAGGTTAAGTATGATACATTCTTAATTTTGTTTATCACAAACTTGAACTGGACCTTTAGCATCCATCTGCACCTGTTAACAAGTACAAGTGGATGAGAAACTAAGGGAATAAAAAGTAATAAGCATTCAGGAAAACTAGGAAGACATTAGTGATATAAGTTCAGTGACTTTACTTCATGTTTAAATTGTGATTTTATGTTATAAATGTAAAGTACATTCTTAGGTTGTACATCATAAGTAATCAGTGTATGTTTCCTGGTGTTTTGAAAACTATAGTTTTGAAACTACAAAATTTGGACCCTCTCTCTCTCTTCCCTGAAGAAGTTTGACAATGTCTAGCCTAATAAATTAATTGTCACAAATTAGTCCTAAGTTGTGATTTATATACATTTCTATGATAAAATAGCAAAGAAAGGGGTGGTGAAATGCTAAAACCGAAAAATCAAACTATCCTATTTATGACTTTCATTTCTTCTCAGAAGTTAGAGTGACTACAAAACACAATATGGATTGTATTATCTGATAAGAACACAGAATTTTACGTTGATCCTAAAGAAAATATTTTTACCAAAGACTCAGGATAATCTAAAGTGGGATGTGAAAAGATCATGTGAGACTAGTGAGTCTAGCTCATCCAAGAAAAATAATAGAGGGTTTAATAACTATGACATATACACACGGGCACTAACACGGCCACAGCCACACACATGCATGCATCTGTGCATGTGTGCACGTACACACACACAGACAGACACAGACACACACACACAAACACACACATCTGCTTTGATATTCTCAAAGTAGCACAAGTAAGAGACATGAGTTTTTTTCAGGATTTCTTTTAGATGAGGCCTGGATTGAGCCTTTGGGCTGTTCAGAGGCATAATGGCATGAAATTTATTATACAAAATTATTGAGGTTAACTTCACTGCCTAGCTGATCAGAGCACTTCCCTCCAGATCCACTCAAACACAGCCTCCCATGTGCTTCCGGGTAGACTCCAAATCCTGGCTCAAATCTTCACTTCGTTACTAAATTTAAAAATAAGGCTTGCTATGTATCAGCAACAGGTGCGACCCATTTCTTGCTTCTCCCTAAAGGAATCCAGTATCGTGGCCACAGGAGGGAAATGCTCCCTAGGGAGGCAGACCTATGAGGAAAGCTATTAACATGCTTGGTTTATGTGAAAAAAAAATCTCTTTGGAAATGTCCAAAGCTTATGGTTGGTTGTGTTCAATACGAGGAAGGAAACAGACACAAATCTACATCTCAAAATAACTGGTCTCTCAGTCTAGGGCAAGACTCTGAGGAAAGCAAGCTCTTCTCACCCCAAGTGAAGAATGATTCCTCTAGCATTGCTGGGCCATCACTTTCTCTGCGATTGCCTAAGAAGCTGTGCAGACGTCTCACTTTTCCACCCATGGAGAACACATAGACACTGAGTTGATTTAGGAATCTGGACAACCTTTGCCACTTACACGAAAAATATTTCTCACATAATTTTTCTCAGCTGTTGCCTTTTCTCCTGACAGGGTATCAAAGGCTCTGGCAGGTGAATTCTGCACCCCTGTGGTGGCCTTGGGTGTTGGCATTTTAAGGCTGCATATTTCTGTCATCGCCCATGAGCTGAAGCACAGAAGAAATCACTGTGTACACGGAAGGACGGGCAGCTGTTGCCGTCCGTGGAGGAAAATGCAACTAACCCCTTTAGCATACAACCTTAGCATCTCCTTTCCAAGAATGATGGATGGAATATGGGACAGCCAAGGGGCTTCTGCCTAGGCAGTGATAATATTGGACCTTGGACTGGATACACTCTGACCCACAGCCTAACCAGAGGGGAAGGGTGAAAGGTCAGGGAAGCATCTCATACCACCTTTTGAGTCCTGCCTGAACTAGTACTCAGAGACTGCTTGCTTTGACTTTGTGTCTCAGAACAGAGATGAAAAACATTTTCTACCGTTGTTTATGGTACAGAGACAAAGGGTGAAGCTGGGGCAACAGAAGGAAACAAATGTGGAGAAGGTACCCCTCCCTAAGCTCTGTTACCTGGCAACTGAAACATCCAATACAGCGCTTTATTGCAAGGCAAAGAAAGGCATTTTCTACCTTAGAGAGAGGAGGGGAAGGAGGGTGGTAAGAAAGAAAGAAGAGGAAGAGAAAAGGAGAAAAAGTGATGTGGGGGGGGGGGAAGGGAGGGAGAATGAGCCATAAAACACTGCAACCCTTTATATACCCGGATTAGGATTTGGTTTTGGAATGTTAGAATCAAAAACTACTGCAACATTAAATTTTCTTTTTTTTTTATTTATTTATTCAGATTAAAACTCAATTGTTATCCCATCACTTGTATCCTCCAGTTCCTCCCTCCCTCCTGCTTTCACCCTATTCCCCTCCCCTGGGTCTATGATTGAGGGGGACCTCCTCCCCCACTATATGGTCATAGGCTATCAAGTCTCATCTTGGTAGGCTGTTTATTCTTTCTCTGAGTGCCACCCGGCCTCCTCACCAGTGAGAAGTGGCCAAATATGGGGCACCAGAGTTCACGTCAGAGTCAGTCCCTGCTCTCCACACAACTGTGGAGAATGTCCTGTCCATTGGCTAGAACAATATAGGAGTTTGATGTTTACTTTCAGTTTCGACGAAGAGACTGAAGCTCAGTTGGATTCAGACTCAGCATTGTATGGAGAGTAGCTGTTTAGCTGCACGGTGAGGCGTGGAAGTGTGAGCACGAATGGGGGGGAGTAACTACATTCTGTATTTCTGGAGCTAAGGGGCTCTGGCTTCCGACTGGGAATCCATAGTCATTAGTGAGTCATTGATTAATCTGGGAGGATAGGATGGTCTAGGCAGAAGGTGCAGAGGAAACACGGGGAACACAAAGCGGTCTCGGGAGCAGTAGAAGATCATCCAAACGCCCACATGAGTACCTTCATGCCATCCCCGCGCCATGACCTCATAAACTTATAAACATACACAAACTTACATGGCTCTAGCAGTTTATATTAACCGTGATAGGCACATTTACTACAGAACTATGTGGAATCTCACACCTGTACAGCTCCTTCATGGGAATGGGAGGTTGGGGTTCATATAATAAGTACCCCATACTTGGGACCTGTGAAATCACACTTTCTCTAGCATGCCTATCAAAACACCTCGGATCTTCTGACTTTCCATTAGGACATCTTTGGCCAGGTTTTCCTCTAATAGTTCACACAGTACCCTGAGCCCCCAGTTACTCATCAAGGAAGGTTCTGAGCGAAGGAGTACCAACACACACAGGCTATGGTGACTACTGTGGGCTCATGACATTAGAGGCTGAAAAATCTCACCGTGTGCCTTCACCCAGCCGGAAGCAGGTAAGCAAGTAAGTTGGTGCTGTGGTTCAAGCCAAGATGAAGGGCCTCCTAGGAGCTCTGTGCTTGATGTAATATGAATAAATTAATAAAAAATATATTAAATAAATAAATAAAATAAAATATGATATAAAAAAAAAAAGAAGGCCGAATGCAGTCCTCCTCCCGGATCAACCTGTCTTTGTTATGCTTAGGCCTGATCTGCTGATAGTGGCTTTCCTGCTTCAGTCAACTGATTCACATGTCCAGTCACATCCTCAGAACATCACTAACACATCAGAAATATTTCACCTTCTATTCCCTGTCATTAACATAGCCAAATTGATCGTTAAAACTATTATACTTTCCAAGTCCTTCTTTAAATGGCCACCTGATTATGAAGTTTAAAATCTTTATCTTTCCCTCCTAGGAAAACCAACCATGAGTAAACCAGGAGCTGTTTCCCTGTTTCTCACAATATTGTAAAATACAGATTCTGTTGCAAAGGAGAAAGAAAAATTTGGCCTGGCAAGATGGTTCAGTGAGGAAAGGTGCTTACTGCTAAGCCTGAGAGCCTGAGAGCCTGAGACTGATCCCTCGGTCTCACATGATAGAAGGAAAGAAAGTTGTCCTCTGGCTTCCATACACATGCCACAGCACATGTGACACACACACACACACACACACACACACACACACACACATGCACTCACGAACTTAATAAATTTAGTAAAAATTAAAGGAAAAAGAGTAAAAAAAAACCTTTCCAAAAGTACTCTACAGTTATTGCACTGCTCTGTATGTGACCTTGGCAAAGCAGGTTCACATCGTTTCTGTTTTAAGCCAGTCACTCAGAGCCAAGGGTCTTTCCTATTCCCAACTGTTGTGTGTGTTCCAGGCACATCCATACCTCCCAGTCTAGGATAAAAGAAGACTAGTGTGTGAAAAATGTATCCTCCTCACCCTGCGTTGGTACTATATTAAATATAAAAAATATGATGCCAGGCAACAGATATAATATGGAGAAGTTTATTTGTAGATGCAGGGGAGAGCAGGAATGAGGGAGTGGTGCCCCAGAGAAAAAGAGACAGCATGAGAGAGGAAGAGGAAGAGAGGGAGACAAGGTGAGTTTGTCCTTTTTATATCCTAGGCAGCTGGCATACCTAGTGGTGGGCAGGTGATGATGTCATAGGTTGCTAGGCAGACTCAGGCAGGTATGCTTACATACTAAAATATGACTTTTCAAAATAATTGACACTCTGTGTGTGTACATGTGTGTGTGTGGGTGTGGGTGTGAGTGTGAGTGTGTGTGTGAGTGTGTGTGTGAGTGTGTGTGTGTGTGTGTGTGTGTGTGTGTGTGTGTGTGTGTGTGTTGATGCAGGCATGGGGAAATAAATAAAGGACTTCACCTGTGCTTCAGAGCTATACCACTGAGCTACTGTCAGTCAATAATTGATTCTTGAAAAGTCTATTCCTCAGGAGAAAAATCTACTTTCATTTATAAGACTGTGGTCAACCTCTTCCAGGGAAAATTCTAAAATTTGATGGGACTGTAAGTGGTCATTTTCTGTGATAAACAGAATAATTCCTAGAAATAGTTAAACATCCTAGTTCCTGTAACCCACAAACACATGAGGTGAAGAGTACTCCATTGATGGCTTGAGGACCATGAACTGGGAGTTTATCCTGGATCACACAGGCTCTTAGAAAGCACAGAAGATGCATTTTGTTGTGATCTTTGGGAGGGACAGGGATCAAAGAAAGATGGGAATATAAAAGAATGAACATGAGACACCTTCAACTTGAGAGAGGGGCCAAGCTCAGGAATGCAGGTGGCCTGGGGTGGGCCCAGATGAGGCAGGGAACCAGATGCTCCCTGGAGCCTTCAGAAGGAATACAGCTTTGCCAAGTTCACCTTGGCCGAGGGAGACACAGATATGACTTCTGACCTACATAACTGGAAGGGAGCAAGTGAAATGTGGTCGTGTTAACTGTTAAATTTGTTGCTTATTTTTTACACAAGGTTTCTCTAAATAATCCTGGCTCTTCTGGAACTATGTAGACCAGGCTAGCCTGGCACTCACAAAGATCCACCTGCTTCCACCTGAGATTAAAGGCACCTGCCACCACAGTTGGCTTTTCCTGCAATTTCTTAACCCATTCTCTTTCATCCTTAAACAAATTAAGGTTCCAAAAACCTGGGAAACCTTGCTACAGTTTTCATGTGGGTGCATCTTGAATGTAGTTCAGGGTGCTCTAATGAGTAGTATTTCTTTCCTACCCTTGGTCAACATGAGATTTAAGAACATTGCCAAAAACAGTTAATAAGTTTGAAGTCAACAGAGGACATATAAATCCATTTGAAATAAGATCTCAAGCTGGGTATGGTAGCACATGCCTTTAACCCTAGAACTGGGGAGGCAGGCAGATCTCTGTGAGTTTTGAGGCTAGCCTGGTCTACATAGTGAACACCAGGACAGCTAGCCCTCATAGTGAGATGCTGGCTACAAAATGAAGAAGGAGAAGAAGGAGGAAGAGGAGGAGAAGGAAGAGGAGGAGGAGAAAGGGAGGAGGAGGAAAGGGGAAGCGGGGGGGAGGGGAAGGAGGAGGAGAAGAAGGGAAGGAGGAGGAAGAGGGGAGGAAGAGGGAAGGAGGGAAGAAAGGAAGGAAGGAAGGAAGGAAGGAAGGATGAATTGTTCCCTAACCAAGGCATCCTTGGCCTCAATGTGATTGACAGTTCGAGCCTGTGTTGTGCTGAATAGAATAGCCTTGGCTGGCAGCAAAGGGCATGGGCTCTGCAGTCAGGAAGATGTGCTTGTAAATCCATACTTAGCCCCCTTAACTACTATGGCTTGAGATGACGTCCTGTACATTTCTGTACCTAATTTGTAAAACAGTTAAGTCAAGGATGCTGAAAGACCTAAGGCGGGATGTCTGCTACACTCAGTGATCAGTTGATTGTCAGACTTTGATCCCACCTGTAACTGGTTAGGACACCTGTTTAGTGGCAATATCTGTTTGTCCCCTTACACATTTCCTCAACAGCATTCAAAAGACATGTTCTGAAAATCTTGGCATGGTATTTCTCAACACAACCCTATGAGTTGTGACTTCACCATTTCTCTCTCTCTCTCTTTCTCTGTTGTAGGTTTGGGAGCAAGCTCAGCTTGTAGGGTTGCAATCAACTTGCTTCACCTTCTACATCTGTAAAACATTGGTTTAAACCTGGATACCTCCAGTCTCTTCAAAAACAAAATTTACTTCCATTGATTTTTGTCCTAACATGCCATCAACAGAATAGAAAGTAGGGCTCTCAGGTTTCGTGTTATCTCTCAGCTATCCAGAGGCATTACGGGGTCTGAGAGCACTTGGAGCTCTACCTCGGTCCTTAACCAAACCAGAACTCAGCATGTTTGGGGAATAAACATATGTTCCCCTTTAAAGTCAATTCCAATTATTTACCCTAATCCCAATCATATCATTTCCCAGAAAGGATACATAGTATTATCATCTTTGCTCTTTTTACTTCCTTTGTACACAATCTAATTTCGATTTTGCCAGTCGAAGTTCTCACTTACCTGTGTTCAGCTGAAGCTCTTACAAAACCGAGTTGTGGTTGCTGAATTCACCACCCTGGAGACATTGCCCTGCTTTTGTTCCTCGTATGAAATCCTTTTATCAAAGCCTTTTAAAGAATTTCAAAGACTTCAAAGCTGTCTAGTAGTTTATATAATGGCTACTTATACCCTTTAGACTTTATGGCTAAAATTCAAAAGCAGACAGAGTAGAGATAATGGCGTAACTTGTGTGGACTCCAGCTGTCCATCATCCAGCCTCAGCAATCCTAAGCCAATGGGCAAGCTTGTCTTGTCAACCGCTTCTTACCTTATCTTATGTGCTTACTTCCCTTCCATTGTCAGGAGACACTGGAAAGAATACAAGACAACAAATCATTTTCTGGTTAAGTATTTTACTTTTTCTAAAGTTCAGATATCTCTCCCACTATATTTTCAGCATCATAACCAAGGCCCAGAAAAGCTGCTTGCACTAAGACTAAAGGAGGTTGTAGGCCAGGAAAGTCCACAAAACCCTTAGTGAACATGACTAACAGGTGGTGGTAAGTAGAAGATTCTAAGAAAGCACCTTTGTGGTCACTAGCAAGCTGTGTGCTGTAGTGTGTGAGGAAGGTCTCTAAATAGGGATTAAAGAAATGGCATTGATAATAGCTACATCTATGCACGACGCCCACTCTCCTACATCAGGCAGCTTGGCAACTGAGAGCAGAGAAGGCTAGATTGGGTATTTGTCATTCCAGAATGTTCTTTCCATTTAAACCCTGGCTAAAAGATGGGGAGGAAAGGATGGGAGTCCTTTCAGCATGGAATAGACATGCTGCTTTACCCATTCCTTACTGAACATACACACTCTCTCTTGGTAAGTCAGTGCCTGAAGAATAACTAAATAGCTAAAAGTGAGTCCACGCAACTGAATTCATTACTCCACTCTCCCAACTGGACGTGTTGCTCTGGGTAAGATCAGGATCAGAGAGCTGGCAGGCGACTAGGAGACCATAATGTCTTTCATCAGGAAGATTTCTCTGAAGAAAATAGAGGCTCCTGGAATTTTCTGTGGCTAATGGAAGATTAAGGACAGGAACAGCTACTGCTGCTGCCAACAGTGTCACTTCTAGACCCTGGTGAAAAAGAGTGGAATATAGTGCCACATGGTGTCATGTACAGAGACAACATGGGCTGTACACAGGATGCTGCAGTGGCACTTTCTTTATTACTGTAACAGGCTCAAGGTGGCTCAGTGAAACAGTCACCAAAGTGTAAAGAACCTTCACTTGCCTCAGTCTCTTTGTTTAGGCTCTTTATCTGTTCCTTGCCACTGAGCCGCCATTGGCATTTCCTCAGAAGTATGGAGGTCTCCTGATTTGGGGCCATGTTTCTTCCTCATTTTCTGGAGCTCATTTTTTGTCAGTTTTCCATTCCCTCCACTGGTCTCAGCATAAAGACTCTGGAGCCTGGCAAATATTGGCTCACCATAATAATGAAAGTGAGTCACCATCTTCTCCTGCGGTGTTCATGCTCTGTGCCCTCTCTTACACTTGTAATTATTCTTGGTTCTCATGGGTTCTCCATTTGACTGTTAGTGGTTTGAAAGGAAAGAGACCCCCTCCCACCCTCTGAAGCTTGCCCACTACTGTATTCTCGGTGTTCCTAAAGTAGTGGACACAACATTTACTATGTGCTGAGTGAGCAAGTGATGTCAGTTTAAGAGCTCCTATGGTTAACAGCTTTGAAACAAATTATCAATAAAGGTACCAATAAGTTATTTCCGCTAGTGCATCAAATGGATTTCATGAACATGGCTTATTGCAGAGAGGAAAATAGGGGTAAGAAAAGAGTGTGTATATACCATCCTACGGTCCTTGATCAGCTATGTTGGTGATGCCATGTCTGTCTGCTGTTCTGATGACAATCTCTCATGCAGAAGCCTCTGCCATGGAAGAGAGGTGAGTGCCAAGTTTCTCTGGGGGTAGGAGAAGCTGGTGTATGGTATCTTAGAATCCAGGTACTAGAGGCGCCCAAGTATAACCACCTTTAGGGTCCTTTCCTGAAATGGAGACCACAGCTGTGTTAAGATGTTATTCTAAGGACCAGTATTCTAGTCTCCCATGTACATCACAGCTTTCCTATGAACTACTTTTAGGACATCATGGTACAGCCTTTGCTGTGGGAGAACCTACAGTCAACCTCATTCTCACTCAGCAACATTACATTTTTTTTTTCTGATACTAACTTTCCTAGGATGTCCATCTCTTTTGAGTTATGTTTAGAGAGACTCATAAGGACTTTACAGGCACTCATTATACAACCTTTGGAATATAATTGGGAACAAATCTCTGTTAACATTTCAGGAAATTCAACCAATTTTATTAATAGTTTGAAAGAAACATCCCACTTGGTTTTCTGTAGATTTGAATTTCAGGTCTCCTGCTGCATTCACTTATGTGTCTACCATCATGATGAAGGTTATATCTTTCCCTAGCCTGACATCTTCATTTTCAAATTGTTGGTGGTGGAAGTCATACGCTGACTTATTCACAGAATATAAACAAGTACTACTGTTGCTTTGCTTAGCTCCTAAGTCACACCCTATTTTTAGATCATTACTATAGTTGAGAAGAATAGATAACCTTTTATTTCTTATGCATGACACAGCCTGAATTTAAGGGTATAGTGAGTCTTGTCCATTAAATAAATGCATAAGCCTTTTTTTTTTTTTTTTGAGACATCTAAGTTGATAAGGGACTCTATCCAGTACCATTAGTTTAAGTCAGTTTAGCCATGTTGAGATCCCCTGCGTGTGCTTGGTCAGTGGCTCTGTAGTGGCATCCTACATTGGCCACAGTTTTGTGTTGTGTGACTTAAAGCATGATATAAGAAACCATGCCATGCCATGCCATGCCATGCTATGCCATGCCATGCCCTTACAAGTAAAGTCACAGTCTCTAACTCATTTGACTTTGCAAGTAAAGATAATTTGAGTCATGCAAAGGGATCTGTCACTTAAAGTGGAAGCAAACAGAGAGAATTTATCTAAGAATGTCTGGGTACCTAAAGCATTTAGAAATTGGGTAATCGTGTCTCTAGCTCTGTTTGGTTCCAGGTACTAGATTACAAAGGCCTACGACTGATAAGTCCTATCTGTGTAATTGCCTCAGCTGAAATCATTGTATCTTTAAATCTAAATGTTTTCCGTAGAAGACAGTAGTTTAGAACCAGGACCCACAAGGCTCTAAAGAAAGATAGATGCTGTCATGGCAGTGTAGACCTCAATGAAGAAGAGAAGGCTGCTGTTTTTTAATTGATTTTAGGCCAGAAGTCTGCAAGGGCAATGTCTATAAGACATTTGTAGTTACTACATCTCAAAGATTGCTTCTGTAATTTCTTAGACAGATGCCATGGATATTTCACAGAACCCTGCAGTGCGCATGAAAGCTTCCCACCTCAACAAATGATTATGGGGCTCAAACTATAATCACAATTAAAAAATTATGTGCTTATTGAATTGACTGGGTATGTGTGTATGTGCATGTGTATATATACATATATACACACATATATATACATATATGTATATACATCTAAATCATACACATATGCACCACATACATATATACATTCAAAAAGGCAGAGAATGAAGTGACTGAGAAGCACCAGTTTTGGGTGGACTGTGGTGAGGCACTAGATAAATTTGGAAAATAACCGTGTACATTAGATTAGAGTATGGGATTTCTGGTAGAATTTTGAGAATAAGAAGAAACAAAATGGTTGATCTAGGGAAGAAAAACAACTTCCAACACAATATAAAAGAAATGTATGCTTTATAATTTTAAAACTTATTTTGTTTGCTTTATTTCTACCAGTTTTGTTTATTTAAGACCATGCTTGACTGCTGTTAGTAAAAGGCTCTTCCCTTTGATATATTTAAAAATGATAATTTAATCAATAGCACTTGCCTCACATTGGCCTTGGCTGATATCTTCAACCATTCTATAACAGTCAGTGTACTGCTGTTTCCTTTCCGTATTTCGTGGACATCTTCTGTATAATCCGGAAGCCCCAAAGTCATTCAGCATCATGAGTGAGTTTAAACCCTACTCTACTGAGGTGTCTAATTAAAGTTCTTGACATGTTTAAGGCACATTGGATATACAGAAAGAGCTTGATGGAGGCCCACGATGGATGCCAGCTAAGCCACTGAGGTCACTTTTGTTTAACTGTCTTAGGTCAGATAGAGGACTGCCTTTCCAGGTACAGCCCACGGTGGCCGGTAAAGTGAACTATAACACAGTCTACCTGTTGCTAGGCAATGTGAAAGGAGGGAGCTGACAGCCCAATCTGCCCCTAGGGACTTTGAAGAATACAGAGGTCAGGCTATTTAGTTATGTTTTTAGACTGAAATCTAGCAAATTTTCCCCAAGGTCAAGTCCAGTGCGGCAACATAACAAGCAGGGAAACACGAGATCCTATTGTCTAATCACTACCTCAAAACCCGTGATGTAAGTTTTGGGATCAGAAAAGATAAAAAGTTGCCAATACACGTCAGCAGTGGCATCTGAAAAGAGTTATGTTCTAGCCTGAAAGCTTCACGTGTAAACTGTGGATTCAGGATGCACGAGTTAATTCCCTCTTGAAGAAATACTTCAGTGGCCCAGGGAGAATATAGATTGAAACTAGCCTGTTCTGTGGGTAGCATATTTGAACATCTTGTGCTATGGACACTGACATCTGCGCTTTAGTCTTCGTAGTGGTTTGAATAGGAATGGCCACAACAGGCTCCTGTATTTAAATGCTTAGTTCCAAGGGAGTGACACTATTTGAGAAGGACCAGAGGGATTAGGAGGTGTGGCTTTTTTTTTTTTTTTTTTTTTTTTTTTTTTTTTTTTTTTTGGTTTTTTGAGACAGGATTTCTCTGTGTAGCCTTGGCTGTCTTGGACCCTCTTTTTAGACCAGGCTGGCCTTGAACTCACAGCGAGCCACCTGCCTCTGCCTCCCGAATGCTGGGATTATAGGCGTGCACCACCACACTCGGAGGTGTGGCCTTGTTGAAGGAAGTGTACCACTGGGGGTAGGCTTTAGAGTTTCAAAAGCCCACACCAGGCCGATCGTGCCTCGCTCTTTGTCACTCGGCCTAGGGATGAGAATGTAGCTCTCTGCTTTAGTACCTATGTGTGTGCCGCCATACTCTCCACCGTGGTGACAATGGACTAAACCTCTGAAACCGTAAGAAGCCCTGGATTAAAAGACTTCTCTCATAAGTGTTGCCTTGGCCATGGTGTCTCTTCACACCAATAGAACAGTGATTAAAGCAGGCCTCAATTCCCTTCCCTAGCAGTGATCCATGACACAGTGGCAATGAAGAGGGGACTTCACCATCTGAAGTGTAATTTCTACCCTGTCATGTCACTGCAGGACAGGAAGAAGGAATCATTTACAGACTATTCCAACATGGGTTACTAGTCTTCCATCTGAAAGGAAAAGCAATTCAGAAGCTATTTCTCATTTAGTTTATAGGCTCTATTTATATACCAGTCAAACACTCTTCTTTTTCCCCATGTTTCTTGATCCCTTGTGTGACACCCAGTATTATCTGTGGTTTTGGGAGCAGAGGCTGGCATTTTCGGAGACGCTATTCTGCTAATGTTTCTCATGTCCTCTGATTACTGATTTAAAGCATACACAAGTGCGCTGCTTCCTGCCCTGCTCGCTTTCCTGTCTCAGCAAGAGCTTTTTTTAGCAGATCAAATGAGGTCTTCAGATTTCCAAATCAAATAGCTTTCTAGGCTGGAAATTTACAGAGCAGAGGTAGATTACCTGATGTTTTAGGGGACTAAAATGAAAACAGTGGAACACTTCACAGAACATTTTCAAAGAAAACACATCATAATCCTTTGTAATATGGCCACAGGTCATGTGAGTCACTGAAGCCTCTCCAGCACTGCCATTACTTAGTGAACAGCTCTATTCATAATGACATTCAACACTGAACCGTGGTGACAGCTTGACCAGAGTTCAAGATGTCGCCAGGCACTAGATGCTAACCTTTAATGTCTGGATCTGGGACATCCAGATGTCCCTGAGCAAGCAAGGGTGTTGGGCATAAGTGCAGTTTACCCAAATATAGATATTTGTGTCACATTATTCTTGCTGCTTATATCCTGTGAAGCCCTCACCATTGTTATTACAAGTTAAAACACAAGACAAATATCTCAGGTTTTATACTATTGCAGTGTTCCTTTTATAATTGTCCAATTTAGTTATTCTCATGGGTCTTACTTTTCTCTTATATAACATTTCCCACTCTAGGTCAAGACATAAATATAAAGAGTGATTATGAAAGCTTTTAGAAGGAAAAGGTATCACCTAAAAGAATATTTATTATTTTCTACTATTGTTCATTTCTAAAGATTATTAAATAGTTTTGTCTTTTAACTTTCCTAAACATTATCCATTCAAAATACATACAATTTACATAATCTGGATTCTGATTTTAAACAGGTATCCTTGTTATTTTTACCAATATGGTCAGTATCGCATGCTGTCTTTGTTAGGATGACTGTTGCTGTGAGGAAATACCATGACCAAAAGCTGTTTAGGGAGGAAAGGGTTTATTTCATTCCATTTGACAATTCATCATCAAAAGCAGGGAGGGAGGAACCAAAACAGGACAGGAACCTGGGACAGGAGCTGATGCAGAGGCCATGGAGGGTGTTGCTTACTGGCTTGCTCCTCATGGCTTGCTCAGCCTGCTTTCATAGAGACCCCATGGCCATCAGCCTAGGAATAACACAACTCACAATTGGCTGGATCCTCTCAAATCAACCACAAATCAAGCAGATGCCCTACAGGCTGGCCTACAGCCCAAGCTTATGAAGGCATTTCCCTAATTGCAGCTCCCTCCTCTCAGATGACTTTAGCTTTTGTCAAATTGATATGGAACTACCCAGCACACATATGTTGGTATGATTTAGTTTTGTTCACTGTTAATAATGTACTAGAGGAAACATACTTATTTCATCATCTGCCATGCAAGTACTTTTGAATTTGTTAAAAATAGGCTAGATAGTTGTGTTGTATCAGTCAATGTTAGCTCTCTCTCTCTCTCTCTCTCTCTCTCTCTCTCTCTCTCTCTCTCTCTCTCTCTCTCTCTCACACACACACACACACACACACACACATACACACACACACACACACTAAAGAGGTCGTGATTTTCTATAACACATACATTGCAAAGAGAAATTTCTTTGTTTAAAGGTGAGAACTACACTTATTGATGAATATCAAGGTAAATATTTAGAATGTGGTGGAGAATTGTGCTGGTTTATCTAATCCCTTATCCAAGGTTCAGGGAACATTGTGGAAGAAGGGATGGAACTGCTGTAAGAACCAAAGAAAATGGAGGTCTGCTGTGAGTCTGCATCCTCTAGAAATGTCAGGCAAACTGCACCCATGAAGTCTCACCAATATGGCTGACTAAACAAGATCTGAACAAAGACATCATCAGTAGGCATATTAACAAGAAAAGGAGAACTCTCGTCAGGCACCAACCCTGGGCAAAGAAGTACAGTCCACTAAAAAATGCTGAGAGCAGGAGAAAACATCCTTCCCCAGAGAAGAGGCTCCAAGTTGATTAGCAACTACTAAGTGGTCAGCCCTGATGTCATAAGTTGTATACATAGAAGTGACATAATATAGACTGACCATATCATATTTTCATTTATAAATATAGAACAATTTTTTAAGTAAAGTGTCCAGAGGCCATAAATTTGAAAGAGAGCAAGGAAGTAAAGGTTATGTGGGAGGGCTTGGAGAAAAAACAGAAAAAAAGGAAAAATGGTATATATATATTCCAGTCCTTGCCACAATAAAAGTAGCAAACAATATTGGCCACGTAGAAGCATAATATTTTAGAAATAAAGAGACTTCTAATATGAAAAGTATACATGCTGTTAATATCTATATGCAGATTCCTATATACTACTTGAGGTAAGTTAAAGCAAGATTATCATGTTAAACTGATTACTAAGAAAATACACAAATAGTCTATTGTGTCAGCACAAATATATTATTCAATTTTTATGGCTTTCACAATGTGACATTCTGTAAGTGGGTTAAAGTGAGAACAGCACATTTGTATTAGCAACAAAACCTTAAGAGCAACCTGCTTCTTCATTTATTTCTTTTTTATTTAATTAATTTATTCGGATTACATCTCCATTGTTATCCCCTCACTTGTATCCTTCTGTTCCTCCCCCTCCCTCTTTCACCCTATTTCCCTCCTGTAGGTCTGTGACAGAAGGGGACCTCCTCCCCCACCATATGGTCACAGCCTATCAAGTCTCATCCTGGTGGCCTGCTTATCCTTTCTCTGAGTGCCACCAGGCCTCCCCACCAAGGGAAAGTGGTCAAATATGGGGCACCAGAGTTCATGTCAGAGTCAGTCCCTGTTCTCCACACAACTGTGGAGAATGTCTGGTCCATTGGCTAGATCTGAGCAAGGGCTCAATGTTTACTGCATATATTGTCCTTGGTTAGTGCAGTAGTTGGATAAGGGAGTGGAACACAACCCCCTGGGTCCATATCCACTCATCATGATGTTTTTCTTGTAGGTTTCAAGGACACTCTGAATCCTTTCATTTCCTCATTCTCTCATATTTCTCCCACCTAGAGTCCTAATAGGCAGTCCCATCATCTATCCCAATCTCCTGGTAAGTGAAGACTTTCATGGGACATCCTTTTTGGGCTAGTGTCCAATTATGAGTGAATATATACCACGTGAGTCTTTCTGTGTCTGGGTTAACTCACTAAGGATGATGATTTCTAGTTCCATCCATTTGCTGGCACATTTCAGGATTTCCTTATTTTTAATAGCTGAGTAGTATTCCATCGTGTAAATGTAAGATCTGTATAAACAAGGATGTTAAAGGTTGTGGGGATTTGGTTACACGTATGCAAAGGATGCTTCATGAAAGTTCAATTATAGAGTACATCAATATGGTTCAGCTGCTAGGAGCCAATTGTGCATGCCTTTGGTAGAGCAAGAAAAAAGTCTACCTGATAGGGCTACAGACATGGCTCAGCAGATAAGTGCTCTCGCTGCTTGCTCTTCCAGAGGACCTGAGTTTGATTTCTTGCACCCACATCAGGTGGCTCACATGTGCCTGTAGCTCTGGCTCCAGGAAATTTGATGCGCTCTTCTGGTCTCTCTGGGTACTGCATACATACTTGGCTTATAATTACAAAGACACATAGATATAAATAAAATTACATTAAATCATTTTAAAATGCACCCCTAATGCACAGTGAAGAAGAAGAAGAAGAAGAAGAAGAAGAAGAAGAAGAAGAAGAAGAAGAAGAAGAAGAAGAAGAAGAAGAAGAAGAACAACAACAACAACAACAACAACAACAACAACAACAACAACAACAACGTAGCAAGGGACTTGTAAATATAAGTATCCTAAAAGGATATTATCACTAAGTATATCTACATAGAATTCTTTTTTTTAGATTTATTTATTATGTATACAGTATGCATCAGATCACATTATAGATGGTTGCGAGCCACCATGTGGTTGCTGGGAATTGAATTCAGGACCTCTGGAAGAGCAATCAGTGCTCTTAACCGCTGAGCCATCTCTCCAGCCCATCTACATAGAATTCTGAATGTGAAATACAGTTCATTCCAAAATAAAGGTAATGCAGGCATTAACAGAAGGAATTGGGTGCTTTAACAAGAGTGTGCTTGGCACTGTGTGGCATCTGAAAGTTCAGGAAAAGGCAAAAGACAGAGGCAAGAATAGAACTCATGCTGAGCATGGTGGCACACACCTTTAAACTCCAGAGGGAGAGGTAGGTCATTCACTGTGAGTTAAAACCAGCCTGGTCTACAGAGTGAGTCCAGAACAGCCAAGACTACACAGAGAAACCCTGTCTTTAAAAGAAAAACAACAACAACAAAAGAATAGAATTCATCTCAGATTCTAATGTTATTGTCACTACAGCAGCCATATTGTCATCCAAAGGCTCAGAGACCTGATATTGCTTTTGGTTTATTTATACCTGCCAGCGATGTTATAATCAGGACCACTTTACCAGTTCCCAAAGCTACTGTCAAGAAGGAAAACCTGGAACGATACATGGGTTGGCAGGTCAAGAGAGGCAAAGGGAAAAGAAGCATGCATAGGTTGGAATTTTGCTGAGAAGCATCTGTTTTATCTTGTCTATTTCTCTCTACAGAGCCTGTCTTAATGCACAGCAAAGACTTTATAGTGGAGTAAAACTCCAGGTTTGAAAACAGTGCTGAGCACTTGTCTTTGCAATACCGCAGAGCATCTTTTGGGTATACGCCCAGAAGAGAAATAGCTATGGATGGGCAGTTTGCTCTTCATATAAGTCCCCTACTAAATTGAGTGGGTGTGGCTATGACACGGACTCTATTGTCTGCTTTCGATCAGCTGTGTGAGCCACCAGGACCCCATAAAACTGGGCTTTGGGTCATCTGTTTGAGCTCTTGACTGCGCATTTTCAACTACTTCCCATGCACTTGTCAAATCTCTCAGGACCAAATCTTGATTGCTGTTCACAATGGTCCTAGTTTTATTTTTGTGTTTATCCTTGGGATCCTAAGGTAATCAATGCAGTTGCCCCGTGATTGCTTTCTTTCACTTTTATGGAGTTTATAGAACACACTTTACCACTGTAACTTGGCCTCCTCATCAAAGGTTCAGGCATACCTCCAGGAGTCCAAGTGTAGTGGTCAATCAGGATTATCCATTGATTGGCCCATTGTCTAGTAGATTAATAAAGCTCATCCTGGGTGTGTCTGTGATTACCTTTTCCAGAGAGGCTTGGGCCTGGAGAATGGATCAATCCTTTGATGGATTCATAATACTATTGTATTATAGGAAGCAGTTAAAGGTGGGAGATGAGAACTGGTGGGAGGAAGTAGGTCAGTGAAAGTGTGTTCTGATGGTTGTATCTTCTTCTGGCTGTATCTTCCCTTAACCATATCTTCCTCTGGCTGTATCTTCTTCTGGCTGTGTCTTCCTTTGACCATATCTTTCTCTGGCTGTATCTTCCTCTGACCATATCTTCCTCTGGCTGTATCTTCTTCTGGCTATATCTTCCTCTGGCTGTATCTTCCTCTGGCTGTATCTTCCTCTGGCTGTATCTTCCTCTGGCTGTATCTTCCTCTGGCTGTATCTTCTTCTGGCTGTGTCTTTCTCTGAATGAATCTTTTTCTGGCTGTATCTTCCTCTGACCATATCTTCCTCTGGCTGTATCTTCTTCTGGCTATATCTTCCTCTGGCTGTATCTTCCTCTGGCTGTATCTTCCTCTGGCTGTATCTTCCTTTGGCTGTATCTTCCTCTGGGTGTATCTTCTTCTGGCTGTATCTTCCTCTGGCTATATCTTCTTCGGGCTGTATCTTCCTCTGGCTCTATCTTCTTCTGGCTGTATCTTGCTCTGACCATATCTTCCTTTGGCTGTATCTTCCTCTGGCTGTATTTTCTTCTGGCTGTATCTTCCTCCTTCCTCTGGCTGTACTTCTGTCTGCCATTCTTTTTTCTCTGTTTTCTGTCTACCATAATGTAAACTCTGCTGCTTTGTACACACTCGCTTTCTGATAGAGCCCAGACTCACAGAGACCATGAACAACATACATTTCACTGTGCTATAAGCTTTTTTTTTTTTTTGATACTTTGCCCACGGCCATTTTTATAAGAAACAAACACAAGCTCCTTTAACCTGCTTTCTCAAAATATGACATTTACCTTTGATTAAAAGGGTCACTCTCTAAGGAGAGGATTCTACCTGGCCAGGATACTAGGCAGTGATGCCCCAGTGTCTAGACCACCATGCCCTTTTCCAAAATAGAAAGTGTCTCTTCTTATTCAAGGTGCTCTTGGTTGTATGTTTATGTTTGTATAAAAAGATGTTTTGCTGTGGATACGCCTGGTGACCGTTGCAGTCGCACAAATGAAGTTATCATGAAATATTCTTATCAACTTTAGAAATTGGGCTGTCTTCGAAAATTTCATTCAACTAAAATATTTTACCAGAGAAGAAAAGGAATAAAGGGGTACCATTGCTTGGGTTTTTTTTGTTTTTTTGTTTTTTGTTTTTTTGGTTTTTTTTGGTTTTGTTTTTGTTTTTGAAGAGGTAAACATTCTCTCAGGAGAAATGATTTGCAAGGACTTAAGGCATCTTAACTGACTACAAATACCCCGGCCCTGGGTGCTATGTTGTAGGAGAGAATCATTCTTCCCAAAAGAATTACAAATTAGTGAATGCAAGGTTCAGCAATCTTTCTCAGGCAGGAAGCTGTTATCTGTCCCTTTTAAAGTGTATTTAGACCCTTAAGGGCAGCTTAAATTTAGTTCTCAGGCAGCTGCTCCACTCCCTGTGGGGTATGAGTGGCGTTAAATGCCTGACAGATGTTTAACAAAGATACCTCCCCACACAGCCCCCTCAGACTTTTTGAGTGAGCTCTAATCTCTACTCAAAGGAAAAGAGAGAAAGAGAGATAAGGCCAGTCAGAGGCCTCTGAAACTCTGAAATTAACATACCTTGGACTTTTATCCTGGGTCCCGAATCTTAAAATAGTGAATTTCCAGTTGTCTGTAAAGGTGGCTTGCAAGTCTTTGGAAGCAAGGCTAGCTTACTAGCATCCTGCAATGAGACTGCCTACAGGAAGATACAGACAGAAAGAACCAGGATACATGCCTGCTTGTACCACTGCATGTTGAAAATGTCACGTCATCTTCTGGTGTCTCCTGTTACAGAAGCTAATGGCAATGAGACAATCTCTCTGCATATTTACGGAGTTGTCCCAACAGCTTGCATCGTAAGCCTCACTTAATCTTGACAATGATGGTGGCAGAGTCAGTCCCCACTCTCCACATAACTGTCCTGGCCATTGGCTAGATCAGAGTAGGGATTTGATGTTTACTGCATGTATTGTCCTTGGTTAGTGCCACAGTTTGAGCAGACCCCCCTGTTCACCAATCCACCGATCACGATGTTCTTCTTGTAGGTTTCTAGGGTTAGGGTTCCCCTTGGTGGGGAGGCCTGCTGGCACTCAAAGAAAGAATAAGCAGGCTACCAAGATGAGACTTGATAGCTTATGACCATATAGTGTGGGAGGAGGCTCCCCTCAGTCGTAGACCTAGGGGAGGGGGATAGGGTGAAAATGGGACGGAGGAGGAATGGGAAGATGCAAGTGATGGGATAACAATTGAGATGTAATCTGAATAAATTAATAAAAAAAAGAAAAAGAAAAAAATTAAATTAAATAAAGTGAATTAAAAAAGAGAGAAAGAAATGAGATGGATGGTTGCCTGCCAATGCACATCCACTGCAGGGGTGTAGGATGTGACACTGGTTGATAAAAGAGGCTTTTTTTGTGGACACAATGAAATTAAAGCTCTCCATACGCAATCACTCTTGGACTCTCAGCCCTCAGTCAGATGACAAGTGTCCTTCGAATAAGACACAGGAAAATGTCCTTTGACTAAGACAGACCTTGTAAACTCAGAGGCAGGGAAGGGAGTGATGGAGCCACAACACAAAGAAGCTTGAGCCATGTGTGACAAGCTGGGAGAGGCAGGTAGGGTATCACAGACAGCGTTAAGAGCAAAGCACAGTCCTGCAGACACCTGCAGGTCACACTTCCCACCTCTAGTCTGGGAAATGATAGATTTCTGACCTAAGTAAACAGATACTTGGTTGCAGAAGGAATATCTTGTATATTGTATGGATGCATCACTTGTCTATATAAAGCTAATGACCAACAGCAGAGACAGGAAATAGGAAGTAGGATATCTGATAAGCAGAAAGGATTCTGGGATACAGCCTGATGCTGGATAGTCCCCTGGGAAGGTGTGAGGAGGGCAGATACATGGTACCTAAGCATAGGTAACTAGAAATGTGCCAAAATGGAGGATAAAATAAACGGGTTATATAGTTATGAGCTAGTCAGAGAAGAGCCAAGATATATGTCCTATGTATTTGTAAATATATTTTAAGTCTCACAAGTCTTTATTCCTGGAGTTAGGGCAAGGAGGAAAAACCAGCACAACATTTGGTAACTTAGTACAGTTGCCCCTACCAAGCTAACACAGATCCATATGTGTGTTGGGGGCGGTGGGATCTGAGGTTAACTCATACTGTCCCTTATAATTAACATAAATTCATGTCTCCTTCACTAGATTGCTTATTTTGATAGGGCACTCACTTTTGCAGCTGTAGGTTTTACGGTGCTAATATGCAGCTCAGTGAATGGTTATTGAAATGGAAATAGCTGGAAACCTACAAAGTAGAGGCTGAAGAAAGAGACTGTGAGCCAGGAAACATGAAAGGCTTGTGACAAAATGGATAGGTATCTGAAAATATCCCTGTGACTCTTCCCTGACCTAATGAAGTGGTACAGAGATACCCTCAGGAAGCTCAGGACAACTGGAACGTTCTCAGTGCTGGCCTAATCAAGAACAGTCCTGAAAATGGGATTAAATTCTATTAATTACAAAGTGAGGGGAAAAAGAAGTAGGGAAGGGGTAACCTTGAGTCCCAGCTATCATTTACGTTTGCCATTTCATTTTTAACATAATTTTATTGTTGAAATGTCCTAAGCTACCCAGTGAAATCCTGCTTCGCACAATCTGCTCATTTAGTAAACAAATACGTGTTTAGTACATGCATATATGTACTGTGTTGTTCTTGCCTTCTGAGGAGGAGATAAAAAGAGAAGAATATCTGTCTTCATGGTCTTCAGGTGATCTGAGCTGTGGAGGTTATTACTGAGAGGTGGGAGAATTGGCATGCAGAGCTAGGGCTTACGGCCGCTGTGATCAGTGTTTCCCTTTGCCTCATGACAAGCCTCCTTGGCTTCATCTGTGGATGTGCCCCGTAATCAGACATGTCCGTTCGCTTTCCATTCTTTTAATACAAGACACATTGTATACAGGGAGTACGGGGGTGGGGTGGGGGGGTGGGTGGAGCTTTCTCCACTTTGAATATCTTGGAGCTTCTTATCACGTAATTGACAGGAAGTTACCCTTTTTTTGTACATTTTTACTACTGAGATTGTCTATAGTGATGGCTAGGTGGTGACTAAATCAGCCCCCTATGATAGATTTAGGTTGTTTTCAATCCTTCACCATCTGGAAAAACGTATAACTTTGTACAAACATCATTTGAAGCTCTTGGATAATTTCCCAGAAGAGGAATTTCTAGGACTTATGTGTAACTTTGACAAATACCACCACATGGCCTTTCATCATGACTTTGTTAACACCACAGGGACAGTAAAAGAGAGGCCTGGTTTTCCCACAGGTGGCTCATAGAGGCAGAGGTCATAGCAAACTTTGTGTGGGCTTGGGTCACAATGATTGGAAGAAAAATTATAATCTCATGCAATTTTTAATATTCACACGTCCTTTTCTGAGTAATAGTGAACATTTTCTCATGTGTTTAAGAGTCATGTGCAATTCTTTCCCAATGAACTCATTATTCATATTTTTGTCCAATTTTCTGTTGGGAGGTTAGCCTTTTTCTCATCAATTCCTATCTGACTTCTACGTCTTATGAAAGATTGTCTTCTTTTAATTAGTTGGATGTGTTCTCTCATGTGTGTTGCCTTTTAGCTTTGATATAATTTTCTTTTCCCCCACATAGATATTTTTATATGTATAGCAACGTTTACCATTTTTTACAGCTTCTTAATTTTGAGTCATGTTTTAAAAGATTATTCCGCTCCATATTTATAAAGAAGTTTTTTCTTCTAGTGTGATTACAGTTTTTGTATTTCACAGTTAAGTCTTTGATCTATTTATAATATATTCTGCTATACACTTCAAAAAATGACTCTAACTTTCAGCACCTCCCAATGACTTTATAGCTTTTACATTTTATATATATATGACTTCCTTTTATTGTACATAACATCATAAAAGTACTAAAAGGTGCCATGTAATGTTTCTATATACATATCAATAGTAACCAATAGTATAATTTATAAATCCAGGTAAATATATCCATCTTCTGAACTATTAATTGTCTCTTTTTTTTTTTTTTTTTTTTGTTTTGTTTTGTTTTGAGACAGGGTTTCTCTGTGTAGCCTTGGCAATCCTGGACTCACTTTGTAGACCAGGTTGGCCTCGAACTCACAGCGATCCGCCTGCCTCTGCCTCCCAAGTGCTGGGATTAAAGGCGTGCACCACCACCGCCCGGCCCTATTAATTGTCTCTTTATGGTGAAAATTCTAATACTTTTACATTTAGTCTTTGAGAATTTCATATATACATTCAATATATGTTGATCATTTTTCTGCCTTTCCTTTTGGAAATGCACACTGTGGCTCTCTACAGTCACCTGCCTATGCAATCCCACAGCAGAACATTCTGGCCCTCTTTCCTGAGCCACCTACCCCTGGAATCTGGAACCATCACTCTAACTCAACTTCTGTATGAATCCATGGGACTCTTTGAAACTGTATGTTCCTCTACTGGTTTCAGATGAAAGCCTCTGAGCATACTATGGTTCCTCTATTTTTAAGCGTGATGCTGTATTGGCCAACGCAAGTAAATTTAATACTGTTCAATAATTGAACATCTTTTCTTTTTAAGTGTTTCTCTGACCAAGATATTTTTTGTCTTTTGTCCCCCCCCCCCCCTTTTGTTGGTTGTTGTTGTATTGAGACAAAGGCCTGGGCCTGGCGATTCTCTTTCTTCCAGCTCCACGATGCTGGTGTTTCAGATATGCTGAACACTGGTGGCCCATATTTGACCACGTCCTCTTGGTGGGGAGGCCTGGTGGTCACAGAGAAAGGATAAGCAGGCTACCAAGATAGACTTGCCAGATAGTCTATGACCATATAGTAGGGGAGGAGGTCCTCCTTGGTCATAGACCTAGGGGAGGGGAATAGGGTGAAAGAGGGAGGGAGGGAGGAATGGGTTGATATAAGTGAAAGGAAAACAATTGAGATGTTATCTGAATAAATTAATTAAATAATAAAAATTCAAAAAATAGAAAAATACGCTCATATTTGCTGGGTATCTTACGCCGTCAAGTAGGGCTGGAATGGGAGGGGACTGGGGCTTGCTGTTTCCTCTCCCTGGGGGGCTGAACAGAATGCTGAGTCATCGACCCACCCTTCTCCTACGACGCCCGGAGGAAAAATATACTGAGTCCTGAGTCGGGAGTCTTGTTGGAGCGAGGTCTCAACTTTATTATGGTGGGTTTCTCTTATATAGAGTATAGGGAGTGGGCGGGGCATAAGGTGTCAAGAGATATGATGTCTCCCAGGACATAAAGTGGCCTGATACTGTGGGACCAAATGGTTTGTGTTACATGGCTGTTGGCAGGCAGGCCTCGCACCAGGATGTACCCAGATGGACCATGCTGAGTCATTCCTATGATTAAGTATTTACCAGAGACTGTTGCTGAAGCTCGAGCCAGGCTCGGTTCTGTCCTCAAAGCCTCAGAGGGCTGACAGATTCAGCCATGGGGCCCAACACATATTCATCACAAATCAGTAGGAAAAAAGCAGAATTTTAACGAGTACCCATGGATTCTTACATTGTGTGGAATGATGGTTCTCAATGCCACATGTAGGCAGGCAGGAAAGAAGGCTGGAGCACCAGAGTTCATGTAAAAGTAAGACCCCACTCTCCACTCAACTGTGGAGAATGTCCTGTCCATTGGCTAGATCTCAGTAGGGGTTCAATGTTTACTGCATGTATTGTCTTTGGTTGGTGCAGTGATTTGAGCAGAACCCCCTGGGTCCAGATCCACCCATCATGATGTTCTTCTTGTAGGTTTCTAGGACTCCCTGGGTCCCTCTATTTTCCCATTCTCCCATACTTCTCTCACCTAGAGTTCCAATAAGATGTCCTCACATCTATTCCAATCTCCTTGTAAGTGAAAACTTTCATGGGACATGCCTTTTGGGCTAGTGTTTAATTATGAGTGAGTATATACCATGTGAATCTTTCTGCTTCTGGATTAACTCACTCAGTATGATCATTTCTGGTATTTTTCTATTTTTTAAGCATGGTCCTGTACTTACCAATGCACATAAATTTAATTCTCTCCAGTCACTGAACATCCTTTCTTTTTAAGTGTTTCTCTGACCAAGCTGTTTTTGTCTTATTTTTTTGTCCTTTCATGTTCCCCTTTCTTCTTTCATAGAGATGTTTATATTTAAATTCATGCAGATAGCTCACATGTCTTTCAAAATTTTACTGTAACTCTTTTGGGTGACTGTTGTTGAAATATTTAATGTACTTCTCCACATTTTTCTTAGCTTTCCTAGGCTGGTCCTCTACTCTTCAGAAAACATTATCTGTCGTTGGATGACCTGAGGTTTTCTGAGCTTAAGTGATGGGTGGGATGGAGGCCTCCAGTTGTCCCAGCCACCCGTTGAGCTCCTGTAAACATGGTGCAGCAGACACCTGTTTGGGCAACCCTGCTGTCTCTCTATCCTCACTCTCACCCATCTCTGCCACCAAATCTCTTCACCCATGGTAGCAAGTAAGTCACACAACTTTCCCACCAGCAAATGAACTGCTTCATTTTTTTTTTTTAAATGTGCTTTTGCCCTCTTTCTGTAACCCGTCATTTCCAGGATTCCGTAGTGTCCTTTTTGGTTTCCTTATAGATTCTAACAGAGCTTGGCTAGTTTCAGCGGCCATCACAGATATGTTAGAATCTGCAAATTATCCATGCGCTATACTTCTGGAGATAAGGTTCGAGAAGATTTCTTCTGAATTCTACTGATAACATTTTGAAGGTTCTAAGATATTAGGAGAGTGTGGTAGATAAAGTCATACTGAAAGAGCTATCACACATTTATTCTAACTAAAAATCCAGCCCCGCCCCCAAAGGAACACAATCTAGCCGTGAGATGCTGGCACCTTTGCATGAACTGCATTCCTATGCAGGAGCTCTCTGGGTGTGGCCTCACTGTGGACACCATTTTTGACTGGCTTTTCAATTACCTTTCTGGAGCGATTCTCTCTTTCTTAACACACATGGGCAAATACATTCATATGTTTATGCACCTGTGTGTATACGTGTGTGCATGTGGATATGAACTTGATTATCAAATATTATAAAAGACTAACATGAGTTGAGACTTTAAAATGTTTTTTACATTTGGTGATGAGGTGGTCACCGACGACTAGACTGACTTCTTGATGAAAGCAGTAATTTCATTGGAAAACTTGAGACGTGACCGGGAGGTAAATCAAGGAGTTCAGAATGCTTTTCTAATATACTTGGCTAGTAAGTAAAGGAAAAATTTACAAGATCAAATTGAAAGTCACAGCTAAGAAATCCTATATTTAGATCTTCCTAAGACACTTGTTTAGAAAGTGGCGTCACGAGCTTGTGGAGTCCTGTCATCCAAGGTGGGGGAGGAAAGCAAGGAGAAAGGAAAGACTTTGCTTAGGGGACAGACTTCAGCAGTGTTCATTCTGGAGTCACTGTGCACGGGCTTCATCTTTTGGAACTTTTCCTCGGGTGACAGACTTGAGTGACAGCCTGTGTGATGCTAAACACGAGAGTAAGCAATACTCAAGACCCCTTCCCTGAGCAGCCTTCCTATACTACTGAACAACATGCCCTGCATGCCCTATAGGTAATTCAAAATCAGCATATCCTGGTCATAGTTTAATATGACTTGTACCTCTCTCCTCTATGTTACCATTCTTAGGAAATATATAACATTATCTACCTAGAAACTCTAGTAAGGCATCCATGTGTATCTCAAACACCTCCATTTCTTTCTATATTTAACATCTGTCTAATTGTGAAGGGCTCCTATATGTTACACCAATTAATTTCGCCTGAAGTGTTCATGACCTTTTCTACCCTAACTTCCACATCCCTGGAGTACCTTATAATCAAGTCTTGTGTGTAGTGTTGACACTATTTACTTTTTTCTTGTCCTCTGCACATCCACATACTATCCTTATGTCACCTCTCATACTACTAAAATGGTGATTTTCTTTTCAAAATGCATCTGGCTATGGCATTGCATAGGTTAAAGCTTACCTTTTATTATTTTATCTATTTTACCATGGCAGTATTCTTTACGAGTCTGAGTGTCCCCTATTTACTTTTCCTGCTTCAAACTGCACCTACCTGACACCTTAATCTCCACTTTGGAGAGACAAAGTGAATGTTTTATCCAGACTATTTATTTTATTTTAGGGAGAAGAAACTTCCTGCTGAAGAGAATATCCTGTTTAGGACATTATTATAATGAATCTTTGAATATGCAAACACAGAACCTCAAGCTTGTTGGAGACTTTGAAGGCCAAAACAAAGAGATCTAGGGTATGATGCTTGAGGCAGGTGTGATTTAAAGTCTTCATGCTTGAGACAATTCCTTGGCAAATGAAGAGATGGAGAATTTGGCAGACCACTGTGAGGCATGGATTTTGCTCTAGCTATGTAAGGTAAAGCCATCAAAAGGTTTTGAACAAAGTGATGATCTATGTTTATAAGGATCTGGGTGAGGAGTACACTGTGGGCATGAGTGGGAGCAGAGGTACCAGTTAGGGACCTCGGTAAGAATCCATGCAAGAGTTGATGATAGCTTATGCATGGATGGTGGTGTGTGTGTGTAGGGAGGTGACAAGTCACTCATGCCAGGAAAGATGGTAAGAATCAGTCAGATTCTGAATATATCTTATGATAGATCCAGGAGGATATATTGGAGGACTAGATGTAAATTGTGTGAGAGGAAAAAATAAAATATTACTCAATTATTTGAAAGGTTAACATTGACTCTAAGCTGGAAAGAAAATAATACTGTGAAGAGTTCAAGTTAGAACTATAATTGAGAATTTAGTATTGCCAAAACTAAGGCTGAGTGAGTCATCAGACAGTTGTCCAGGAGAGATTCCTAGCAAATTGCTGACTGTATAAGCAAGACACATGAAAGACATCACCTTGAAGATGCTTATTTGGTAACTATCACATACCCAGTGATGTAGAAAAAAACCCAGAATGTGTTGTCCAAGAATCCCAGTAAAGGATGTGACTGAAAAATGACCTCTGTAGTGTGTCAAAGGGTGTTGATAAGAACAAGTAAATTGAGGACAAGTAACTTCTCATCATCTGATTTGGCAGTGTAGAAATTACTGGTGACAGGGAACAGAAGTTTTAGAAAATAGTGAAGCTAACATTTGTTTTGATTGGGCTCAGGAGAGAGTAGGAAGAAACTGGCAGACACAGCCTGTATATTAATTACTTCAAGACCTTTTGGTTTTTAGAAAGGCAGGTGGGGTATCTCTCATAGCACGAGAAAGAGCTATGCAAGCTGTTTATGGAGAAAAGCAACCAATATTCCCATCTGGCTGTAATAACTACAAACCCCAATAATGACCAGAAGGGCAAGATTTTCTCGGTGGTGCAATAGTGGCACGTGCATGCTGGGGCTAACCAACAGCTATCTAATTGGACTTAAGGCTCAGGCAGTAGAAGGAATCCATGCCTAGTACTGTAAATAGTCAATTGCCTGTGGCTGCTGAGGCCATGGAACCTGAAGGTAAACCTACTAATGCCATGTTCCTAAACCAGCAATGTCTAACTGCATTTCAAACATTTACCTTTACGTGCTTTTTATCCCAGCAGATGGAGGCCATTATAGAAACCTACAACAGATCAAAATGCAGAGAAAAGCTGTTCATGTGATACCTGTCCCCAGTTGATATATTTACAATACAACCCCGCATCTAAAGGGATCATTGGAGAAGTCGGGTGGAAAGACTATAACCAGAGGACCAGGATGCCTGCGGCAAGACAGTTTCTTCTACAAACAAACAAACAAACAAAGGAAAGAGTGAAGCACAGAAGGGAGGAGGAAACAGGAAGGAAAATTTGGGTCTTGAGGAGTTGGGGGAGAATGGAGGGGGGAAATATAATCAAACACATATTATGAATTTTTAAGAATTATTAAGACTATAATATAAAAAGGAACTAATAGAAAGAGTATTGTTTTTAATTTCTGAATGTAAAATATAATTAACATCATTTCCTCCCCTCAACCCTTCACACATACCTCCCACACTTTCCTAAATATATAATACAATCTGCTCAATGTATACAATACTACTTGTGTGTATATAATTGCAAAGAAATACAGCATACCTTAAAAAAGAAAACAGATACAGATACTGATTTGTTTATATGATAGTGACAAAAAAAACCCAGTAACTTAGAAGAAAGGTAGAAAAAAAGACCACTTCTGTGTCTTCAAGGAGATGAGAATGCAAAATTAGAGGGGCTTCTCTTCCTTGGAGCATCTACAACAAAAGTGTGGCTATGGACACGGTGCTGATGAGTGGGCCACTTAAGAGTAGATATCCTGGAATGTGCTGGTGTCTAAAAGAAACGGATAGCAAGACTAATAGTTGGAACTGAGGCCAGGGGAAGAAGTAGTAGAAGTTTAGGGAGACCAAGTAGTCACTGAGATAGCCGAAACATGAAAAGACAATAGGAATACAGAAGATAGCTGAGCAGCATATGCATCCGTGATCAAAATTTAAAAGCGATTCTAATGTTCTTGAGTGTTTCTCTAGTCACATTCAGCTGTTGGACATGGGCAAAAAGGAGGCACCGGATTGGAAAGGCTACACTTTGAGGCTCAAGGATCAAAGAAGTTAGACAGTGCTACAGCAGGAAGTAGAGCTGGGTCAACAGGATTGAGATGCCCATCCAAATTAAAGAAGCATGGACTTAACTAGAGACGAGTTAAACCAACTTAGTGTTACAGACATAGAAACACTGAGCAACCATTACTCAAAGAAAAGCAAACGAGTCATAACTATAAGGCCACTTTCCTAAGCTGTTTTTCATATTAAATTAGGTATAACAGACAATTTTTGTGTTTGTTTCCTGAATGTGATTAATGTGTTAATGTAACATTTGCTTTCTGAATTTCTCTTTGGACTTTGATTATGCAACTTGTTATCATTCACAGTGTTGTGTTTTGTTTTATATCATTTTGTATGTTGATATCTTCTTTATGAAGCTAATCTTTTAGTCAGAAAGTTACATTGCTATCCTTGATAAGATGTTACAAATAACAATATTCAAAGCTTATGTATACTACTTATGCTTTGTACCCTGGGCTCTGAGCTTACTTTTTTCACAGATATCACATTAGATAAGGAGATAGCAACAGGGATTGGGGAGGATGTTATTTAAATAGCATTATCTTCCAGCAAGATTATTAGGTATACAAGGAGTTAAATAAATTCTAGGGGTTTACATATCTTCTAAAAGATGATCTAGAGAGCAAACCCATCTGCTGACCCTCCATTTGGACACGATAGCCTTCAAGCCTGATGCTGAGTATCTGGCGAACTCCCAGAGCTCTAGCAGCATGAAGCATAATTCTTTACTCTATGGCATATTAGATGTCAGTGGTGCAGGATCCTATGGAGGCCTGTGTATAAAATGATTTGCTAGCTTCATTAGTGATACTACTGTGATTGGAGACCCTAATGTGATCTTAATGGTTAGGAAGCACTGGACTTTAGTTCATGTAATTTCAGAGGGAGGTTCTGCACAACTCTTCATTTGGCATGACTAACTGAGAACTCATTTGATACCTTCCACTCATCTGAGAGAAACTCTTAAGACAGCACCTTAAATGCCACAGTGTAAGTTACCTTGAAATAAGATTCTAATTAAGTTTTGCTGTGCGGTCTCTACTTTCTATAGATAACCCTATTTGATCCTCCATCAAAAGACTTATTGCTTCTGATCTGCTATCAGTCCTGCTCTTGGTCAAACAGAATGTCATGTGCTTTAATTTTTCTTTGTTCGTTTCTTTGTTTTTCTTTTGAGATAGGTTTTCTCTGTGAAGCTTTGTCTGTCCTGGACTTGCTTTGTAGAGCAGGCTGGCCTCAAACTCAGAGATCTGCCTGCCTCTACCTCCCAAGTGCTGTCATTAAAGGTGTGTGCCATCGCCCCCCACCGAGCTTTAATTTCTCTAACTTCTATCATTGAAGAAAACAGTAGTAACCTCTTTTGGAAAGTTTACATGTGCCAACAATGATGGGAAGTGAATTACACAGGTAACACATTTATACCTCACATACCCATAAGAAGTAGATACGATAATCATGTTCAGTTTATACATGAGACGTTGAATCTTAAAGAAGTGAAATGCAACTAAGCAACAGAGCTTACATTTTCTCCTGGTTTTGCCTACCACACAGTCTAGACTCCTGCTCACTCAATATCTCCCTCTGTGTGATAACATTGTGCCTATAATTATCACCACAGTCTCCAGCCTTCTTCCACCTTCTCCAAGCTGATGGCACTTCCTCACATTTCTTAGTTAACCTCTGAAATCTCCACGTCATCATTCTTTCTTTCTTTATTTTTCATGGCACCTACTCAGTCCTTATGTCTTTTTTATTACTGTTGGTGACAGCTTTCTTCTTTACGACTCTCATTGAGTTTTTTCTACCCAAGATTTCATTAGTCATCCTACTCAGTCATCTCATTCACTACTTACTGACAGTGCAGCTCCTATCACAATGCTAAAGGCATTCTTCACAGTAGGAAAAAATGTGATATAAATTTTGCTACACAAAATCCAAGGTATCACACTTCCTGATTTAAAAATCATAATATAAAGCTGTTGTGATCAAAGCAGTGTGTCAGTGGTATAAAAACAGAGATGTTGACCAATGGGCAGGCACAACAGTGAGCCTTGAAATCCACATGTATGTACAGTCAGCTAACTTTCATGAGGCCACCAATAGAACAGAAAGAAAAGATCTATCTCTTCAAGAAAACGGTGTTGGGAAAACTGAATTTCCACATATAAAAAGATAAAACTGGATGTTCCCTGTAGAAAATATACAGTTAGTCAAAATCGATAAAAGGCCCAAATGTAACCTCTGAAATCATAAAATTTGCAGAAAAAGACATAAGGGAGAAACTCCTGGATATTTGGATATCAGACCAAAAATTTGCAGTGTAGGCACTACTTCAAACTAAATAGTATCTGCACAGCAAAAGAAACAGCACAATAAAAAAATCCATAAGTACCTGTCAAGTTAGAAGCTCATAGCCACAATTTACAAAGTAGTCTTAGACTATTAAAACAAATAATGTAATTTCAAAATGAACAAAGGATCTGAGCAGAAATTTCTTCAATGATGACATAAGAATGTATAATATATATATATATATATATATATATATATATATATATATATGAAAATGCCAATAATCCTTTGAGAAATACAAATTAGAACCATCAGGCTACATCGTACCTCATCTGTTTAATGGCTAATATAAAAGACAGGAGCTAAATGTTGGTTAGGTTATTCAGAAAAGAAACCCTGGTGAACTGTTGGTAGGATTACACGTTAGAGTCCACCACTCCAGAAAGCACTGTGGAAGCTCCTAAGAAAATTAAACACAGACCTACTATATGACACAGATTACAATCTTAAGTTATCTGAATTCTTAAAAACAAGAGACATTGAAGTGCTCAGCTCTAAATGGGGAACCTATACACTGCCCCCCCCAAAGGTTCAGGGATCACAGCAGAGGATGAGCTTGAACGATGTTAAGCACCAAAGGTGCTGGGATGAGATCAAGGACACAGTTCTGCAGACACAACAAGCAGATGCCTTTATGAATCCCCTGAGACTGTGATAGCTAGGCTGATAGGCACTTCTCAAGCTCAAGCCTGACAAACTCCCTGCACGAGGAGAGGTGGGGTGAGCATGACCTCCCTCCTCTAGCCAACAAGCTACTAGCATTTGGTTGCTGCTAGGGAAAAAAAAATTGATTTCTTCAACAGGATGACATCTGGTCTATTGGCCACACTCCAAGGCAGGTTCCAGGCCCAGGAGCAGTCAGCCAATACAAACTGGAACTTATGGGTTTGTTGTTGTTGTTGTTGTTGTTGTTGTTGTTTTTGAAGAGAGAAAATTTGAAGTCATATGGATAGGAAGATGAGAAAAGATCTAGGAAGAGTTGGTGATGGAGGATGATATGGTAAAATAAACTATGTAATTCTCAAAAATAAAAGCAAAAGGATTCTTTTAAAAGGGTATCTGGGCTCTGGAGAGACTGCTCAACAATTCAGATCACTGGCTGCTCTTTCAGAGGACCCTGGCTCAACTTCCAGCACCCACACGGCAGCTCACAACTGTCTGTAACTCCAGTTCCAGGTTTCCGACACCCTCACACAGACATACTTGCATTTTTATAAAATAAAAGTAAATTATCGGGGTTTTTTTAAAAAAGATATCTGAACTCTCATACCCACTACAATATTATTCACAAAGAGCTGAGATACGGTAATGTGCTATAAAACTAGTAGGATCCTGCCATTTGATCCACCGTAGACGGACTCAGAATAAATGCTTAGCTGAGGCCAATGTACAAACATACATAGTCCCCAATCTGAATGACACACGGCATCATAAAAACAAATCAATATCAAGCTGGAAACAACAGTACTTACCAGTGGCAGTTCTGGAGAAACATACTGGGAAATACAGGCTAAAAATTCCCAAGTAGCAGGTATGGAAGATGAATAGGGCTACAGTTTAATATATTAAGTTGGGAGTATATTTAAGAGAATTGTTCTCTGGATTTAAAAAAAAACAATTTTATATGCATTTATGCAAAAAGAAACTATATGAGATATAATGACGTTTAGAAATATTTTCATATGTGCTAGATAGATAAAGATTTGTAAAGCATCTTTGGAGTAGTGACCTTATACTTCCGGCTATAAAAACTGGCCTCACTAGATTTAGAAGGGACGCATGTGTAAATGCCTCTTTGCCCTTTCTACTACCATCCATGTGATCATGTAACGACTAAGCCAATACTGATTTTTCTTGTGTGTGTATAAGTGTTTTGCCTGCATTTTAGGTATATTCACCACATGCATGCTCAGTGCCTGTGGAGGCTGGAAGACACCATTGAATGCTCTAGACCTGGAGTTACAGGCAGTTGTAACTTGCTACGCGTGTCCTAGAAATGAACTCAAGGTTCTCTGCCAGAGCAGTGAGTGATCTATGCCACTGAGTCAGCTGTCCAGCCCCAATGACCAGTATATTTTTTTTAAAATGTACTCATATGGCAAATTTCTCAAGTGATACTTCCTTCAGGCCTCTATCTTCATCAATAGTTTTAAATCTTATCTCATGAGGCTTTCATCATAAACTAGTAAATACTAGTAAACACGATAAACTAGTACTAGCTCATATACAAATCTTTGTCTCTTATTATTATTTTAATGTTTTGTACCACATAATTAATTCGAGGATATATAATTCCTAACGACTTGGGCTTTGATTGAGAATGTGAAGCTAACGATTTTATAGTTATCCAAAGACTGGTAACATGCAGACCTTACTTAGGGATAGGAATACCAGAACTAGACAGGAAGAGGAAAAGAATGTGAAACTCCTCTGTAAAAGTCTGAAGGGCTGCAGTCACCATCAAAGGCAAATCTCAAAGGAATGAAGAGATCTTTTTAGGAGCCACTCCCTGCCCCGAAAGACCATCTGCTGACAGCCTCAAACCTCAGGCAGCTGACCACAATGCCTGCTAATTTATAATGCCCTGTCAACATCTTCAGTCTGTATTTCTTCTCTATCAGGGTAGAACCTGGACCACACTGAGCAGGAAGGTAGAGTAATCCTCTGCAAGCTGGAAATCCACTTGGTCCTGGGTTAAGCTTCTGAGAGTCTCAGAGGAAGCCGTTCTACCCACGACCTTCCAGGGGGATGAACGGGATCCAATCAGAGCTCAACAGTGTTTAATGTGCCTACGTTTGAGGAAGGAAGGCCAGGAATTAAAGCTGAGATTTAAATTACTGTTTACAATAGTCCCTGCCCTTGTGAGCCCATTTCCCCCTTAGTTAATCAAGAGGGATTCTTTCTCCATCCTATTGATGTTATCACATGCTGCTGAACTCAGAGAAAACATCGGAGGGATTTCTAGATAGAGTTTTATAACATTTCCCAAACTGACTCCCAGGGCATGAATAACTGACACAATAAAAAACTGACGCCAGCTTCTTTCTTTCATTTTTATTCAAGTGAATGTGTCTATCAGAAGAAAATAACCTTTATACTTTTCATAATGCTCACAGGAAACACTTTCCAATGTACGCCAGACTTAAGAGGAATGCACAGAATGTAAAGTCTAAATCAGTGAAGATTGAAAAAAAAAAGTCTGTTTGTCTTCTAGAAATGACTCGGTGCTGAGTCCTGCACATTTTTATCTGGTCTAATTCACTGAACAGATGCTGTCTCTCTGTCCACATGACTTATCTTTAGAGTCCTCTTTAAAATATTTATTTACTTGATGTTCTGAAGGTTCAGACAAGTCTCTTTGCCTGCTACCAAGTTCATATCATTAAAAACAAAGAGGAATGTCTGGTTTTAGACCTGACCATTTGGCATTGGATAACCAACTGCTGAGCTCTTCCCTGGGGAAGATTATTTCTTCTGCTCTCAGCATTCCTTGGTTGCCTGTAGTGTTTTGTACAGGATTGAGCCCTCATACAAAGAACATTATGTAGACTAGCTGGTTTCACTTATTTGTTTAGCAAACACACACACACACACACACACACACACACACACACACACATACACACACAGACACACACACACATGCATGTAACAATTGATGAAAAAATGGGCCAGAAAATTAAAAAAACAAAAAGTAGAAATATATGGGAAGCTTAGAGGGAGAAAAGAAAAATGTAATTTTATTATAATCTCAAAAATAAAAGAAATAATTTAAAAATACATTAAGCTAATGGTTAATCATTAAAAACAAAAAAACAACAAATAGGCAGCCAGATGTGATGGTACATGCCTTTAAGCCTAGCACTCTGTGGGCTGAGCCAGGTAGATCTCTGAAATTTTAGGAAAAACTTGCTCTACATAGCAAGTTCCAGGCCAATTAGGGTTGCATAATGAGGCCTTGTCTCAAAATAAAATAAAAAGGTAAATTTGAAAGCATGCTTCAAATAGCATCCATGTATTTCATCTTTATATGGATTAAATCATTTTGATAGTTTAAAGGATTAATTTTAGAAATAATCTCTAAAATATTTTAAAATTTAATTTTATGCCATTGGAATAGTTTACTGTCTTAATATTAGTACATATTATATGCTAATGTATATTAATAGAACTTCTCCCCCAAAGAGGATAGAAAATAATAATTAGCCTTTCACAATCTGGACCTTATTTTTCCCTCTGGGCCTCAATGTTTCCATCTGGGAAATGAAGACAGACAATTTTCTACAATTTATTTCTAATGGTTATAGAATGAAAGGAGGCTAAAGCTTTGAATCTCTCGGGATTTGAATCTCATATATTATCATCTGGAGGAAGCTGAGCATCTTTTCACTCAGCTATGAAATGGGACCGAATGCTTGCTGTACTGAGGGCTACAGAAGTTTAACTGAGAACAAGCCTTTAATACTCTAGGACACTTTGTGCACCAACTGTATGCTCCTATAAATGGTGGGATCATATTTTAAGGTCAAGGAAAACATAAAGCTGAGCACATGATTTGATCCAGTACTTTCCATTCTGGCACTTGGAGAAGAAAGGAGGGGACATTTCAGTGTCCTGTTGCCACCAGAGATGTCCCTCTGCTGTGATGAAATGGGACCTGTCAGGGTTTAAAAACAGAACACTGTCAGGGCGATGGCACTACATCTTGGCAAGAAATGCTTCGCATAGTTTCCACCGTCACAGGCGCTCCTTCCCACTCACACCCTGCTTCTATTTAAATCCCAGGCACCTCTCTCGACCACACTCTGTCTTTAGTCAGTGTCCAGGCTGTCAGCAGAGAAGAAACAGGTAAGCATGGCTCCTGGAGAAACAGAGAGGGAGGCGGGAGCAGCCAAGAGTGCCCTCCGGAAGGTACGCACGGCAACCCTGGTTATCAACTTGGCCCGAGGTTGGCAGCAGTGGGCGAATGACAACAGCACCAGGCAGGCCCAGGAGCCTGCAGGCTGGCTGCCTGGAGCAACTCAGGACCCATGCCACACCCCTAAACCGGGGATATGCTCCGGTCCCCACCAGCACACCCCCAAACCTACCTCTCCAAAGCCTGATGGACATGGAGAGGGACAACGCTCAGAAGAAGCCACAGAGGTCTCGCACATCAAAAGGAAAGAGGTGACCAGAACAGTTGTCAGCAAGGCTTATGAGAGAGGAGGTGATGTGAACTATCTGAGCCACAGGTATGAGAATGATGGGGGCGTGTCTGAAGCTGTTCAGCCAGAGAATGACATTGATAGAATCCTCTTCAGTCATGACTCGCCAACACGGAGGAGAAAATGCACCAATCTGGTATCCGAGCTGACCAAAGGCTGGAAAGTGATGGAACAGGAGGAGCCCAAATGGAAGAGTGACAGCATAGACACAGAAGACAGTGGCTACGGAGGGGACCTGGAAGAGAGGCCTGAACAAGAGGCAGCGCAGGTGGCTGCTGCCAGGATCAAACGCCCCTTGCTCTCCCAGTAAGTGAATGCATCCTTCCACTCCAGTTAGGAGAGGTTTTTAGGCTAGCACATCCCTGGCCTGAAAGGACAGTGCTAACTTCAGATGTGGCCCTTCTGGCTCCTGCCGTTACTCTTTCACCTCCAAGTGGGAAGTGATGTCAGCACTCTCCTCAGGAGGTTTCCTGAATTAGACTCGCACATGGACCCCTTCTGGGTGTGAGGAAAATGCATACAAGTGTAGAAAGTGAGACACCCAGAAACTAAGGCGCACCGAAGTCACAGGAACAGTAAGTGAGGCAGCTGAAAAGGCTGAACCGGAGTTTGTGTTATCACCCTTATGCTACACGCATTCCCTCAGTGTAAAGCAAAGTGTTGGCATAATTCATCTCAGTAACCTCCAAAGTGTAGGGTTTTAGTACAAGTATGTTGAAGAGCTTTAAAACATAGAGAAAAAATAATGGCTTTTTACTCTGTGTATGTGTGCACATGTGTGTGAGCGCAAGAGTACATATAAGTGTATGTATGTGTGCACATCTGACACTATGCATGGGTGTGGAGGCCAGAAAAGGATATCAGGTGTCTTGCATTGTTGCTCTCTGTACAAGACAAGGCATCTCACTAACCTGGTGCTAGATGTTTCCGCTCACCTGAGTGATCAGCAAGCATCCAGGAATCTGGTTGTCTGTTTGTCAGTGCTGTGATTACATGAACGTTGGCCGTGTGTCTTTATTTTATTTTTATATAGTGTCTGGGGATTCAAACTCAAGTCCTTGTGATGGAATAGCAAGAACTCTTACCCACTGAGCAATCTCTCCAACCTAGCTTGATGTTTACTCCCGCTCCCTTCCCCTACTCTAGTAAAGAGAATGCTTTCCTTGGGCTTCGGAATAGTTACCGATTTGTGAAAGGAGTCAGGAGCCTGGGTCTCAAGCTTGTTAGAAGGAGACCAAAGGTCACAGCTGCTGGTTGGCAATAATGGCACTGCTGTTTAGATGGTAATCGTGACACACATGGCTCCATTGATCCATTAATCAAATTCCTGATCATCCCTGGGCAGTGTCAATGCACAAAGGAGTAAACTCTGCCCAGCATTTCTGGGCATAGAGGGACGGGGAGCTGAGGTTCTTCAGCCACAAAGATAACTGGGCGCCAGCTGTGTGGTCGGTTGGGGCACCACAACTCCCTCTCTTCCTAACTACCTCAAACACTTACTAGCAAATTCCCGCTTATGCCCCTTGACATACTGATGCTGGGATTCAGGCGAAGGAATCTTACCATAGAATGTTCCAGTGACACTCCCCTTGAACAGATTATAAATAAAACCCCTGACTGTTTTGTTTTTCATTAATTGTATTGCCTTAAAAAGTATTCATATATCTACTGACAAAATGACACAAGCATGAGAAACCTGGTTCCCGCATTTTCACTATACTATTGATAAGCTACATTCATGGAAGAAAGCAGAATAAAGCTCATGCCATTTTTAGAGTTGGCAAATTTGGAAAAGGTTTGTGTATGTTTATGTTAAAGAAGCTAAACTTTCTAAGGTACTTTACCTATCATATCTAGAAGAATTAGTCACTGCATATTCCTAGAGAGGAAATTGTTATTAACTATGGTAGGTGTAGGCTCTGAATTCAGTGTTGGTCTCCTAAAATATGGGGGATACAATAACTGTTTTGTTGTCAATTTATACTATTTTTTTTTCAAAGCGTAGTCTAAACTAGTGGTTCTCAACCTTCCTAATGCTGTGACCTGCTAACATAGTTCCTCATGTTGTGGTGACCCCTAACCATAGAATTATATGTTACCACTTTATAACTGTAATTTTGGCACTATTATGAATCTTAATGTAAACCCTTTCATACATTTTAACAATTCAAAATGTAAAGCCATACAGGATGTTTGTTGGTATAAAAAGAGCCATTGTGGCATATATCTTCCACGTGTTTTAAAATTGACTTATTTCCTAATTCTTTTTTTTTTCTAACAGTTCCTTTTATTTTGGGGATTTACAGTATTTCAGTGTAATAAGATTTAGAAAAGATTCTCTTAAAAGATGATGGCTTCCTCAGAGAAACAGCATTGGGTTCCAATATGTATAGCATCTAAGTTCATAATTCAAAGTAAAAGCCAGAAATTATACCTAACACACACACAAACACACACGTGCGCGCACGCACACACACATGCCATAGAACGTGCAGTTTAAGCAAATCACCTCTGAACACTGGTGTGACGATTTTCTGCTATACCTTCCTTTCCTTTATCAAAATAAAAAAAATACGCATAATACTCACATAGATTTAATAGTCATGTGGATGCCAATGTAATGCTCTTCATGTGTGCTTACCATCATTACATTCTTCAGCCTGGTGCCTCTATGCTTTAGTTACAAATGAAACTCTGTTACTTGAGCTATTTTTGTGTATATTTTTCGGGTACTTTTCCCACTATGCAGTGGCTACCCGAACAGGGCTTAGAAGGTACGCTATAAAGGCCAGATGGAGTAGCTAAGCAGTGAGGGCGTCTAAAAGGCCAAGCATATACTTTAGCATGGGACAGAGCTCCAGGTGTGCTAATGACTTTACTGCATCACGTGACACACTTGTCACCTGAGCAAAACTTAGGAAGTAGGTACCTCCTGAAATACCCCATGCTTTGTAGCTGGCGGACACTCATTTTCAAACTCGCCATTCCGTCTTTTTCCTTAAGATAGCTGGGATCCTTAGATTACACCTGTCTTCAGCTCTGTGGTTTCCAGGGCACAGAGAGCTTGCTCTTCTTAGATTTTGCATCCCACTCTGAGAAGATGAGCAGACAGCTGATGGCCAAGCAGTGACAGCTCAATTGGGGCGGGTGGAGTGACATCTAGTGTACTTCGATTTGGTTGCTTTTAGCATTTTTTTTCAAACCCAAGGGATTGCAATAAACTTGTACCGTGCATAGTATTGTGTGCTGTTTTCCCAAGTCAACCTTGCTGCATGTTTTTCTCCACATGGCTATGGGGAAAAAGTGTCCTATCAGAGAATCCCTTCCCATTCTAAGTGTGAGGCTGTATAGCCATAGGACTTTCTGAAACAAACACGGGAATTAGTGAAAGTTCGCCACCTAGTGGTTATTTTCTTTCTTTCTTGGAAAATGATTATTGGGAGAGTGCATTTAAAGCACATACAGGGTTGGTGTCTGCACTTGCTGGGCTGCCTATCCTCCTTAGAGCAAGCGTCCCCTGACTCCACAATGATATACAAGTCTCATACACTCAGGGCTACCCTGGCAGAACAGAGCTCACGACCACAAGGATAGAGGGCTGAAAAGCCTTAGAAACAGTAACTGTGATTCACTGACCCATTTGTCATCCGAGCAGAATTTAGGGCGTTTACACATCAGCAGATAAGCCTGGCTGCCTCTTGGGCTTAGGGAGTGACCTATGAGTGCTCCCAGGGTCCCGTCATACCACTCATAGAGATAACTCAAGAGCTGGTCACATCTTCCATTGCAGTGCGTCCAGGCATGAGGCCACCGAGGGTTCTGGGGAGTAAAAGTAGGCGCTTTGTAAAGATGGGGTAGTTTTCCTTTTTGTTTTTAACAAAGAAAAGTGAGGGAAAGTCTAAGTTGGAGATATAGAAACATCAGAGAAGTTCTTTTCAATGCCAACATTTAGCTATTTGAACATTAGGTCTGCATCCACATAGCCTAATGCAGCTTCAAAAGCTGGCTTTTACAGTTTTGTGCTTACTAAAGAAAATGCATTCCGAATTCCAAGGGAGCAAGCAGGTGAGGTGCCCCACCTCAACACACACATCTCTGAAATACAATTCAGTCATCACATACTATCCCTGAGCGCTGGTGGCATCACACTGAATTTAACTTTGGTTTTGCAGAATTCTTCCTCTGCTACAGGCTCAAACAGTATTTCTTAAGGGCTACATCCTGACCTCTTGTGACAGTTTAACTCGGCTTCGAATGCCAGTCTTAGCCTACCACTTAACAGTTCTGTCTTTAGCATGCTCCTTAATCTTCCAAGCTTCAGTTTCTTCTTCGGCCCAGATGAAATACTTATCCATCTTACAGATGACCGTGGAGACTAATGATGAAGCGTTTGGAAGAATGCCAGCATGTAGCGCCCAAAAAGTGTTCTTATTGCTAGCAAATGGTTTCTATTTGTGCAACCTGATCACCTGAAAAATGTGTGTGCATCACTACTGGTATAAACAGGCTCTCATGAAAAACAAATGAGCAAAACTCGATGTGTAACCGTTCCGATCTGTAGTCGTACCCAATGCACGCTTGGGAAACGGCTGGTTGGAGAAGTCGTCTGAAAACCGACCACAGTTCAGGAGTGTTCATTGTGCGACATGTTAGAAGCACACACTTTCGCACTCTATGGAAGGTTGTGTGGTTGTTTTGTTTTTTTAAAGATTTATTTATTTATTTATTTTATTATGTATACAGTGCTCTGCCTGCATGTGTACCTGCAGGCCAGGAGAGGGCATCAGATCACATTATAGATGGTTGTGAAACACCACGTGGTTGCTGGGAATTGAACTCAGGATCTTTGGAAGAACAGTCAGTACTCTTAACCTCTGAGCCATCTCTCCAATCCCTTGGTTTTTTGTTTTGTTTTGTTTTTTTTGTTTTTTGTTTTGTTTTTGTTTTTAACTTGAGTGATATTAGTGATTAGTTCACTAGTTACAGAGTAAGTGATCTATGACATATGTCAAAGTAAAAGAAATTTTTTTTGATAAGTAGTTGACAGAAACTATACATGGGAAATACAAAGAAAGAACGGCACTACCTGTTCCTGTATTAACCCTGCTTCTTTGCCACCTCTCCTTCAGGGCAAACAGATACGCAGAGACACTCAACTGCAAGGCCCATCGGAAATACAGCCAAGTGGGAAACTTGAAGGGCAGATGGCAGCAGTGGGCTGATGAACACATACAGTCACAGAAGCTCAATCCCTTCAGTGAGGAATTTGACTATGACCTGGCCATGTCCACTCGGCTACACAAGGGAGATGAGGGCTATGGCCGTCCCAAGGAGGGAAGCAAGACAGCGGAAAGAGCCAAGCGAGCGGAGGAGCACATCTATCGGGAAATTATGGAATTGTGCTTTGTTATCCGCACAATGGCTCGCCACAGGCGGGATGGCAAGATCCAGGTGACTTTTGGAGAACTCTTTGATAGGTATGTTCGTATTTCAGATAAAGTGGTGGGCATCCTCATGCGTGCCCGGAAACACGGACTGGTGCACTTTGAAGGAGAGATGCTCTGGCAAGGCCAGGATGACCACGTTGTGATTACTCTTCTTGAGTAAGCCCTCAGGAACTCAATTCCCCATTACTCTACTGTTGAATGCTAATGTATTACAATTTAAGGGCAAGCTGCTCTGGAATGTTCTCAATAAAATGATTTTCTATAAATGGCTTTTGGTACTGTCTCTATGGGATGTCTACATGAAGATTCTGGCAGAGCACACTCAGAACATTTTAGAAGAATACAGACTATTACTCATAATCAGTATATTGATATTTGAAATTCCTCTTACCTTCTCAGGCAAAAATCCTTGGCCTTCATTGAAATTATTACAGATTTAGAATCAGACATAACAGGTAAGAAAACTGACCTTGGATAAACAGCATCACAATGTAAGACATTTTCAGGGGAAATTTTCCATTAAATTGTATACAATTAAAAGTTTGGCTTAAAAAAAAAATATCATCAGCCCAGAGTGCCTCCAGCTTTATTAACTAGGGATGACTTCACACCCTGCTACGTCAGCCTCTACGTCCTTAGTACTAGGACTGTAGGCTTACACTCAATCATTCCCACTTTGTAAAGAACTGGGGATTAAACCCGGGGCCTCACGCCTGCCAAGGAAGTACTCTATTTACCAGAATACTCTCCAATCCTTCGAAAAAAATATCGCATCATCTTTGGTGCATAACCAGTTAGTATTAAAATGTTTAAAATCCTCTGTGTGGCTCAATCCCAGCAGGATTCCTTTGGTCAGCCTTCCTCTTCTTGATCTGGACAAGTCAGGTAGAAACAGATGCTATCAATGGCCTTATGACCGAGAAAGAGAGTACATTACCTTGAAAGTGGGGTGCAAGTCGGAGGTTCGGATTTGTCCCTTGTGGAGCTCCATGAACACACTTTCAAGCACATACTTTCTAACAAGTAAAACTGATTATTCTCAGATTATGTTCTGTTTCCTCTACAAATAACATTCTCTCTAAAGATGTTTCTGAATTTGTTAGGTATTATTCCGAATACTTAATAAGCATCTGCTTTCTTAGCAGAAGGGGTATAGCGACCTTAGAATACTCATTTACAGAATTCTAGCTTACATGGAGTTACTCCTGTGTCATTAGAAATGTTGATAATCAGGAAAGGAACTGGCATTTGAGAGAGAAAAATCCAGAAACAAGCCAAGTATGCATGTGATCCCACTTTGCCATACAATATGGAAAAGATTTTCAGTGTCTTATGTTAAAAAAAAAAGTTGAGCTTTGAATAATCCTATGCTGGACCCTGTAAAATCTTTCTATACAGAGATGAGAAAGTAGTTGAAATGTTGATCCTAGGAACTAGAAACATCCCAAATTTAACTGATTGGGTTTTTATTTTAAATACACACACACACACACACACACACACACACACACACACACACACACACGCATGCACACAGTGTTTTGGAATTTAATCTAAAAATAATACAAGGATGTATCAGCTCTTACTCTGCTCTTTTTGTTATTTCCAGTCTGACACGGTTCTTACTGTGGCAACATGTGTACATGTTATACATATGAAATTTTGATGGCAGTATTAGGACTAGTGACACATAAACTAGTTTGGAAACAAAATCATGTATGTTTCCTTTAAAGTATTAGAACTTTCAGTTTGAAGCAATCATTCTTGACAATTTCTAAAGTAGCAATGTTGGATTCCTATTATATTGATATATAATAATTTGACATTTTTTGCACTTAATACAAAGTATTATAACCATTTTAATTTTAGCATCTTTTTTACATTAGGGGAAACTATTGGTCACTGCTAACACGGACTATAAGGAAGTCAGTGTTAACTTCCTTGTATTAAGTTAGGTTTTTCTTTACCACAGAAGAACTGATACTATTTTTGTTTGTTGTTTGTTTTGGTAACTTTTATGTTTTATGGCATTTTCTTTGTTAGAATAGGAAGATGTCTCAGGTTTTAAATTTAGCGATTCTATGAAAAATTTCTCAACTGAATATTTATAGGATTTTTTAAAATTTTCCATTTATTGGCAAAAATGTAAGCAACACTAATCATCAAGGCTCTAAGCAAAAATAATGACATACATACAAAACGTATTTTAATCATAGCTATTTTTAAATGCTGACACCAATTGGCAGCCATTTTCTAAAAAAATTTATATTTTAACTTATTTTTATTTATTCAGATTACAGCCCAAATGTTATCCCCTTGCTTGTGTCTTCCCACTCCCACACTCCCTCCCTCCTCTGCCCTATTCTCCTCCCCTAGATCTCTGACAGAAGGGGTCCTCCTGGACGAGTGCTGAGAGTGGTATGGAAGAATGGGGGAGATGGAAGGACCCAGAGGGCTCAGGAGCCCCACAAGGAGACCATCAAGGCCAGCGGATCTGGACCCAGGGGGACCTGCAGAAACTATGGCATCAACCAAGGACAGTGCACCCAGTAAACCTAGACTTCCGGTTCAGATCTGGCCAATGAACAGCTCATTCTCCAGGGTTGTGTGGAGAGCGGGAACTGCCTCTGACATGAACTCTGGTGTTCCTGCTATGATAACTCCCCTTGGTGGAGAGGCCAGGCAGCACACAGACGAAGGGGAAGCAGGCTATCTGGATGAGACCTGGTAGGCTGTGGGCAATCCCAGTTCTGAAACCTCTTTCACACTTCTCTCCTTACCACCTTTTTAAAATTCTTACTGGGGCCTCATTTCTTTTTTTCCTCTGGATTTTACAATAGACTTGCTTATTTTTCCTTCCATCTCTAGTTTTTCCTCTATTAACCTATTTTTTTTTTCATAGAGAATTTTCCTAAAGGGCACATCTGTCCATGTCATTCCTCTACTCAATTGTTCTCTAAAGCTCCGTGAGATTAAAAAATAAGAAGCTGGTTGGTGCTGTGCACGAGGCCGGCTCTTCATGATACTGGGCTGTATGTTAAGCACTCTCCCCCCTCCTGCAACACTTCACACCCATCAGATCCCTTCCATGCCTGCTGGCATGTGGCTCTCCAAACGCTGCCAACAGCAGCGCTGCCTCTAGCTGAGTTCAAACCTTGGCACGCTAGCAGGGCACTTGTCAGGAGACAGTAGTAGGCTTATTACCAGTTGTTAGGTACGGAAGTGACTTGATTACTGAATAAATCCAAACTCACTTGCATTTATGCATTTCATTTTATTTGGTATTACATCTCTATGACCTTGTTGTAGTTGAAATCCATTACTGGATGTTTTAAAGTTTTATGATTAGTCAGCTCCACAAAGACAATAATACTGCTGTGGAAGACTAAGGGGGGGAGGGACACATGTATTTACAATTCCCTATATTATAATATAAACATTTAACTTAGACACTATTACCTAACTTGTAATGAGAGCTTTACACAGACGAGGAAACGATGCCGTTTCTGTTCATCTTTAGCAACAGCGTGTCGTAGCACACCAGAGATTTTGATTAACATTATAGTTTCTTTAGATAATTATCTAAACTGTTCCCAAAAGAACTAGGTATTTTTTTAAGAGTTATATAACTAAGACTACTTAAGCCAACATACTTGGCTGATAATTTCATTTTTCAGAATAATTTAAAGTGCTATAAGCAACCTGGCAGTCAACACTTTCTATAAGAACAAAACTATCTTTAAACATCAATTTACAAGATATACAACGTTGGTGTGGAACAGCTGAATTTTCAGCACGAAGTCACTGTCACAAGTAGAACAGCAGGATTTATTTTTGCATAACATGAAGCTCTGAAATTCAACTGATGAATTGTTGCCACAATGGCTTATTGTTGGTTTTCTACAAGAAAGAATACAACTGCTAAGTTTATTCTATCTTTTCATGTTTGAGGCCACTTGACAGTAAGCTTGCACATTCACCAAGTCTACTGAGCTACAGTATTGTCTACCACAGTCGCTGCTCTTTTGTAAGAGCAGGTGCTAATGGTAATTGATAACATATACCACTCAAAAACAAGAAAAAAAAGTTCTTATTTCAAAACAAGTTTTTCCTTTTGAGTAGAAAAAAAAAAAAACAAAACAAAAATGTATTTGGGGAGTTGGTATACAACAAAGCTAAAACAACAGAACTGTAAAACGGTATATCTGACACAATGTTGAAATATGCAAGTTTTAGTTTTTGTACTTATGATAATGCCCTATTAAGCTACAAATATGTAAATAGTATTACTTAATATATTAAGTCCAATAGGATCATCGAATTCCAATTCTCCGCTGCCAAATTGTAACTCTTTATCTGACAATTAAGTGATGAAAACGTGAGCCCAAACCTGCAGACCATGTGTCTGTGGTCTATGCTGACCAGGCTTCTCAAATGTCATTGTCTTAAAATGAAACGGAGAATGTTTACAAAATGAATAAAGAGAATGCTGCCATGAATTAGAACTGTACGAGGTCTATGAAGCATGTATTAGTTTGGCATGTGGTTTCTCATTCAGAAGAAAATGGTAAGCAGGCCAAATGTCACTTGTGTCAACTCCAGCAGATACAAAAGTATCCAGACCCCATTTCCTCAATGCCCCGAGTACACTGCTCTATAAAAAGAAACAATACAGGTAAAAAAAAAAAAAAAAAAAGTTTGGACAACAGAGCACCATCCAATCAGGAGACTGAGAAAACAGGAACTGGAAATGAGGTGGCCTCTATGATCAAAATGCTGCAATGCGCTGACAAAAGCTCCACCCAGCTGTCACACTACAGGAACCCAGGCCATTGTGTAAACAAAAGAACTGTGGGACAGAAACATGATTTGAAAAATAAACTCCAAAATTATAGTAAATGGCAAAACAGATTGATTTTAAAGCACGAGTGACATGTTAATTGTATTGCTTCTCGAACATTCCAAACTATGCGTTGTTCATTCAGGTTTGGGCCCATGTCCTGCTATGACCGAGAGCACTGCATTTATTCAAAAGCCCAGATTTCAATGTCTTGGATAAAGAAATCTTCCTTCTTAGAAAGCGTATGATTCCCAAACGTTTTACAGGAATGGCTTCTTCCATGGTAAAGATCTCCATCAAGCCAAAGGGCAAATTCTCCTCTGAAATACATCAAGAACAACAGCTGTTAAATTCACACCCTAAATTATAAAGTAATTAACTGGGCTTTCAATGTCCACTAACTCAAGGACTATGAACTTCTCTAAACTTCCCCTTGTCCCTGCAGCAGCAGAGGAGGGACCTTAACACTACCAGACTAAACAAAATTGGGACATCAGAATATGGGGGAAAAGAAGGTTTTTATGGGTATTTTTAAGCTAAAGGGGTAAAACAAGTGGGCTCATACTGTTGAAGAAAAACAAAAACCCTGAACGTGGTGTTGCTGAATCTTATAACAGAAAAACAAACTTTTATGCTCATCCAAATAATGCTGAGAGAAAAACTAAAAGGAAACTATTGGTTTTGTCCTATATAACAAGCAAAGACAGCAGACTATCATGGGTCCTTGAACAGTCAAGACATAAAGGATTTAGAAAGCCAAATTTCAAAGAGCCAGAGCACAGTAAAGCAAAAGGTAGGTTTTAGTGGGCATCAGCAGCCAGCATTTTAAAAAGGAAGAAAAAAATACCAACTATGCAAAATATTATATACTTAAGCACCTTAAAATCATACTTTGTCATAATAGACAAGTTTAGATTCTAATGCCAGAATTTCCAAAGATTAATTATTTTGTAAATAATCTAAACATATTCTTTAAGAATCTCACAGTGAAATGTTTAAGAGACTTACCCTCCACCACCAAATGCTAATGAGTCCATGTCTCCTTTGATAAAAAACATATTATCCCCTGTCCACTTAAAGACCTATATAAATGAAAACAAATGTGCTGAATATATACTTGGAAAGAGTCAGCAATTAGTCTTCCCAAACTCAAGGGAGTTTTTACATGAGACACAACAACATACAAGCTTAGCATAAAAGGTTCTTGGGCTTTGGCTTTCAGTGTTTGATTCACTTTGAAAGTACACAGACAACTTTGCCTAACTCTCCATCCTATTGGCCAGATGAGAACTCTTCATCAATGTCCTCTCTTCTGATATTAACTGTGCTTCTAACACCAAACCTAGATGTTTTAAGTTGCTGAAGTGCCAAGATCTTTTGCGGAGGTCCGAAGTTCCTGTTTGTCATTTTTAGATTAACAATGCTCACTATTTTCCAAGTTAAGACATTTTAGAAATTTGAAAGGAAAACTAGACTTAGCAGTCTTGTTGTGTCTGTGGGTTTTTTAATACACACAAAAGTATAGGTAGGGGTACAAGGGCATGAGCACACATGTTGAGGCCAGAATCAGACATCACTCTTTCTCTTTGACATTTAGCCTTATTATACTGAGGCAGATCTCTCAGGAAACCACAAGTTTACAGATTAACAAATCCGGCTGGCCACAAGCTGTCACGACAGGTCACCTGTGTTAGTCCTCCTTCAGTGAGCCAGGCCCAGTCTTTATGGGTGCTGGGGGTACAGACTCAGGTCCTCATGATTGCAGAAGACTTAAGGAACTGTTTCCTGTACCCCAGCGTTATATTCTTATATACTTATTTCTAGTATTTTATAACTTTATCTAAACTAATTACTACAGCCTTAGTGCTTCATCTTTATGTTTTTCAAAATTATTGTATACATGCATGCATACATTATATATCAGATATCTTTTTCAGTCTCTCTTAGTAGAGCAGGCTGGTGCTTCAGTCGAGCCAGTTTCCTTTCTCCCCGGTTTCCTTTTTAAAAATGATTTTCCTTTGTTCTTTTCAGGAAGCTATTTCAACTCTTAGAATGTTTAATATGCTCAACATACACATTAATTCTCAAGAATCTTGTCCTAAGCTTTGCTTTCAACAAAGCCGATAACATGCCGGGTGACACCGTGCTCTCCCAGTGTTCTGATAACATTACGGTAGATTGTTATGAACAGTACCCATTCCCTTGATCTTTAAAATATCACGCTTTTGTAGATTTGCATATATGTGGCCAAAGGAACATTTTCATGTTCCCTAAAAGCTAGAGGACATATAGTGGGTGGTGCCTCTTTCCCTTTCTGTTTGTTTTGGCAAGTTACTGGAAGACTAACTGTTATGGTCACAAGTTTCCATACAGCTGTGACATTTCCGTTGCATATAGTTAATATACAACCACATTTATCAGACAGCTTTAAAGAACATCAACAGGACTGAGCACAAGCACTAACGCAGATTAAACCTAACGAGCTGTACATGGAGTTTTTTTTACACATGGACTCTACTGGTTGCTATGTGCTACGGAGACAAAAGCACTGATTAGTCTTCATGAGCTTTCATATTCCTTTTTTATAACTTGCACTGTAGAAATTTCTTACCTCAAATTCTGGACAGAATGTGAAAACAAATGTTTCTCCGGTACCGTAAAAGCCATCACTTACTTTAAATGGCTCCGATGCCAACGCACCAAACACCTGAGGGCACAAAGGGCAAGTTTAAGGCCATGAGAGCATGAGTTTAGTTTGTGTGCCTCCCTCTCCACACACATGCCTCAGCACAGTGCGCGGGGAGTCCTTCTCCTCAGGGGCTGACAAGCTGCTGGGTTGTCACAGTCCTATCTGTACAAAGCACAGAGGCTTCTCAGTGGCTGGGAGATTTTTTTTTTTTTTTTGGCTTTGATGAAAAAGGTAGAGTGACTATACTATCTGAAAGTGTTAAATACATTAAGAGAACAAACTCAGTCTATTTATAGTATATACGGGCCTCTAGTGGATCACCATGTGAGGAAAACCGGAAGTCCTTCCTTTCCTGCACCATTCCACAGAGAAGTCCCTAAGGGCACACTCTGGTTTGAATGGCCGTGACTGTTGAAAGCTTACATTATATACCCTAATAAAAATCAGCTGCGGATGAAACGTGGATATTCTAGTGCTGTGAGCCCAAGATTTCATATCAAGAAAGGACAGAGTCAGAGTTGATAGATGTGTCCAACATTCTATCTCACAATATTAATTTTAAAAACCTCACATATAAAAGGTTATCTTAAAGAAATGTGCACTGGATATAAATGTGCTGTTCAATTAAAATTATAAACCCCATGTACTATAGACTTAGACCAAGACAGAGAATGTCACTAGTACTTAGAAAGCCCTGTGTGCCTCTTCTCATGAGCCCCCCTTCCAGGAGGAAGTTACTATCTGACAACATCATAGGTTCATTTGCTCACTATGAATTTTCTATACATAGAATCCTAAGTAAAGAGCCTTCCCCTTTCTGATTTACAAACCAGTACTGTGCTTTCAATATTTATCTATGTGCGCTGGTATGCAGCAGTAGTTCTATTATTTTCCCTGACCAACAACTCTAAAGCAGGGATGATTATTAATCTCCGCAGGTCTGAAGATTAGACAACCCACCCCCCCCCCAGGCCATGAGTGAAGCCCCAGTACAGAAGAAACACCGGCAAGGACTAGTAGCACCACTGTTGTCTGTTACTTGATACTGCCTTTGCGTTCTCTTATCACTGTCTGATGTTTCTCTTTTTTATGTGTGATTTTGCTTTTATTATTGCACAGTGACCTTTAACTCTTAAAAACTACCTACTGACTACTCATAGGGAAGGAGTCTCATTTTTTTCCCAGTGGTAAGCCACTAGTATGTGGCCCATGCTCCAGAAATAACTCCCAGTTTAGCCGGGCATGGTGGCGCACGCCTTTAATCCCAGCACTCGGGAGGCAGAGGCAGGTGGATCGCTGTGAGTTCGAGTTCGAGGCCAGCCTGGTCTACAAAGTGAGTCCAGGATGGCCAAGGCTACACAGAGAAACCCTGTCTCGAAAAACCAAAAAAAAAAAAAAAAACTCCCAGTTTATGCAAACAACCCATAGTGGTACACACAACACCATGTCCCTCACATGACATGAAAGTAGGATGGGCACTTTTGGGAAGAGAAAGGAGTTTAATTCGATAAGGATAATATAGGACATTAGTGGGTGAATATGAAAAAAAATACAACATGTACATACATGAAATCACCAAAGAATAAATGCAAAAAAAAAATACTTATAAACATCTTTCATTCTTAAAAGCCCTTTCCACACGCCTCAGTCTTACCCTCCTCACAGACACAAACACTTTCTCTGGGCTCTAATACACCTAGCATATTATGCTCACCTTTAAAGATATGCTATGATCAAGTCGTCTCTACCATACAGTTTTCTTTCAACACAGAACTCTCACTTTACTAATGCTTACATTTGGCCTCTAGGATACGCAGTATTGCCTTGTACAATGAAACAATAACAATTATGCACTAAGATATACTGATGAAATACATTTTATTAGGTTAAGTATGCTGAAAGGACAGAGGAGCTAGTTTTTCATACCTGCCCATCACTGTCTTTAATCACCATCAGCACTGGGGTGTCTAAACCTGTCATTGTCCGATAAAGGGTCTTCAAACTTGTGCCGTGCTTCCCGGTGCCGTACACAAGAGTCCATGGATAGCCGATGGTTCTTGGTGGAAGATGCTTAGTAAGCTTAGGGAAACAAATGTACTATTTACTTGAGTGCAAGCATCAGCAGCTGCAACTTAATCACACATATACAATGCAGACTTAAAAAAGAAACATCAGAAACCGTCTTCTTACTGACTCTGTGATGTTGCAACAGGAATCACACACTCCTCAGCAAGAAATATTGTCTACTAGAAAATGAGTAACATCGAATCAAACTCGCAACAGAGATAAGAAATAGGGCTTGCTTATCGCTAGCACTATACCAAATTAACAAAAACAGTGGGTCAACTTTTAGCCCAATTGTTCAAATGGACTAGTCATATTGAAAATCTTTTATAGCTACAGGACAGTGAACAAATACATGATTGTTTCTACATGAAAAACTTCTTCACCTACCAAGAATATGCACAACAGTATCTGTAATTTCAAGAGCTTTGATACCAAAAGCATGAGATAGCACACACAGAACACACAGCTGGACACATAACAAACCGCTGATTGCCAGGAGCAGTGAGGCACTCCCATCCCAGCGCCAGGGCTGAGGGAATCAGGGGTTTGAAGTGCAGCTTAGGCTCCACGCTAAGACCCAGCTCTAGAGACGAGAACAAACAGAAAGCTTGGCCACCCCAGTGCCTCACCTAAGCTTCCCTTATGTTTGAACTTCAGCACATGCAACAGGAGACACTCTGCTCCACCCACTAACTCTTCATGAGGAGGAAGAGCAGCAGCAGGAGCCCTGTGGCTGCAGTCACTGAGGGGCCTGTTTCCCTCTCAGTGCACACACACAGACGCTGCAGGTGACATGGCATACCTTTTCAATCTGATCGGGCAGTAAGAGGTCACTGGGGTCACTTAGGTTTGGTCGGAAAGATTCAGGCTCCAGGTCTGCCTTTGCTGGAGCAGCCTGCTTTGAGTGTACGTCTTCCCTTGTAGTAATCTAAAGAATAAATAGCAGCAGTGTCAATATACAGTTGGGAGAGGTTCTGCACATTTCAGCCTTTTGAGTTCACCGAAACTTATTAAGCACAGGCGGGGAAAGATTTCACAGGGCAAAGGATGCTCCATTCAAGGACAGACAGTGTGCCCGATGCACAAGAGGTTAGAACAAGTCCACTTCATCCAGGATACGAGGAAGAACTGGCAACACGTGCTGTCTCTCCTGTGTCTGGGTGACAGGAAACCTGCATGCACATCTCAGTCATTAAGGACAAAGGGGAGCCAGACAGCTGTTCAACTAAGTGCTCTTTAAAATATGTGCTATTATTTTTTTTACACAAAATACAAAAATTGTCAAAATTATTAATCCTTGCATCAAAATTTTAAAGAATAGTAGACTAAATGAATAATTTCCTTTTCATTGGGATGTATTTATTTGCTTCATTTTGTAAAACTGCTTTCTATTTTTTAACTTATTAAAACTATTACTTTTCATCTACTGGGACCAAACAATAAATATTAAAATTAATTTGTTCACAATTAAAGGTTAGATGAATTGGTTGTGTTTATATGTAGCAATCAGCACAGTGGTATTCAGAAAATGACAAAAATGGTAATTAAAAAACTTACTTTATATTCTATCATTAGATTACATTTTCGGTTAGTTTTAGGATCTAAAACACAGTAACCCTAACAAATAAAAACCGTAATTATTGTTGATGAAACATTTCAACTGAAAACCCCACAGAATTCTGTTGGAGCAGATAACTAAAATGCAGCAAAGCTCCGAGCCAGGTGCCACTCAGGAGTGGAATCCTGGTCCTGCAGCACATCTCTTGCCAAGGCCGGACAGTATGTATTTTCAGCCAATACATGTTCTAGAATTGTATTGTTTCTGATGAGAAGCTAAGTATGACAACTTTCACATCATCGTATTACCTTTATTTCAATGATGTGAAAAGTTAAAACAGAACAAAACACAAATCCAAGGCAGCATTGGGAAAATTAAAAGAGAACTAGTCAGTCTAGAAAAGCAATGAAAGCATAAAGCATACTTTTATAAAAAGGAAACACAAACTGAAAAAATGAGTTTTCAATTTTATTACTTTGTTTTTTTTTTAAATAACACAGATTATTTTAGGACATTTTACATAATGTATCTAGCTCAAGCGTCTTCCCTATATTATCCCAAAGCATTTCTAAACCAACCAAGAATGCCTCAAGAACAAACCAATTTGTCCATTAAGATTTTTATCCATAGTTTATACAGTTGATACAGCCTTGAAGAGAAAATACCTAAGCCTTACTTTCCATTAAGATTTTTTTATAATTTTCCTACTGTCCAGTATCTTTCCTACTTTAGTCAATATAGGTCCATTCACAAAACCCAATATTCTCCCAATGTCAAAATTTAATGAAAACTCATAGTTCAAAGAAATACATAATGCTGAGAACAGTTCTCACGTGGCTGAATTGTTGTGAAAACTTTCTAGTGAAAGATGATAGCAAAGAGGAAAAGAAAGAAAGAGAGAAAATGGAGTCCTACAGCTCTCCAAGGCGAAAACCATTTTTGAAGACAAAAAGGAATTTCCTGGTGGCTTATTTTAGTGCTTCATTCAAGACAAATCCTTCTAAGGTGAGATTTGTCTTGAGAAAGGACACTAAAAACAGGGAGCATTTTATCTCCAAAAGGGTTTAAACTACAGAAGGGGGCACCTGGAGGCGTCTGCAGAGTGTGCGCAGTTCTTCAGTGTTTAGAGCATCGATCCTGCGGTGGTACTCAGCCACTGACACTACCTGAATATGGAAACAGGAAGACAATAATTCCACTGACAGTTGAGAATATGTATATAAAGAGAAAAGACAGGCGAGAAAGAGAAGGCAAAGGGCGAGATTTAAATGGGAGAAGAGAAGCATTTTTTCCCAGTCCACACCAAAAATCAAGGAAATTGAAATGGAAACTACAGTTAAAATATACACGAGTCAGTTTTACCAGTACATCCAACTAGTAAAAAATATGTTTACTTTAAGGACAATTTAATGCAGACTGGACTTAAAGCAGATTTCTTAAAGGAGGAATCTATAAGATGCTGTATTAACACAGGCGGAATTTAATCAAAACCTACAAAGAGAGTGGTAACCAACCATGACTGCATCCAAACAGCATACTAAGGGCCATGGTCCTAAAATTTCTTCTCGGCCCATGTGACAAGCACACCCGTCTGTGTCACAGGGGGGAAAGGGCAAGCAATAGGATAAAATTCATTTATGGAAAAATGAAACAGAAAAAAAATCTATCAAAATAGGTAAGCTTTCAGAAGTGTGTCTAATTTACAAATTCTTAAATATGATACAAAAATTTGGACACAGTAAAATGGATGCTCAATACAAAAAACAAACCATGAGCCCAATGTGTAATAAAAGTATTTCAGGTAGCATTCGCTGGCTACTTTCTGAGATTTCTCTTCTGCCAGCTCTGAGCACACAGCATATGAATGTTTTACTGCTCTCGCCACTGCACCATGTTGACAGCAGAGGCCCACAACGTCCCTGCTTGCACTGTTTTGTATTAGGAACTGCAGTGTTTACTGCATACACAATGTCTTCTGGTTTTAAGAAACATAATGCCTTAATTATGGGAAACATAGTTATAATATGCCCCTACCGCCATTTCTCAGCACAAGAGTATCAATTTAAAATAACTCCGAATTTTACTGTTATAAAATTTTATTTCAAAAATTGCTGTGTAAGCAGCTGATGAGTTGTGCACACTCAATAAATTTTTGCTTAGAATTAGAACAGAATTTCCAAAAACTTCTGAAAGATACCTAAACATATTTTGGTCACTTCGTTCTAAATACTTATGTAGTGTCTCAGAAGTGACAATTATGCAATCATTAACTGAAAAATGTTATATTGTGACATTTTATGTTCTAAATTAATAAATGTTCAGCTAAGATTTAAGTCCTTAAACAAAAACAAGCACATCTATCTCATTAGTATGCAGATTTCTTTTGGTTTTTATAAGTCACCAAAGGATTGTTTAAAAATAAATTTATGATTTGTGGTTGATACATGTCTGATTTGTAAACCTATTTTTTTATAGCAGGTCGTGCAGAAATTTCTGGGGCGAAAGGGAGCATGGCAGGAACTAGGTGTGAACAGTACCCCAGTCTGTGCACAAGCCTCTCCCTCCCCACCCCGTGTGTGGTGTGTGCAAGTGTGCTCACATGGAGAAGCCAGACACTGATACTGTCCTCATCTCTTCTGAGAGGGTCTGCCTGAGCCTGGAGCCTATGGCTTCAGCTGACTAGCTGGCCTGGACAGCCCTGGGACGGCTGCCTCCCTCCCACTGCATCCCCTCAGCCTTGTCTTGCTGAAGGACTGCGTCTTCTCCCAGGTTTTCTGGCTTGGCTTCGCTTCACTTCTCTGGGCTCGGTCTGTAGTGGTTATTCATGACAAAAACTTTACTTCCCACATTCTGGATTCCTCTGGGAAGTTCTTAATCTTTTAAAACTGCTTAGACTGCTCTCCCTGCTTTGTGCTCAATTTGAAAACCCTTTATTACAGGTAAAAACTATTACAGAAAACACACACAAAAACCTCACAAGTTTCCTCAGGTTCGACACAACAATTACAGACCTTCCAGACCACAACATAATTACAACAAGTTCCCACAATATAGTAGAGCTACCACAGACACACGGTGATTCTTCTGAGCTGTAAGGCTTCTTGTGATTGGCCTCAACAGGTTACACTAAAAGCCGCACCTGCAAAACCCAGCTAAGCTAACTCACACATGAAAGGTTCTCGTTTAGTTATTTACAATGTATGGGCGACCAATAAACCCAGAACAGCCTCAGGTTCAGTGGCTGCTGACGGCTGTGCAGCCAGGAGGCTAGAAATGGAAAAGGAAGCCAGGAGCATCCCCAGGGGCTGCTGCTGTCCTGGGCTTGGCTCAGAATCCTGGGCCTGGCTCTGGTAGGTGGTTCCTCCCACAGAGAACAGTGCTGCTTTACCTTCCGCGCTGACAGGGCTTCACTATAGTAGGCTTTAGTGAGAGCACAAAGTAAACAGTTCCGGAGTAAAGCAAACGGGATGTGTTTACAGAAGCCTGAGGCCTGCCTGGCAGTGTCTAGTGAGAGCTCCATCTCTTCCCACTTCCCTAAGGATTAAATTAGAGCTGGAATGGCCTCTTGCTTATCTGTGGCTTTCCTTTTAGGTTTAAGGTGACTATTTTGAGTATCTGGGATGACTCTTCTGAAATTTAAATTTCAGTTTCAGACTGACAACAATAAAGATCTACCAATTAAAAAACAATGAGGTTCTTAAGTTATTTTTTTATTTTTGAGACAGGGTAGGTATCATTATGTGGTCCTGGCTGTCCTGGAAATAACTGAACTGACCTCAAACTCACAGAGATCTATCTGCGTCTGCCTCTGGAGTTCTGCGATTAAATCTGTGTGCTATCATGCCAGAATAATAGAATTTTTGATAAGGATGAAAGAAAACTTAAGATATGAAAAGTGAGCAGTCCTGGTCTTGCTTTACTTTTCCATATTCTAAATTCCTACGAGCCAGAGAGGAGTCTATGTACTACCCTATGACGAAATGTGCTGTTAGGAGTTAATCATGAGTTTCCTCAAAAAGAATTTTCACAGCCGGGCATGGTGGTGCATTCCTTTAATCCCAGCACTAGGGATGCAGAGGCGGGTGGATCTCTGTGAGTTCGAGGCTAGCATGGTCTACAAAGGGAGGACAGTCAAGTCTACACAGAGAAACCCTGTGTCAAAAAACCAAGTAAATAAATAAAATAAATGAATAAGTAAATAATCTTGACACCACGACACAGATGTACTGTGTTCCTTCATCCCCACTAGTGAGCACTATCTGTATAGCTACTTCTAAGTTATTAGTCCTTTGCGTATAAATTAAACACACTTCCTGAGGGGGAGTGAAATAATGCTCACGAAACGATTGGTTTTATAAACATTCTTAAAAACCTGTTTTATAAACATTGCTGAAATAGGAGTCATTAATATAATGAAAGACTGTCTAATGTGATGAAGATCTGGTTTCTTTAATGTCAGAAGCCTATCTTTCTCATTCATATATTTTATTACATTAACGTGTGTATTTGAGAGAGATAGAGACAGAGAGAAGGGGGACATGTGTCTGACTTGGGTCGGACAATTTGCAGATGTCAGTTCTCACCTTATACCATGGGAGCACCAGTGACTCAACTCAGGACAACACTTGGCAGCAAGTGACATATTTATCTGCTGGGTCATCTGTCTGGCCCACTCTTATTTAAAAAAAAAATCTATCTATCTATCTATCTATCTATCTATCTATCTATATCATGTGTTACTATATATATATATAGTATGTACATATGTACGTATGTACGTACGTATGTATGTATGTATGGTTTGTGACACGATGGCACACAGATTTAATTCCAGAATTGCAGAGGCAGGCAGATCTCTGAGTTTGAGGTCAACTTTATTTATATAATTACTTCTAGGCCAGCAAGGTCCACATAATGACCCCTGTCTCAAAAATAAAAAATAATATTAAAAAATTCAGTATTTTTTAACTGGCAAAACAAATTATAAATTTATTTTTAAAATATATATTCCTTCCTTCCCAGGTCTTATAAATTCATTGGGTCTTAATTTATTTTAATTTTTTAAGAGAAAGTCAATGTAGATCAGGCTACCCTCCAACTTGATATGTAGCTGAAGATTCCCAAGAACCGTCATCTTTCTGCATTCATTTTCAAGTGCTGGGATTATAACGGTATCATTTGGCTGGGACTACAGAGGGAACGCTTAGTTTCACGCTTCTTTAAATGCTAATATATACTCATACTATGGGGAAGGGAAGTCAAAAAAAAAGCTGTCATAAATAAAGCCTGTAAATTAACAAAGAAAAAAAACTGAGGATAGAAATGCATTTCTTTTAAAATATGGATAACAATGAGATAAAAATTTCCAATATAGACTTTTAAATTAAGGCTTTCATGAATGTTAATGTTTTGGTAACTCATGATCTATACACAGAGTTTACTAGATTATCCACAAGACTAAGCCTAAAAGGAACAACCTCTTCCATTTTATACTGTGTATCACACTGCTGATGGTTAAATATAGACTAGTAAGGAAAACACGAACTTCCACTTAAGCCCATGCTCACTCGGGCTAATGTCATGCCTTCAGTGGTGGTTTGGATACAACACTAAAGTCAATCAAAAGAAGTATCATGACTTCTCTATACCACAGAATTAAACAGCACCTGCAGTCTCTGGGGTCTTAGAAGAAATTACTTTTGTAAGCATTCATTTCCATAGCTTTCAATGTAGATGCAGAATAAAATTTATAAAACTCTATTTTAGAGGACAAAGAGCAACATGAGTAGTAAGTTTGGGAGTCATTCTCAATCCCAATCTCATGAGCAGACCATGTTCATCTTCCTGACAGCACTAAGCAGACAGCACCAAAGGACTTCTACAGGCTTACCGCTAGACCTGCAGATCAGAAGGCCTGTCTCTGGAGGCCTCTCTTGTTGACACATGGTGACTAACCAAGAACCACAGTCCACAGCCAGTCAGTGGACAGAGAAGAGACTCCAGAGTGAGTGCTCAGTTCTAAATGCGACGTCTTATCACACCTCTCCCCCTAATGACACAGGGATCCCAGGGAAGACGAGGAAGAAAGATTCTAAGAGCCAGAGGTGCTGGATGACTTCAAAGAAACCACGTCTTCTGGACATAACAGGGTTGATGCACAAATAGCTCGCAGTGATCGTCACAGTGTGCACAAGGGCTGCCCAAGCTCAAGCCCGGCAAAGTCTGGGCATGGGGTAGGGTAGGTTAGCTGAGGAGCTGCTGCCATATCTAAACTGCTGGAAGAGGGAGAGCCAGCTTTCCCCAGTGGCGTGAGCCTTGCTGGTCTATTGTATTCCAGGGCAGGCCCCATTCCCCAAAGGTAATTAGAAAACCCAAACTGAACTTGATAGGGAGAAAACAGAAACAAATTAAAACCAACAAAGAAGAAAACTCAAAGTTGGGTAGTCTATAGAGTGAGTTCCAGGATACCCAGAGCTTCATAAGAGAGATTCTGTCTCAAAACAACAACAAAAACCCAAACAAACAAAGGCCCAGGAAATAAATGAATAAGACTTCCTAATCATATTTACAGATTACTCAGATTCTCCTAAGAAAGCAGAAACTACTCAAATCCTTTGAATTACAGAATATGAACACTGTAGTGGCTTTTAGGAATTATAAATATAAAAATTGAGTCTCATAAAAGGGATAAATCTGTTTCTTCCCATCAGGAGAAAATAACACCACTCACACAATATGCTGCCCTTGTTGTTGGTGCTCTCAGAACAAGACGACGGTTCTCAGGAAGTATAAACACAGTTTCTAAGGTTCTTTTGGATTCCTTTGTTCTCTGGCAAATGAATGTGAATTTATTGAGGAGTTAATAGGATTTTGTGAAGTTTTTAAAACACTTAAAGAAGTAAAGGGGTTAATGTTAAACAACTTGATTTCAAAGGCTCTATTATATGTATGTATCGTGTGCACACATGATTTGTGAGTATGCTATATGCATGCTGCCACACATATGTTGTGATCAAAGGGAAACTCTGCTGTATCAGTTCTTCCACTGTGTGAGCTTCAGGGACAGAGCTCAGATGGTCAGGGTTGGTGGTAAGAGCCTTAACCTGCTAACCCATGTTGCTGGCCCCCATCTCAGTTCTTTTATTAAATACGAAATGATTTTAAATTACTGATTTTTTTTCACCGATAAAGTTCGTTTAATCACTATTATTTCTGACATCAACTAACATTTTTAATGAATCTACTTATGCCATTTTCATTTTTAAAAAGTGGTAGTTATCAAGGCCAAGGTGGTTTATTCCAAGGGCTAATGTCAAAACACGAGAGCTGTTCCACTGATACCCTCAAATGCAGAAACCCCCAAACTAGGACTGTATGGTCCCATTCATATAGCACAGTCTGTCAAGAAGACAAACTCTGAGACAATATGCTCAATTCAGGACCTCAAAATCCTCACATATTAAGATATACCAAACATTGGCCATGATACACAATAACTTAGTATTCACAAACACTAAACCAACTCTAGATGCTAAAACTATCAGACAGAACTTGTATGCGATTTGTTTTTTTAACTCGAGCATATCTATAATATAACCAAATAGGAGTTTTATACAATAAATGTAACTTTGACACAATCAGTTATGCCAATAAAGCAGATGCCCACAGTAGCTTTGTAAACCAGGAAACATGCCTGTAGCCACGCACAACACATTACTAAGAACTAAGGCTGAGAGGCTGAAGAGCTTAGTGCAGGAGCTAGACTAATAAGACTAATAATATTATTAACTTCAATTAAGTCCCAGCTAAAAGGAAAACACTTGAAAGGGTAACGCTGAGACATTTCCAGAACTGATTAAAGATGAATCTATAGATTAAAGAAGCATTCTGTTACCTAAACAAGAAATACACATACAATACATCTAGTAAAACTTCATAATATTAAAAAGACAGGGTTTTGATTTTGTTTCATTATTATAACCACTGAGAAAACTCACAAACAACAAGGTAGGGGCAAACTTTCCAGGAGCAGATGCCAACCCTCTGGAGTGACAGCCTCTTCAGTCAGGTCCTAAAGACCGTAAGTTATGTAGGCACGTGTGAACCCAGTATAAATTAATTATCAAACAAAAGATCACAACACGGCAGAAAACAAATGGCCAACCTAAGATGCTTTATCAAAGCAAAACTATTTTGCAAGATGAGGGGGAAAAAAGAAAAAAGAAAGAAAACCCAAAACCAACCAAACAAAATATAGCTGTGTCCCATGAGCAACTGGGTAAATGCATATTCCCAAAGTCTCGGGTACTCAAGTATATGCACTCCGATAGGCTATACACCATCCATGATGTTCTTCAATATCCAACTCAATGACAATGCTAGATAATAGCTAGTTGTTGCAGTGTATTGTTTCAAAATAATAAGAAAGAAGTCTGTGCATGTCCAGCAGGGTTTTTTTATTTTTAGTATATTTAATTTTTAGAAAGACACAAGCTAGAGTGTTAACCATCAACAGGTCTTCAGAGAAGAAACTCGTAGAGCGAATGTCAACAAGAAGGAAAGTGACTCAGAGAGTGACCTAAGACACAAGCAATAGAAAATAAAAAAAAATCTGTAATGCATCTGTATCTAAGCACTGTCTCAATAAAACAGTACCAGTGTGATTTGTGAGACAAGAAGAATGAATACAGACTTCAACAGCTCGTAACTGGGGGGCGGGGGAGGGGGGATGATGGAAAAGAGAGGGTACTAGGCATTCTTTTTATTACTTAGAAAGAGATATCAGGATATTAACAAGACCTTTAAAGGACAAGAGTCTTGGAATTCTATGAAAAGCCCAACAACAACAACAACAGAACCTTAATACCAAACAGCAGATTCCTCCTCTCAGGCTGGGAGGGGGATACAGCCGACAGGCGATGCAGCACAGGGTGCCCTTAGAAAAGTAGGTCCGATGAGTTAGAACAAGTAAATTTGTATACTGAAAAGTGGAGACATATGAAGGGAGTCCCCCTACCTTAAACTACACCTTAAAAATATATTGCAAACATTAGGACAAGCACTAGAAAAAAATTAAAATGAATATAATTGAAATGCTAACAAGTGAAAACATAAGCTATTTCATTAAAACCAGAGAAGGTGGAAAAGAGTGGGAGATCAGTTCCCAAAAGACATAAACTGCCAAAAGTCATACAAGAAGGGACAGATATGATTAGGCCTATCCCTTATTTAAATGGATTCAAGGGCTAACTTCCATAACAGGAAGCACCAGGCCCAGATGGATTTACTGATAAGTGGAAGGAAGAAATGAAACTAATTCTCCAGTCTCTTGTAGAAAATAGAAGCAGAGGAAATACTTACTAACTCTTTCTGTGAGGCCAGCATTACCCTAATAAAAAAACAAACAAAGACATTACAAGAAAAGAAAGCTACAAAACATTATCTTTCATGAAAATACATGCACACATATTTAGCAAAATGTTAGCCAGTGCCATCAAATAATGCATGAAAATAAATACATGATGATCAAGTGAAATTTCTTATAGGTATACAAGGCTGGTTCAATACCTGAAAAGCAACTGATATAACCCAGAAGCTAATGAAAAATATTGTGATTACATTTATCAATAGGCAGAGAAAATCCAGTATCGCTTATGATGAAAACAGTCAGCAGTCTAGAAGCACAGAGGATGCCAATTTGATGAAGAACATATAAAAAGATTAATCCTATAGTTATTATCACAAACAGCAGCGAGAAACAAGATTCTTTTGTATTAAGACCTGAAGCAAGGCAAGGAGATTCCCCTCATTACTCCTGGTTTTGCTAAAAACAAAAACAAAAACAACAACAACAACAACAACAAAAAAGCACCATGATTTGTGAATAAAGAAAATCTAAGTATCAACTAAAACACGGCTGGGAAATGTAAGTTGTCTGCAGCGTTTCCAGCACATCAGGGTAATATACAAAAATCAACTACTTTCACTAACATTATTTTAGTTACACATTAAGACATATTTTAGGCATAGACCTAACAAGGTGCACAGAAGCTCTGCATGAAGCAAAGAGTGAAGCCCCGATGAGGACAACAAAGGGTTAAGTAAACGGAGGTCCTCTAAGTGCGTGGGCAGGAAGATTCGCTCAGTGTCACCCCGCACTGCCATTCCCATTTCATCTGCTGTTCCAACACAATTCCAACTCTAATTCCACCACATTCACCCGCAGCTTAAAGTACTCTAAGGTGGATCTGAAAGGTTCCTAAGGAAGGACCCAGAACAGCCTAGAAAACAGTGACAAACACCTGGGGCACCAACACTGCTCTTCTTTACAATTTACATTAAGCTGCAGCAAGCAAGAGAATGAGGCTGCAGCCAGCAGACAAGTCAGTGGAGCAGAACAGAAATATACCCACACAAATATGGCAACTGATTCTGGCAACAGAGGAAGGTCAGGGACAGAAAGGAGATGGTCACTATCCCAGAGATCAGGATGGGAGAATGGGGAAGAAAAAAGCAACCTTTTTTTTTTAAACAGAAAAATTAAAAATGGGTCATAGACCCACGTGGAAAATGCAAAAACTACATTCTTTAAATAAAGATTCCAAAGTCTTTGGAAAACTCAAAGTAACTAAGGGTTTGAAGAGTTATTTTTAAATGAAATACCAAAATAATAATCATGAATGAGAAATTTGAGGTGCTAGATATGATTAAAAAAGAACACTTCTATGACATCAAGTCACAAATGATATCCTTTTTTCAATATATAATTGAAAAAGAACCATTATCAAAAATAAATGAAAAAAATCAACTTGACAGTAAGATATCACTATGTGCTTGTTAGAATGAACAAACCCCAAACAACTGACAGGATTTGCGCTTAATGCTAGATCAATACCAAATGGTATAGCCACTCTGGAGCGCTCATGAAACTAAACATACTCTTAGCGTATAATCTACCACTTGGGCTACCTAGGGTTTACCTACATGTTTATACAGCATCTGAATCTCAGTTCCTTTTTTTGATAAATGCTCAAGATCCAAAGCACAACAAAACAGGCAACGAATAGCCATGCAATGGAGTATTACATAGTCTTAAGTGCATATTCCCAGGAATGCCATCTGTATTATTCCCACTATTTGACTCTGAAAAATACAAACTTACAGAAAGCATTAGAAAGATCACTGGGTGCCAGCAGTTTAGAGAGGAGATGGGGAATGAGTAAGTATCTATTGCCTCAGCAGTTTTTAGTGCAGTTAAAGTGTACTGTGGTCCTGTAACTACTCATTTGTCAATACCCATAAAATACACAATATAAAAATGAGTTCTCAGGATACTCGTGGGCTCTGAGTTATCATAATATCTCAATACTAGATCATAAATCTTAAAAAGTTTACCCCACTAATGACATGCAGATAGTAGGGGAAACGGTACAAAAGAGACTTTTAAAAAAGAGTATAAGAACAATGCTTCCTTTTGAATTTTTGTGTAAACCTAAGCCACTGCCTGCAAGACAGGCTAGGGCAATGGCAGCAAAAGCTTGACTTAAGACCCACTCCGTGAGAGGAAACCCATATCCAACACTGCTTGGGTGACCAAGAACCCAAGACTAGATAGCCCGGGGACACAGTATAAAACCAAATAGTACTGTTTAAAAAAGAGCAATAAAGGATACCTAATGGCATTCTGCTGTACTCATCATCAGTGCTTTTCTTGCTCAGCCATCATCAGAGTTTTCTCCTGCAGCAGACGAGAACAGATGCAGAGACCCACAGCCAGTCATGGGAGTCTTCATCAAATCCCTCCCCTTGGGGCTCAGGGAACCCCACAGAAGAGGAGGCAGAGGGAGTGCCCTCGGCCTAGGCCTATATATTACGGCTTCCAATTTATATTGGATTCCTGACCGTGCAAAGGAGTGAGTTCGCCTCCGTTTCTTGTGCCTTCTTTTGGGGTCTTTTGTTTTTTTCTTGTGCTCTCCAATTCTGATGTATAAGTTTAAGTTATTTTATTGTGTCATATTTTTATTATATATTATAATAATACCATAAAAAGTGAATAAAAGTAAACTTTGTTCACTAAAACAAAAAATGGGTGAAATGATAAAATATTCAGGGTGGTGGTTATCAATTTAGGGGAAGATAACATGAGACAGAAGAAACCCACATACATAGATGTAATGTAAAGTTGATGTTATAATTTTAATTTTGGGTAGCAGAATCAGATTTCCATTTTATTCTTATGCCTTAAAATTTATATAGCTAAGATATTCTTTTCAACTCCTAAGTCAAATACAAATACAAAAGTCTAGTGCCAGTATGTGTAAGTACCGCCAATGAAGCTGTGACTGTCCACAGAGCAGAAGACGTGTTACTGGCAGTATGGCATCCATTAAAAGGTCATTAGTACAGCACCCATCACTACTACAGGTAGGCAGCACAAGGCAGAAAGAATAGAGCCTTTGGGACAGAGCTCTGATTTTCACTCATCTTCTATAGCCCTGTGACCTTGAGCAAGCTCATGAAAACAATATTCATACATAGAGCATTTCACAAGGAATAAATATTATGTGTGGCCCACATATAGTAAAATAGATACAGCGGTTAAATGTTAAAAAAAAAAAAAAAAGAAAAATAACACAAGAACAAACCACCTTTCCTTTGTTATACTCTGAAGACTGAGGCAGGTAAGGCAGAGGCTTTACCCACATGGACCAGAGCCTCACTCCAGATTTCAGCACTGTAACAGGATGTCCACGATTCATGAACAAGAGACAAGATGGCATAGTGTTTGGTGGGGCTGGAAAAGTTAAGGAGGCTAGCTGATGGCCGCTATTTAGAGTGACACTTAACGTAGACCCGGCTGCAATCACTGTCTCCATCACTATTACAGTCATCTCAGGCTGTGAGGGCTGACGTTCACTATGAAGATGCTGCTTCCTGGGAGTGGGAGTGGGAGGTAACCCTTGGACACCCCAGTAATTCAGCAGCAGCAGCAGCAGCAGCAGCAGCAGAATGCGCTTCCCCACACAAGTACCAAGCAACAAACAAACCCTGTCTTTTTCACATGAGGACAACCTAAAACAATTAAAAATGGGGAAAACCTGAATTATTAATAAAGATAATAAGATAACACTGATTATCTAGTGACTTTACTGCTGCTGATGAACTGGATGAAGAGTTAAGTTTTTATCAAAAACTTCCAGGCAAATTACAACTTACAGACACCAAGAGGTAAGAATTGGAACAAGTGTCTATAAAATACATGAACATCTCTAAGCACATGAGTGACTGGAGATTTAAGTAGAAGATGCCATGAATTTTAAAAACAGCAGTAAAGCTACACACATGAAAGAAAAAAACAGAAGCTAAGCATAATTGAGGACTCTCATGAACGCTAAGGGTTCATTTCATTGTAGAAATTTTGTCTGAGGCATCTTTATTCTTATTCATGATTTTAAAAATACTTATGTACTGTGTTTGTGTGTGTGTGTGTGCATGTGTGAAGTCAGAAAACAACTTCCTCTTCTTCCACAACATAGGTCCTGGGAACTGAACTCAGGTCCTCAGGTTTGGCAGCAAGTGTTTTTACCCATTGAGCCATCTTGTCAGTCCTGTTAATATCTTTGAGTTAAATTACCTCACTCATAAAATGAAAATATCTCTTTTATTAAAGTATGGGGTAACTATAGGAACAGACTTGCACTACCTATACCAGCGTTTAGAATACTGTCCGTGCTGAGAAGCAGATGAGCACAGTGTTACCAGCACTGTAAGAGTTGGAGGTCTGTAACTATGGATCATCTGTGTAAGACATGAAACGCGCTAAGAAGCAGTGGCACACAGAGAAGAGCCATCAGTGTTCCTGTGTTCCCAAACGCTGCTCATCCTCTCAGAGGAAACAGGTTTTGCTTTCAGTTTCAACACAGAAGAGCCTTGGTAAGAAAAGCCCAACTCAGGCACTCTCGGCCATCTGCTACAAACTCACTTTACTCAAGGCCTGCCCCTGGCCTACGTCCCTCAGGTAGGAACACTGGGAACAAGTCCTCATTAGACAAGCTGACGAATGAAACCTGGCTGGCTTCAAGCTCAACCTATGCCACCACATTTTACCTTATGCCAGAGAACATTCCACACCTGCTTCATCTCACTACTACACTTTCAAAGTTATGAAGAAAATGAAATGAAATACTGCATGTTTGTCTATACCACATACACATGTAGAGCTAATGACCAGTTAGAAACATAATTGTTTAGGAAAAATCACCCGTGAAAAATCACAAAAGAGCCTCTTATAAGAACGACAGGAGCCATGCGTGGTGGTACGCACCTTTAATCCCAGCACTCAGGGAGGCAGAGGCGATCTCTGTGAGTTCGAGGCCAGCCTGGTCTACAGAATGAGTCCAGGACAGCCAAGGCTACACAGAGAAACCCTGTCTCAAAACAAAACCAAAAAACAAGCCCCCCTAAAGGATGACATGTCTTAGCGAGTGTTGTAGGTGTAGGATATGCAGCACTATGCTGATCTTTAAAATTCAAAACATCTAAGATTTGTGTACATTGGTAATTAAAATATTTTTAAAATTAATGATAAATATTTATTTAAATTCTAAATAAGGACTATAAATACCTTTATTGTTCTTGGTCAAAAACTAAAAAGGCTGAGCTAAGTAGTTAATCTGATAAATCTGGTTACAAATTTTAAAATTAGTATTTTCAGCCAGGTGCGGTGGCGCACGCCTTTAATCCCAGCAATCAGGAGGCAGAGGCAAGTGGATCACTGTGAGTTCGAGGCCAGCCTGGTCTATAAAGTGAATCCAGGACAGCCAAGACTACACAGAGAAACCCTGTCTTAAAAAACAAAACAACAACCAAAAAAAAAAAATTAGTATTTTCAGGTGCATAAATCATTCAGTGCTGATGTGATAGAAAACTGAAAACCTAAAATTATGATTAAATAACATTAACTAAAAGGATTTTGTTATTATTGAGACGTTTAGCATTTAGGAGAGTACAGTGACTTTGAGACATTTTCTGAAGAAACTCCTGATTTTTTTTTTTTGGTGTGTGTGTGTGTGTGTGTGTGTGTGTGTGTGTGTGTGTGTGTGTATCTTATTTAACTCATCCTTAATTATAGCAAAACAAATCACATTCATTAAGGAAATAGTCCTAAATTACCACAGAAAAAACCTAACAATACATTTTATAAAACAATGTGTTTAATGATATTAAAAAACAACTAGATTCCTTAAAATGTGATTTAGTTTCCTCTACATAACTATCTCTAAAGGCCTGTTAAGCAGCACTGCTCAGAAACTTTCCGAACAGCTTTAAAAACCATCTCAGACGACAGAATAATAGCATTTTCTCAGACCTCCTAAATTAAATTATAACAGAATCTAGTTTGTGATATATTAAATATAATTTAGTTTTTACTCTCTTCTCTTCCTCCAACCAAGGAAAAAAATTCTGCATCCTTTCCTACAAGATTACATTTAGATGAAAACATTAAGGCAGTAATAAAAATTTGCTTTCTTGCTTTTGGAGTAGATAAAAAAAAAACATGTTTTTACAAGGCAAAATTCTAGTGACATATTCATTCCCATTTAAAACATATTTAGAATTCTAAAATATATCTTAAACTTTTCTGCAATCATATGAATTTTTAGTCCCTAAGTATTCTGTTTATATATTCAAATACTACATAGCTTTGCATAATGGCATTGATACAAGACTGGCAGATACAGAAACTGCAGTAATTGATCAAGATTTACCAGAGTGTATTTATGATTAACTGGCTGATGTCTTCTTCCTTTTTTCCCATACCAGAGACGGGACATTTCCTTCCCAGGTCACATTAAGCTTCAGCAAATCACGGAAGAAACTGTTTTCAAAAGCATTCTTCCTCTGTCAAAGATAGATTTCCAGCACCAGAGCCCAGCTACAGTGACAAAACAGTTTGCTAGCGACAAAGATTTGATTGACAAGACAGAGAGCTAATCACTAAGTAGTATCCATTGAACAGATAGTCCTGAGTGGAGACTGTAAAGCTGGGGAGGGAAGAGAGTGTTTCCCATGCTTAAGTTTGGTTGCACCGCACCCAAATGTGCAAAGAAAGAGCTCAAAAGTTTAAAGAGGCAGAGCACATATTTCCATGGCACTTACAGAGACACTAAAAGTGCCATGGTTACAAGTAATGCACTGTGTACAATATTTCCAGAATTTCTCCCAAATCACATCTGTGACTGCAAAGAATAAAATGTTCTTTTTTATTTCTGTTTGCTCATAAAGCTCCACAAATCTGTTCTACTTTTTTTCTGTTAGACATTCACTCTTTAAAGCTAATTATTCTATAAAATTTAATCTTTTTAGAAAATATTGATAGATAGTAAAAAGTTCATTTAAAAATGTTTTCTAGCATATTATTTACTGAGAGCTACTTATATTTACTGTGTCTACATTAGTAGTATATGGGATATAACCAGAAGCTTATTTTTAAAACTTTAAGTAAAAACTACAACTACATTTAATTCAGAGGTAAACTAAAATCATCTAGAGCTCAGTGTTATCTATGCTATAACTATAATGTGCAAATATTTCTTCCATTTCAAGGCAAACTTATTCTGCTATTAACTTACTGTGTTTAGTACACAAGGCCTCCTCCTCAATACACACTACGTTTCAAGAACACACAGAGCTGTGCCCCCACAGAATTCGGCACACTTTGCACTTAGGCCACTCCCCCTGTACCCCTGTTGTGCCACTCCCTGTTACTCTCAAACACTTGCCTTAAATATAAACCACACTGAGGCCAAAATCCATCCTCTCACACAAGTTCCCCGTAAGAAAACCATCAGCAGTACTCTAAAGAACTCGCGTAAGTACTAGAAACACAAAACCTTCCTTAGTTTCTTTTTGGTTTGTTTGTTTGTGTTTTGCTGTTGTTTTGTTTTTGTTTTTCCCCTGAGATAGGGCTTCGCTGTGTAGCCTTGGCTGTCCTGGACTTACTCTGTACACCAGGCTGGCCTCAAACTCACAGTGATCCACCTGCCTCTGCCTCCTGAGTGCTGGGATTAAAAGTATGGGCCACCATGCCCGGATACAAAATGTTTCTGAAACGCAAAAATAGGTGCTTCAAAATGAGGTATGAGATGAAAAACAAAACAAAGACCTGAGGCATAGCACTGTCTATTCAATAGCCATATCTGAGAGATGTGATCTCCCTGTGTTGACTGCAGACATAAGAGTCCCTTAATTTTTTTTGCATAGTTTCAACTGAGTGAGCATTTCATGACTAGGCTGAGAAGAGACTAAGAAACATTTTTGCTTATACTTTAATATATCAACTCGATTTTAATTCAGGATTATGTAGTTCTTTAAGATCAATAGTATGATGTGTTGAGGAAAATAAAGGTAAGACCTGTTATGACCCAACTGTTGAGCAGACACCATGTTAAGGAAGCAACTACAGTCCTCCGCCCGGTGCATACTGGGAGCTTCAGCAGTGGTACACTGGTGTTCTCTGGGAAATCTAATGAATGACTGTAGCAATAACTCTTCTAATGACAGCTGTTCAAACAGAACTGAGTCCACACACGAGGGAAAAAGTCCAGTAATGGTGCACTTAAGCGTAATGGCATAGAAGTCTAAGATTAGTTAAATATTTACATTACATAATCAAACTGGAGACCACTGGAAGTTATAATCAAAATCACCATATCAATAACTTGAAAAGTGAAGCCATAGTAGGCACTAAAATGTTTGAACAGTCCTTTGGGGTTAATGTCATAAGCAGGCAACATATTACACTTAAATGGACGGCCTGAGCTTTGCGTAACATCAAACACTGAACGGAGAATCAGGGTCTAAGAAAGTATGCAACACCAATCTATCAACACTTGGGCAAGGGACGGAGGTACAAAATCTCCCACTAACAACAATCATTTCACAACTGAAGGTCCAGCAAGGGCGATGGCACAGTTGGCCAAGCTGTTTGCAGCCCAATGACCTGGCTCCCAGGACCGGAAGGAGAGAACCAGCTCCTCTAACTGTCCCTGTGATGTCAGCACCCAGAATGGATGGCACGTCTCAAATCCTTCTTACGACAGTGGTTACTCCGGCCTATCCTCAGGGTGGCTTACTGTTGAAATGTGGCTCCCTTTCGCCCTTTCTCACGGGAGAGCGCTTCTGCTTGTCCAGAGCTCACTTATATGTCTCCAACACTGCACTTTCCTCCTAGTTCTAATTCTCAAATTCCCGCCTTTTCTATTTACAGTCACAGGACTTAACCTCTCTGTGTTCTGTAGGGGAAGCTCTTTTGAATACGTTTCTAAACTTTTCCTATTGAAACTGCACATCTTAGCAATTTGGGCTGCCACGATTTATAATGTTCTAACAAATCTTAGGATAACAATGAAGGTAACACAGGGTCTAGGAGGAATCTATAATGGTAGACAACGGAGCTGAGGAAAATCATCCTGGGAAATTATTAAAAGGAAAGATCAGTCAGCCTCTCCACATTATTGCCATATATCCAAAATTTGGCTTTTTGTTATTCATGCTCCCTGGAAGAAAGAATAAAGACAAAGAGATGAAACGCAGGAGCAAAGGACTTCCTGACACAATTGTCCTAAGACGGAAAGCATTGCTCTTTCAGGTTGTAAGTTTTCTATTGCTGATGTTAAAGCAATAGACTAGTGTAAGACGCAAAATAAGAACACCAGAGGGCAGTAGATTACACTTCCTAGCTTATAAACTCATATTCATAATGCATACAATTTATAGCTTGAAACATTAACCACGCACACCAACTGCCCACTCTAAAAAGAGACACAACTGGCTTTTTAGGCTTAAAACCTCCATTTCCTAGTTGCGTCACCCATACTCAAGAGCTCTATAGCCACAGAGACTTGCATCAGACCACACGGTGCTGTTTCCAGAAGGTGTAGCAAACAGCACTGCTTACAAACCAGACTTTCCTACCACTTTTTATTTTGCTTCGGGTAAATTTTCCTAGGAGAAATGAGGAGGTATGTAGATTTTTAAATTATAATCCACAATGTTTTCCCCAGAAAGAGAAGCCATTCTTTTGAGTCAAAACAGTTATTAGTGGAGACAGGGAGATATCGCAGGTTAAAGTGTTCATCGGGTTAAAGAAGAAAATAAAGGCCCTAAGTCTGGGAGCTTGGCGCCCCAGCACCACGTAGGGCCAGGTGGAAGTGGAGGCTGCCTATACTGTTAGCTCCAAATACTGAGATGGGGATGCGCAGAGCAAGCTGGCTATGGAAACAAGCAGTTCCTGTGAGCTCTGGGCTGGACTAAGAGGGGCTGCCTTAGAGTCAGGTAGAAGAGCAATCAAGGCAGGTGCACCTCAACCTCAGATTCTGCACGTACACACTCACACATATACTCTAGTCCACATGTGCAAACATACATACACATCATGCACACAACACATGCACCCACGTGAGAAGAAGAAAAGACAGAAAGTCAGTGGTTTCGTGATCCAACCATAATTCGGGAAACGTTCACAATTCTCTTTCATGATTGAAAATCCTGCCAGCCACCGTCTTACTGCCCTGTTTAGAAACTTCATCATAACTTAGCTGCCATTCACCCCCACTATTTGCACGCCGTCATTTACTAACTTATTTCCTCGGCTTGTAATCTACCTTCAACTGTTGCATCTCAAAACTCGTACACGTTTGGGAAACCTAGACAAATTCACCTTCTAAAACTCAGAGCCCAGCTTGAATGGCCACCATCCACAGAGAGGACAACGCATGTGCCCAGCACTTCCCTTCCTGCCCATAACTACTACCCAATTTCCAGGAACACAAAAACCCCAAAAAGCTCTGCAGTTCAGCCATTTTTACTCTTTTGATACCAGGCTCTTGTAGTCCATACAATTATCTATGAGATTCATCTATATGGTTACTGATATTATTAGATATTTCTTTTTTATTGTTTTATTACTTAGAATTTTATAAATATCTGCAAATTTATCCTTCTGTTATGCTAATAGTAACTCAAGTAATTTCTAACAGAGTTATTACAAATAAAGCTGGAATTAAGATTAATAATTTATTTAACTATTAAAATAAATGTACAATATATTATTTGTTTCCCTTCGTTATATTGATGATGACGTTATATGTAACAAACACAATGATGTTAGACATTTAAAATCAGGAACACAGCTTTAACAGAAGACATACCATGTATACCTTAATCATTATACATGCTAAGTACATGCACAGTAAATTCATACACACAAATAACCACAAACTTTAACCACATGGATAATAAAATTTGACTCCATTTATTATCACATTTTAGCATCTGCTCTATGTTTTCTAATAACATCAAGAAGAGATTAAGACAAAACTACCAAATAATAAAAATGTTGCCACACTATCAGTATCTAAAGACAAAGCATATAAAATGGCATAATCTTAGAAATTTTTATCTACTGGGGATTTGAAAAAAGTTTATCAATCTTAACTTGGACACATTTAAGCATGTAAAATATTTTTGCTTTATAAAATTAGTACCAACTTATTGCCCTAACATTAATATCATCAAACTGAAGTCCAGATAAAGCTTGTTAGGTGTGAAACTTGGAAATGACAGCTAATATTTCTAAATGTGCTCAATGAGTATTCTTTCATTCAGGAGAGAAAAAAATACAGTTAAGTCAAGCTGGGAAATTTTATGACAATAATGGCAATGTTATTTTCATCCTTGCCATATTATTTTCCTTTAATATGCTAAAATATATATAAGCCACTTTAATACTAATGATCCAATACTTTAATGTAAAAGCCTCAGATTCATTTAATAAATACTTTTGTGCATGAACTACAAACTAGGTCACCATAAAACTGTTTTTTGTGAAGTGACTGCTTAGCTTAGGGAGTGCCATAAGGCTAACCATTCATACAAAGAAGAGAGAAGCGGACAAAGCTGCGGAAGTCCTGCCGTCCTTACCTCCCACTCCCTGGCTGCCGCTTCACCAGTAGGATCTTCATTTGTTTCGGGCTCTTCCATCTTTTTGACTACTATAAACCCAGGCTCTCGGGTATATTCGCCGGTATCTTCTGCATATATCTCTGGACTCCACTGAATGAAGAAGGCATACAAGTGGTCTGTCCTGTTAGAACAAATGACTTATTAGTAGGCCTGGGATTACTTATTATTAGCTAAAGGTAAGACTCTCTTTGGGAAATGTCTCAATAGAAATTAAAGACTTTCAAAATATATTAAAGTCCATCATCAGGAAGACATTACCTTTAAAAACTGACTTGGCTGTGATTTGTCAAATGCTTTAAAAAAAAAAAGCAGCACTAAGAATATCCTTGGAAGACTTTTCACAACAGAAACTGCAGCGTCATGCTTTCCTCTGTAAAGATACTACTAGGAGGAAAGAAATCAACGTGCAGCAATCGAATTGATAGCAACAATGCACAGTGAATTCTCACTTCAGAGGTTGATGATCTTTTAAAGACATGCTTCCCTTTCTGGTATTTTGCTAACTGTAGTAACCCTTACTGATTGCTACACTCTGCAATCAATGTATTTAAAATGCAAACATACATTTCAAATACCTATGTATGTATTGGCTTTAATTACCGTGGATTATTGAATCACAAAACTCCCAGCTTACACGTAATGAACAGTAGCAACGGTCCAGGAATTATGCATCCGTAGCATGACATAAATACTATGTGATGCCTGACATAGTAAAAGAGTAAGTTTTCCCTTCTGGTAGTTAATCACTATCAACAATTCTCTTAAGTCTTCTGTCTACGATAAGGTTCAAAATTCTAGCAACGTTAACATTAATGAAAGCCAAGTATATTTATTTATATTTGCATTGACATTCTAAAGATGGTGGTGGTGGTGGTGGGACAGTCCTGGTTTAATCAAGGGGACCTGACAGCCTTTACAGTTAAAGTTGGGATGCTGAAGTCTGGAACCAACAACAACAGGAAGAACAAAATTCTATGTAAAAATTAAGAAACAACAAAAATGAGGAAAACTAATTTTTTGTTAGAGTTGACTAGTTATATTTTTTATTATAATCATCTTAATATCACTGGCTTAATCAACTGGCTCTCATTCTTTCAAGTAGTGAATTATGCAAATCAAACTGTTTTAATTATTAAAATCCCATTTTTCAGAAGAAATGTACATTGTTTGTATAGCTGGTGGTGTAGAGGAAGAAGGAGAAGTTTGCCACTAGATCCTTAAAGTAACCATAGTCAGAGCAGGCCACACAGGATTCCCAAGGCACACTATTCCTTTGACATCTGTCACTCATGACTCATCCTCTCTGGACTGGAAGGCCAGGGGACACTACAGATAACCTATCTTCTGCTTCCACTGGTGTTTTTTTTCCCCCAATGAAAAAGCGAGAATTCCCTAACACATTCAGGTTTTTATGAGGACATTTTTGAAGTATAAATACTCTCAGGCTGCTGCAGGCTAGTGATGATGCTAGGAATTAATTCTACATAAAAAAATCTTTCTATATATCCAGTGGCTTCTAACTCACTGAGAAACAAAGTACCGAAGGGGTGCTCAATGGGTAGTTCACTGATAATCACTAAAAATTATAAGAGCTGATTAAATAATTCTTGGAAGATACACAGAAACACTGAAAGAGCTGTGTGAGGTTATCATAATGAACACATTATTAACTTTTAGATAAATGAAGCTTCTCAGCAATTGTAGTGAAGTAAAAATGGGAATGGTAGAGCCAACCCTGAAATCTACCCACCCTTATAGAAAACATTTGTCAGTGCTCAGGACCTGCACTGCTGTGACTTGGTTTTTCTGCCAGCTTGCATAAAACTGAAGAACGCACGCTAGGTTGTGAGTGTCCCACCCCAGGAAAATCCTTTACTTTCTTGTCAATAGTCCTAGCAAGTTAGAAATATGCGATTTTAGTATATCCAGAGAAATATATAAGTACATGCAATTTGTTGCAAAATATTAATGGGAGATAAAAATACTTTGAAAGATTCTGTAAGAAACCATACTAGAAAACACAAATTTAAAGATAAAATGTCAAATAAGGAGCCACACATCACTATTTCCCTTCAATAAAAGATTCTGTAAGAAAACGTACTAGAAAATACAAATTTAAAGATAAAATGTCAAACAAGAAACCACAACACTTCATTATTTTCCTTCCACAAGGATATATCAGCTAATGTTTTCATGAACCTTTATGGTCTAAGATATAAGTCCTTTACTAATAAAATGTTCCAGTGGCTTTGCAATAAACTTTAAATATGCAATTTTTAATGCATAAATTAAAAAGTATGAGTTAGCAGCTAACTGCAAATAGACATAAAACTAGTTCTTATTTGCTGCGCTATTTATAGATAGTCCTGCAACATAGCACAGGCTGGCCTTGACCTTGCTGTGCATGTCAAACCGTACTCAGACTTGTGGCGCTCCTGTCTCTGCCTTCCTGATGCTGGAATTATAGGTGTATGCCACCACGCCTACCTAATGTCAGCTTTTAATGAGGAATTGTATTTTGTTTCTGTTGTTATATACAGGAATCTTGTAAGGAAAAATAGATATTTTGAAGCTTTTATTTTACCTTTCTTGTGGCACTGCAAACCAATATTCATGTTTCTTATCTCTTTGTGCATACTGCTGCATCATAGCACTTGCTTGAGATACAAATGTTTTCCTCATCGGTTTTCCAACTCTGAGACATAAGAATTTATGTAATCGATGCCTTCTCTTTTCCTTTAACAGTGAAGAGCCTAGAAGTGATATGTAAACAGTAGCCATTCAGTTCTCATTGAGCATACTTAAGTGGCTCAGGTGAAGCAATTTTCCATCCTGGTTTCTCATTATAAAACACTGCATTTTATTGGTACTCGGGCACACTCATTTAACTACCTTAGACTTTTTTTTTTAATGGAATATAGTTACTGAAACAGCAAAATTAAATGAAAGAGCCAAGTTAGTGAATTAAATTTTGTTGAGGGCTACTAGGAAAAAATGCAAAGCTCAGAGACTTTTCAGTAAGTTGTTAATGTCTAATGTCTATGCTGAACTACATATACATGTAAAATATTCTGTATATTCTCTATTAATCTTTAAAAATCACATCGAAGTATATATACAGAATTTCTAAATGGTATTTTAATATAGCTATTCAAGTACCACATTTAATGAGATCGCTAGGAGAGAAATCAACAATATACTACTAGCTGCAACGTAACGTTTGCACACTTAATTACGCCTGAGTTACCTCCTGCCATGTTATTTGGAGTCTGACAGTAAGACTATGTCCAGGAATGAGGATGTAGTTGTCTCACTTAAGCCACGGTCCTTGGAGGAAGAGCGCACTTGTAGGGAGATGCCCTACTACTAGCCACGTTCCCGCCCTGCCCTCCCCAGGCAGGACTGTGCACAGTGCCTATTCTACACAGCCCCTAGCATTAGTGGCTGGTTAAAGGAGGAGATGTTTGCCCTTCGTCCCATCATTGCATCCTACAGGTTAATATTTACTACAGTGCTTCTAGCTCAAGAAGTTAAAAAAAAAAAGCTTTAGTATCTCCACATTATACAGTTACTAAAAACCAATCATTTAAAATTAATACCTACTTTATTAAAAGGAACAATCCAATAGTATGATCCAGAGAAATCAACTTAAACTATGTACTATTTATTCTCCTTTCAGTATTTGGTCATAATAATCTATTATATACTAATTCTCCTAACTGTAAAAGTGTCTACCACATTATTCATGAATAGAAACTAGTTTTTAACCTTTTTCAAAGGTTTAAAAAAAAAGAGAAGCCAAGTACCATATACAAAGATTGTTATGCCAATGTTGCTTATATCAAAGGGAGTAAATTGCCTTCATGATATGAATTATTAAAAACAACAGATAAATGGTAGGATAAATTATAAAAGCAATAAAAAACACATATTGAAAACACAATGAACATACGAAAGTATACACCACACAAGCGGCAAGTGAAAAGAAGCAGGAATAGCACTATATATAGCACAATCATGAGTTTACATTAAAATCTAATGTATAGATAGATGCAAATGAATATTGGTCCAAACCAAAATGCCTTCCAAAGATCTGTAAGAATGTTAATACTAGTAGATCATCCTTGGTAATCAATTCCAGGTAATTTTAAATTGTATTATAAATTCCTGTATTTGTCAACGATTCCTATTAAGTGGCCACTGTGCTCTCAATAAAGGAAATGCAGCACAAAAGAAACAGTTCACGCTTTACAGGAAGTGCTTTCATTAAACACTTCTATAATAACTAATGAGTATAATCTCAGGTTTTCATAGCATCTCAGTTGGATGACACAAAGAAAATTCAGGATTTCAAAAACTGAAAGTTGAATGTGGCAGTACGTGCTTAAAGCCCAGTGTTTGGAAAGAGGAGGATCAAGGCCTGTCTGCTTGGGACAGGGGAGATCTTGTCTCGAAACATTAATACTTCTGAGGCTTTTTGAAACAGGTTCCTGCTATGTAGGCAAGGCTGGACTTAAAAACTGAGCGAGCCTTCTAGGCTCTGCCAACGAGCTACTGGAACTGCATGCAATTACAAGTGTTTGCATCATCTCCTATGGAGCCAGACCCTTGTGAATTGCTGGGCGAGCTGAGAGTGACACACAGCACTATGGAGACAAGTGGGCCCTCAGTAAAGGAAGTACCTAGGACACGTCTGGCAAGTTCTATTTGGTATACGTTCCCAGCTCCGAAACACAGGGACTCAAACAGATATCTGTACAGCATCTGCTCACAGCAGTATGATTTAGAATACTATAAATATGACTACGTTTTCTTTGCATTATACATAGCTACCTTGATACTACTGGCAAGTAAAATGTGACACATTATATACACAGACATGTTAATTCTTCAGCCGTAAATGATAAGAAATTCTTGTTACATACATGTATGTGAATATATATGCCTAAGTGCATAAGTGTAACCTGCTTGATCGGTACAGAACAACAATTCATGGAAAACCATGAGTTTGAAGGAGAGCAAGAAGGGATAGGCTTGGCAGGAGGAAAGTGAAGAGAAAATGATGTAATTATAACACCAATAAATAAATAAATAAAAACTTTTAAAAGACAGGAAATTCTAACACTTTCTGTAACACAAATGAATGGTAAGGTAAAAGCATGATGCTAAGTGCAACACAAACTGTGTAGGTTGCACATACATGAAGTGCCTGGAGAAACACACAGCAGTGAGACCAGGGGAAGGGAAGAGTGGCGACTGACTGCTTAGTCAAGCACAGTTTTGCTTTGAGAAGATATCATTTTATGATATGTCCATTTTATCACAAAAAAGCCCAAATGGTAAATTTTACCTTGTGTATTATTTCAGTAAAATTAAAAATTGAAATTAAAAAAGTAAAAGACTTTGTATATAAACTAAATTAATATGAGCAATACTTTACTAGCATTGAGAGACTGTCGACTAAGATCTTTGAGCCATAGCTACTTAGTCCATAAAAACACAAGCATATTACAGTAGAAACTATTACGATAATTCTCATATTAACAAGAAGTAAACTAAGACAAAGTGGTAAATTTTACTCAGTGCTTATTTTTAAACAAAACCACCTAATCAGATGAGGATGGGATTTTTACATATGTAAAAGAATTCTAGAACTAGATTTTTATGTCTGTTGGAGGTTGGTCTGGTTGCTGCCCAAATGAGCAGACTCACATACCCCAAAATGTTTGTGACCTTGTCTAAGAACTTATTCCTGTTTGACCAATAAAAAGCCAGCACACCTGGGCAGGGCAAATGTGTGGGCGTGGCTAACGTTCCTGGGCAGGTCAGACACAGGGGTTTTTGGGAAAGGAAGCAGGCAGAGAGAAATAAGTTAGGAGACAGGGAAAGACAAGGAAAGCTGGCGCCATGGGTCAGGTGGAGGAAGAAGGGCGTGGCCAACATGGATGGAGGGTTTGGCCCAGATGATGAACATTAGCAAGTATTTGGGATTATGGATGGGAGGTAGCTTGACAGAAATTATTAGAAGCAGATGGCATGGAATTTGGACACGGTATAAGATACCTGCCCCAATATGGGAGGTAGTTTAAGGGATCAATATCTTCCCTGCCCCAGGTGAACCAAGGCTATTTTGAAATATAACAGGTGTCTGGGTCTTGATTGATTGCTAGTTCATTATACTGATGTAATAATAATAATTACAAGTCAGATAATATACAATTACTATGCCAGTACTGATAATAAAAACAACACTGCTGTAATAATATTAGCCCAATAATAAACATTTATTAGGCCATACTTCTAATTTAACGACAACATATGTCCTATCGTGCTTTCTAAAAAAAAACTACGGGGTTAAAACTTTGGTAATTATTAATTGTAATTCAGATATTATATATGCAATGATAAAAATCATACCAAGGCCCTAAAAAAAAGATGTGGGCAATACTGTTTCATAAGACAAACCTTATAAAAAATGCAGTGAGCTAGGAGTGCATAAAACATGGCAGGAAAAAATGTTCAGAGAGCAGATACTGAACAGCCATGTTCCCAGAGTAACGGTCACGAATCATTCAGTGCTCAGTCTGCCTGTGGTCAGAAGGGAACAAAAAAAGCAACATGGAAGAAAACAAACTGCCTCCATCACTGACACTTACCATCTGCATGTCCCTCCGCAGGTGTCCTTTCCTGTTTACTTTCCTTCTGTGACACCTGCTGAATAGTGTCCCTTTGCTGCTTAGCTTGCTGCATAGAGTGACTTTTCCAGAGTTTGCGCAGCTCTTCCACTTCTGTCTCTGAGTCCCGCTTCTGCTCCGTCCCTCGCTTACTCTTCTGAACACTTTGCTTTTGTTTAAGTTCTACGGTTTCTCCAGAAGATACATTTTCTTCCCCTCCATCTTGTGGGCGTGAATTTTCACGCTGGGAAGAATCCTGGTCATTGCGACCTTTTACATCTGGGACCTGTTCTTTAGGGTCTGAGGCTTCTTGGAGTTTTTCTGTAGCTTTATCTCCTTCTTTAGTGGCTATTTCGAGACTACTTAAATCAGTTTCAGGAGAGAAAGCCCCAGCTTTATTGGAAGAATGTCCAGTGTTGGAGTTACTGTCGTTAGGAATGCTATCAGACTCTGCCACGGCTGTCAAGGGTTCCACTTCTATCTGACTGACAGTTTGCACAGATTCTGATGACGCGTCCGATGATTTGTCTTGTCGCAGCTCTGAAGAGAGGAGCTCCTCGCGGATAGGAGAGAGTTCTGACTCTGTGAAGACGTCTTCCGAGAGAGACTCCTCGGTGCTCCTGGGGGCAGTGCTGGCACTGTCGTTCCCTGCGTCACGGACCCTCGAGTCTACCTCCTCAGCACCAGCTCCTGTCATTTTCTTTGAATGGCAGAAGCCCCTTCCTGAAAACTGATCTATTTCTCTGTTGTTAAATAAAATTAAAAATCATTAGACGTTAAAAACTGTAATATTTTATCTCCTACAACCAAATAATAAAATAGTATCACAGAGGAGGCTTTTCAAAAGAGCCAAAGTATAGCTCTCAGAAGAATACAGAGATATCATGTTTCTTAGATATACCATGGAATTACAGCAAGATTTTTCATCAACTGTTTACTACTTGGGAAGCATTAATGGAAGAGTTCCTTGTAAGTAAACTACAACAAAGTCCAATGACATAAATTCTTGATGAAATTGTAATGCTGACCTAAGATGTTCACTGGTGAATAAGGGCAACAGAAAATTTCAATTAATCACACACATATGCAGTGCTCATTTATATGCAAAGAGAGTAAACTAAAATACATGGACAATGCACATAGATTAAAATCAACTTGAAGCAAAGCATGTAAAGAAAATCTATAAGCTAACAACTCAGAAGAGTTCTAAGAGAACTTGTCCAGTTAAAGAACTAGATGGTAGATTGTGACTGTTTCCAACCCATCTCCTTTCCATCTTTACTGGCATTTGTGTGTGTACTTATCAATGTTCACAAGATGTAAGTTCTGGAAATAAGCATCATTTTAAAACAGCTTCAGAGTAGGTGGAAATTACTCAAAGTCTCAGCGGCAAAGCATCAATATATGGCTTGAGAAGAAAAATATGCCAAATCCCCATGAAAAATAAGTCAGCACTAAGAAATTGGCCTTCTGTGGATATTAAAGCTGAATAAGTCCCCTCTTTAGCTTTCTTGTGGTTTTCAAGTTTTTGTAACAAAATACATAATTTATCCAAGTGATACATGTAAAAATTATTTATTTTAAAGATTTAGTTTAAAGTATCTTCTGACTCTATAGTGTTTGAAGAAATACTAACAGGTGATACTGAAGACGCAATTGAGCCATCTACTGGCGATTCACTTTAACTGCACCTACAGGGTCAAGGAACTGAGTACAAACTACGGGAAATTTCATCTATACATATAACAGAACCCCCTCAACCCGCGGGGTGCCTTCCCAGCCACAGAGGAAAAGGATGCACGCAATCCTGATGAGATTTGAGAGGCTGGGGTCAGATGGCAAAGGCATAGTGCTGCCTCTTTCTGAGGACTGGGGCGGGGGTGTAGGGGGGAGGGAGGGAGCAGCAAGGGGCTACAATCTGGATGTAAAGTTAGCTATTTATTAAATTAAATTTAAAAACCCACATAACAGAATAAAGAGACTAGTTGTTAATAGATTTACACACACACACACACACACACACACACACACACACACACGAACAAAAAAAACCTAACAGGAAATGTACTTAGGTGAGTTTTCTAGCCTGTGAGTTAATATTCTGGAAAACTAAACATCAATGCTAATGGTCCTAAATTACTCAACACAGGACAGACAGTGCCTTAGAAATGAATTCTCCATGCATTCCAAAGAGGGAAATCCATTAACATCTTTTACCTCACCTTTGCAAACAAAACATTACTTTGCAAAGCCATTCGCTGCATTTATCTTGTTTGAAGCCAAATTCTGATCTCAATTAATATATAAACTAAGAGTTAAGGATATTTCTTTCTGGTGACACTGTTTAAAATCTTGGGCCCAAGTCCCTGTGCCTCCAGGTAATGTGCTGAATGATACAATGGTCATTGAAAGGCAAGGAACACCAGATCTCCCTTGCAGAGCAGCCACAAACCATACAGAATAAAATTTAACTCTGAAACAAAATGTCTGGTCAAGCCTCAGCAATGGGCGGCACTCCCGTTCCCTCTGAAGCAAGTCATCTGCTCGGTGTCTCATCTTAAGGTCAGTAACTGTGCTGTGGTGCTTTCTTTTTACTTTGTTTTGTTTTCCTGAAATTGGCTTTGACTGTCAACTTAAAAACATACCCAACAGTTTAGAATAGTTTTTTCTAGAAATTATTTATTATTCTAAAGACTGTTTTACACCAAGCCAAAACAGTATCTGTCACTAAACACTAAAAATGGACCCTTTTCCAAGAAGGAATTTTATTCTATTGCAGGCATCCTTGCAGCGCATATATATAATATATCTGAGAAAAACATAACTTGCTCCATTTCCTTCGTAACTTTTCTTTTTGGCCAAGGTCTAATTTTCAAACTGGCCTAAGACTGTAAATTGTCTATAATCGGTTAAGACGAAACCATTTTCAAACAGTTGCCAGTTACTGCTCCGAGGGGGGGGGGGCTCTTTCCTGCTACACACCCTGTCCTTGTGTGCTCCGTCCTTTGCTTTCTCAGTCCTTTCCTTGGCCGCTCACCACTTTGGTCATGCACACCGCTGGAAGAGGTTTAGCCTAACATTTGTAGTCTCATATCTATACCATCCTATGACGTAAATTCCCAGAGAACAGCATATTCCAAAGTCAACTCTTCGTTAGTGCAACCTGGAGGTTTTTCTTATATAATATATACTTCCTGCATTCAGAAATACAACTGAAAATGTAGACATGAAGCTGTTCCGGCTATTTCAATGCCAGGTCCTTAGCCAATGCCACACTCAAAACCCCACGCGTAACTCTGTAGGTGCTGTCCTGGTAACCAATAGTCACTATCTTTGCTAGTAACACAGAGTACATAAAAGTTTTTGATTTTGTGTCTAAATAACAAAGGGCTGAGAAGCACTGAACTTCATGAGGACCACAGGTTACTTACTTGACAAATATCTTATTCTTTGACCAAATAAATATAAACCTAATGAAATTACTATGTATATACCAGGCACACGAAGAATCCACTATTAAATAGTGCTTACATTTTTTGTTTCATTTATGACAAAATGAAAAGCAGCTACATAATAAAACTAATAAAATAATATTAGAGAAGAGTCAACTATATGGATGCAAAAAAAATAAAGGAAGGAAGGAGAAAAGGGGAAGAAAGCTACACGAGGGCACACCAGCACACTTACGCGGGCAATGACTCCTTTATTTTGCTATCCAAAATTTCCTTGTACATGGCAGCTGACATCACCTCTTCCATTGGGCACATGATGCCGTATTCCTCACAGCCATTTTCTTGAACCAAGGGGTCTGTTTTATGTGGATCAAACATTATATTATTTGGTGTGACTAGCAGGACGCCACTGACTGTGCCCTAAGGTGGAAAAAGAAAGTATCATTCAATCTTCAATGTTCATAATTTTAAAACAGATTCTAGATACCTCCCCTATGTTTTTTGTTTTTTCTTTCTTTGTTTCCTTCTGATTTCTGGTCATCTATTTTATACATAGTATAGTATAGTGACACACTAGTGAAAATTTGGTTTTCCAGTAAACTCTATTTTTTTCCCTCAGCAGATACAGAATGCAAAGATTATCATGTTCTACCTCAAATAACCATGTGAAAATTCAAGTTTTATAAAGTGAAATAATGAGTAGATTACAAAGAGAACACTGAACAGAGCCTCATTTTTTAGGGACCCACTTGCAACCTGCTGTGTTCTTTCCCAACACAAGTACCAGATATGGCTACGTGAGCACATGCACGCTTTTTTGTTGTTGTTGTGCACTAGTAACTCTTATCAGCAGTAAAGGAATAATTTCATAGGAATATTGTTTGAAAAAGTAATTATTTTTGTTTGAATTTGCTATTCATCAGCTATGGGACACATTTCTTTATCTATAAAGTTGGTAGATTAAATCCATAATTACTTTTTCATTCATCATTAAAAAGTATGAATTTTAAGTGAGTTTATATAAGCAGTGATATAAATGTTAAGAGTCTACTCTCTTTTATACATTTAGTTTTATAGACAATTGATAACTTTGTATGAGTGAACACTTACTGTTTCGTGTGTATCATATTCTGTATGTACACTGTTAACTTGCTGCTCACTATCCTATCTCTCAAATAGGCACAAGTTCTATTTTATAGAAACGAAAACAAAGGTTGAGACAAGTGAGCAACTTGTCAAAAAACAAAAAACAAAAAACAGAAAACAAAAACCAACTCAATCCACCCCAAACCCAAACCAAACAGGATGCACCGTCGGGCAGTAAGTTCTTTCCCCATACTCCTTAGTGTCCAAGTCACAAAACATACACACTCCAAAGCACATGTGAAACGTCCCTTATTCTCAGTTTCAAATTTTTGTTCCACGAGTTTTTGTATGCTTAACAGTAAAGAGCCTGACAAATTCCTGAAAATGAAATGGTTACTAGGAGTCACCTTGCTTTTTCCTGATATGCCAGGAAAAGGGAAAAACAGGCATCCTGCATGATTGAGTATCACACCATCTTCCAAGCCAAACACAGCACAGTGAACTCAAACACAGCAGAGCGTAAGTTACGGCAGACACTGCCTTTTACAGGACTAGGTTAAGAGAATTTGAAAGAATCTCCTGACGAGATCTCTTGGATAAGTGAGACGTGACTGTAGCAGGTATCACGGTATAAAAGATGTATGGTAAGCCTATAGAATATTAAAGTAAGAAGTATGTGTGGGTGCCTTTAGGTGAAAAATGATCGAACAGTTCATCTAGCACTTCTTCAAAATACTATTCACTGTGTGTGGGTGAGTGTTTATATGCACATGTCATGTATGGCATATGTGCTAGATCATGTGCAAGGAGGTCAGAGGACATCTTGCAGAAGTGAGTTTTCTGCTTCTGAGGGTCTTGCTCAGAGGATCACCTCACAGGCACCTAGCTGGCACTTCTTTTAGTTCAGACAATGAACGTCCTAAAGAAGGAGTAACTTTCTATAAACTTTACCCTATTTGGCCTTTGAACAGTATTTTCATGACTCTTTGACAGCAATTTCTACTGCTAAAGCACATACCAACACAAGACAATGAGAGCCAGTGAAGTGTTACAGAGGACATTTACACTGCTGGGGATAACGCAACAGTACATAAACATGGCTGCAGTAACGTACTATAACAAAAGATTTTCTTTTAAATTTTAACTTATTATAATTTGTTCTGATTACATTCTGATTCATTTTTTTGGAGGGGGCGGTTTCGAGACAGGGTTTCTGTTTATCCTTGGCTGTCCTGGACTCACTTTGTAGACCAGGCTGGTGTTGAACTCACAATGATCTGCCTGCTTCTGTCTCCGGAGTACTGGGATTAAAGGCGTGAGCCACCACACCCAGCTACATCCTGATTCTTGACCCCTCACTTGTTTTTTCCCATTCCCACCCTCCCAACCTCCTTCCCTCCTTCTCTCTCTGTTCCATCCTACACCCCTCCCCTAGACCTCTGACAGAGGGGGCCTTTCCCTCCACCATATGGCCACAGCCTATCAGGCCTCATACAGATAGCCTGCTTCACCTTCCTGTGTGCCCTCCAGGCCTCCTCACCAAAAAGAACTGATCAAACTGGGGCCACCAAAGAAATCTTAAAAGGTTTCTAGTTTTTTGTTCCTTTTACTGCTTCAAGCTCTGTAAAGACTTTTAAAAAGTGAAACTAAGAGATTTGCTGAAAATAAGCAAGTATATTCCAGGTCATTTGACAGACATTTTGTTAAGTTTTACTTTGTATGTGGATTTTAACTGATAATTTTATTTTCTGGGTTTTGTCTTTGTCTACTTTTGGAAATACTGGGGAACGAACCTAGAGCACCATATCCTCAAGGCAAGTGTGCTCCCCCTGAGCTGCAGCCCCAGCCTGTAGAGATCTGTTCACAGCAGCAGCGTAGCGCATGCTACAGTTTAGAGTACTCTAGGGGCTACAAATGAACAACAGGTCCCATGCAACGAAAATGCTTCAAGTACTGTGTACGCATTAGCACTACTCAAGGGCCTTCGGGGTGCTTCTATTTTCTGGATTAAACGAGGGGACACGTCATCCACTGGATTAGTCAGTCTGCTTTCCCTTCCTAGGAACCCACCCTTAGGGCTAAAGGTCAAACTTAGGAAAATCTCAAGAACCTATCATTTTAAGCTCATTTGACTAAAAGTCTAAAATCATATACTACCCATAAAAACACACTTCATAAGCATAGGCAGGATAAGCATGTTAACACTTTTCAAAGGAAGTGAACAGACTATAGCAGTGTCTGCCACGGCGGAGTCAGGACAATGATTTCCAGTCCCGAGACTAATGTGGGTTTTCATGATGAATCAAATCATCAGGACAACATAAGAACCCTAAACATGTGTTCATAGATTAGCACTTTCAGGATCATGAATTATAAACTCACAGAGCTTGACAGCAGAAAACTCCACATTCCTGTCAAAAGTTTATAAAAGAAAGAAATAGGGATGCAGAAGATTACCAGCATCACTCAACCTGATTTCAGATACTGCAAAATATTCCACCCTGGAGAAGCAAAATATATGTTTTTTTAAGCATACACTCAAGATTATCTAGAGATTTGGGTTCAGGAAATGTCACTCTATAGTAAATTAAGCCTAATGGAAACAAGGACATCCTCTGACCACATGGGGACCAATCAGAAATGAGTTAAGAGAAAGATACCTACAGCTTGGTAGTGGTGTATGCCTTCAGTTCCAACACAAGGAGGCAGAGGCAGGTGGATCTGTGAGCTCAAGGCAAGCCTGGTCTACAGAGAGAGTTCTAGGACAGCCAGGGCTACACAGAGAAACCTTATGCCAAAAACCAAGAGAAAGGAGAGAGAGGAGAGAGGGGAGACAGGGGAGGGAGAGAGGGAGAGAGGGGAGAGAGGGACGGAGGGAGGAACGGAAGGAAAGGGAGAGAGAGGGAGGAGTGAGGAAGAGAGAGAGACAGAGAGAGAGAGAGAGAGAGAGAGAGAGAGGAGAGAGGAAGAGAGAGAGGGAGGGAGAGAGAGAGGAGAAAGAGGAAGAGAGAGAGGAAAGAGAGAGAAACAGAGAGAGAGAAGAGAGAGGGAGAGAGATTGACTTACAGCATCCCTACATAGGTAGAAACATATCAAAGCACTTCAAAAAGTAATATACTTGCCCACAGTAGGAGTGTTCATTCCTACTATAATAGATTAAACGAACATACCTCCAATACTTTCTACCATATAGTATATATTTACTAAAGATGAGTTATCTTTCAATTTCTGCGTTATGTGAGGTTTTCCAAAGCTAGCACTCCTGCTATAATCAATGAATCAATTGTATTTTGAAGATGTATTTAATTTCCTAGGAAAAATCATTTCATATGCTCTGTGCTAATGGATTTTTTTATTGCCCATTACCTTAATAATTGCCACAGACAATCAGATTCTAAGTCATGAGCAAGGTCCACTCTACCTCACGCACACAGTTATCACCCTTGTGCAAACCCTCAGGAGTGGCTGCCACGACTGGCTTAAAGTGCACGTGTCACGCTTTCGTAGTTCAGTGGAAACTGAACCATGATGAAGGCCCACCCGACGACGTCGCTCGGTACCTGGCCGTTGGTGATATATCTGCAATTGATTTTAAGAAATTTCTCAGTAAATGCTTCTTCTTCCTCAGATGTTGAAGATACAACTCTTGCAGGCCGGATCCCACTAACAGCAGATGAAGGAGGTGCTTCTTTTGGATGGACTACATCGGGAGTCTAAGCAAAACAAAGTCAAATACAGAGCGTGCCTTAGGAAACTAAGTGCAAATTCTGTGAACAGCAAACAAATGACTGTCACCACATTAACATAAATACGCCAATGTCATTTTAATCAAGATTTTAAATAGAGCATAAACTTCCATTTTGAATGTTTATAGTGCAAAGATGCATACATATCTATACATTCACACACACACACACACACACACAGAGAGAGAGAGAGAGAGAGAGAGAGAGAGAGAGAGAGAGAGAGAGAATATTAAAATCTAAGTGGTTTGTATCACACACATGCTGCACTGCTTGAGAACTAAACCACTGTTTTGACAACACAAGGCGGCACCCATGAGACTCCAGAGCTCAGAGAAGACAGAGCTGGCCTATGATACCTAGTACATAGCAAGCAAGATGACGTACTTAACAGAAGAGTATTTTTCAACTTGGGTTTTTTTCTGTATTTTTCAACTGTGTCTATTGCTGTGTGTGTGTGTGTGTGTGTGTGTGTGTGTGTGGTACATATGCAAGTTCGCAGGTACGTGGACATACGTGTGTGCACATGTGCACATGCGTTACTTGTCTGTGTGGAGAGCTGAGGATGATGTTCTGCCCTGAATCATTCTCTCCTGCTTTTCCGCCTGATTCCCTGGGGACGCACCCCTCACTCCAACCCAAAGCTCAGCCGTGTGTGGCCAAACAAGTAAGGTGAAGCTGAGATGTAGGCCTGATTTGCTGAGGCACAACCCGTGCACTACGACACACTTTCCCTTCAAACATTCCACCAGATGAGGGGCACAATGCTCCACTCCCCAAAAGTACAGGATCTGAGACCATCAGCAGGCTCAAGATGGCAAAAAGCTGCCAACAAATTCTATTTACGGCAGTTCAACTCCTAAATTATAGATTCACTGTCTTCTATGAGTATTTATATATACAATGAAACCATGTTAATTACAGAACATATATTTTGAAACATATTGTTAAAAGCTCTTAAATGTAGGTGAACTTCAGTGAGCTGTCATTCAACTCTTACAATTCGGCATCTTTAACAACCCCAGTATCTCAATGTAATCCTATTAAAAAGAACAGAGGAGTTAGCTTAGCAAAGGAGATGATTTCTTTCTGAAAGAGTCAACACTATTCAGAGGATTGTTACCAGACTTTAGCACAACTTCCATATGCAGGAATCACTCAGGATGTATCATCTCTACATGGAGAGCTTGTCTGAGCAGAGTCTGGCCCTTGATGCGTCTTCTGAAGACCACTAGAGGGCTTTCTGGGAGTTCTCTGTAATTTTGCTTAGCAACAAGGATCAGGAAGGTCCTTGACTAGAAATACAGCTACCTAGCCAGCATCAGCATCGTCCCAAACATTCAACTGTGAAAAGCCAAAGGTTTATGGTGAGTGCGATCTCTCCACGTCCTCTTCCTTTCGCCTAGGCTGTACTGTGTCCATGCTATTACAGGGGTTGGGGTGGAGCGGGGGACTTCAGCATACTCTCTAGTTACGTGTAGGTAAAACACAGGACTTGTGAGAAAGAAAAGCCACAGCAGTACAGATAAAAACAACATGTATTATCTCACCCAATATATACATGGCATATACATTTTTAAATATTCAATAAAATATTTTATCTCTTTCTGTAAGTTATATTTACTTACACATGATCTCATTTGTATTCTACTTAGAACCAAGAAGTTGAGAAAGCTTTAAAACAAGACACAGAATGACATTGGAAAATTCATTTTTTTCGTTAGATAAAAAACTAAGGTGCAATTATAAGGGACTCATGCTGGCTTTAGATCAGACTGAGCTTTTCATCAGTTTAAAGGGAGAACACATTTCCTGAGATGAGAATTACGTCACTTTCCCCTTTCTTTTCTTCTCTCCACCTTCTCCTATGCTCTTTCTCTTTCAAATTCATGCCCCTTTTTAATTGTTGTTACATATACTTGTATATCTGTGTGTACATATATATTTCTAAATACATAAATACATACTGCTGTGACTTTTCTTTCTCAGAAGTCCTATTACTATAGAGTGTGTTGAAGTCCTCCACTCTACCCCGACCCTTGTAAGAGCATGGACACAGTACAGCCTAGGCGACAGGAAGAGGATACGGAGAGACTGCCCTTACTATAAACCTCCGTCTGTATATTACTTGTAAGTATATTTCAGGGACGACCATTTGGTATTGGATAGTCAATCAGTGTGCTCTTCCCTGGTGAAGCTTGTCTCTCCCACTCTCAGCATCCCTTAGCTGCCTGCAGCTCTTTCTCTAAGGTGGAGGCCTTGCTTTTTAAATTCTAATTACAGAATGAGGCTCCCACTCAACATTCAGAAGAAAAGTGTAACTTAGTAATTTATCCATTTGTGTGGTATTGCACATATGGCAATCCCTTCTCTCTGAAGAATGGGTTTCCTGAAGCCTAAGCACAAAGTCCTATTGTAAAGTTGTTTAATCAGATAGTAGCATGAGGTTTTATTCGTATGTACAAGGCCAAGATCTGATTGCACCATAATATTACAGAGGAGCCCCGAGTTTTGATTTCCCACACCTATACTGCAGCTTAAAATGGTCTGTAACTCTAGTTTCAGGGGGCCTAATACCCTCTTCTAACCTCTGCAGGCACAGGCACATACAGGATGCACACACACACACACACATATATATATATATACAATATATATATACACAATATATATATACATATAAATACAAAAATACATTAAAAGTAAATAAGTCTAAAATAAAAATGTAAATATATTTAAAAAGTATGACTACCTAATAAATTGTTGATTTTAAAGTAAGTTAAAAAGTAACACATCTAACTGATGTAATTTATGCATTTATGATCTATAAGCATTCATTAAAATAAATTATAATAATTGGCTTAGATTTAATATAAAATGTGTATATTCTGAGATTCAGATTTATGCTTAAAAGCATTTAAGTTAAAATTCTAATATATATTAATTAATACTCCTTAGTCTATGGCCATGCCAACAAGAATGCACCCAATCTCATCAGGTGATACAGACAAATATATTTTATGAATAATATATTTTTTAAAAATAGGGATTAATCTTTTTCACTCTGAGCATAAAAATAGATTAAACAAAACAGGAGAGGCTTTTGATCTAAGAATGACATGAGGAAGTGAACTCTTCAAACAGATGCAGTGTTGCGCTTTTACCCTGCTCTGGTGGATCCAGTGTTTGTAATCTGTGACTGTCTGCCATTATCTGCAATCAATGTACAAGCAAGTACACAACTTCAGGATACAAGATCACAGTGACAGAAAGATACAGATATGTTCTGTTTGAATTCAAACATAACAAGCATGTGCGCATGTGCGAGAAGTTAATTTTACTTCTGCATGTCTTCTATGCTTTAGTAAAGAGTGTTTCCTCGATGCCTTTAAACACTACTAGTACTTCCCCAAACAGAAACTAAGCTAAAGTCCTTGTTTTGTTAGAAGTAAAAGTGATTACAATATATGATAAACATTAAAGTTAAGATACTTTATAACATTAGGTAATGTCTGTGTCTCCCAAAGGATGCAGTGAACTTCCAATTCCAGGACCCTCAAATGGGGCCTTGACAGGGAAATGGGCCTTTTTTGGTTTAATTAGTTCATCTAAGGGCATGTGGAAGCAGAGGAGCCCTTAAACTAGATAGCAAGGAGAAGCAGGCCATAGAAATCAAAGGCAGAACCTGGAAGGATATATTCCTGCCAAAGAATTCTATGCGCTAGCAAACACTAGCGCTTAGTGCTTGCTAGATAAGCAGGAGACGGACCCGCTGCTCCTAGAGGAGGTAATGGTCCTGGAAACCACTAGAACTGAGGCTTCCGGCTTCCAGAATTGGAGGACAGTAAACTTGTTATAAATACTCAATTTGTGGTCTTATATTGGACAAATACCAGAAAACCAACAGTACCACTGAGTAAAATTTAAATAACTTAGAAAGAGCACATTAAGAAGCCCACAGGGGCTGCTCTTCTAGGACCATGTGTCAGTTGTCACCACCTAAGTCAGGAGGCTCTCAACAGCGTGTAAAGTGCTCAGGGAGGGGCTGGAGAGATGGCTCAGAGGTTAAGGGCACCGATTGCTCCTCCAGAGGACCTGAGTTCAATTCCCAGCAACCACATCATGGCTCACAACCATCTATAATGTGATCTGATGCCCTTGTCTGGCCTGCAGGTGCACATGCAGGCAGAGCAATGTATACATAATAAATAAATAAATAAATAAATAAATAAATAAATAAATAAATAAATAAATATTAAAAAAAAAAAAAGAGAGAGCTCGGGGAGATCTGAAGCTCTGCTGGCCTCCCTGGGCACACACATGCGGGTGCAGACATTCATATGCATAAGTAACCAAGGAAACAATCCTCAACAGCCTTAGCTACTGTGAGTTCGGAAAGAAAAGGCATTACTTCTGTTGTCTCTATACACGTTTAACCATCCATCTGAATCGTCCGCCAACTATACCATCATTGTTATTTGATTGAGCAAAATTTTGTCTTTCACTTTTTACCTCTATGAACGCTCTGGTTTCTACAAGCTGGACAGATATTTTAATCTTAAATCATATGTCATAGCTGCACAGTATTGGCTCTTGTTAGTTCACATGTGGATACTTAAGGCAACACTCAAGGTGCTGTGGTGACTTAAGGAAGATTGTCCTCCCACAGGTGCATAGACTTGAGTGCTTAGTCACCAGGGATTAGTTTTATTTGAAAGGATTGGCAGGTGTGGCCTTGTTAGAGGAAGTATGTCACTGGAAGTGCTCTCTGAGGTTTCAAAAGTCCATGCCATGTCTAGCATCTTTCTCTCTGCCTGTGGATCAGGATGTAGCTGCCAACTGCTTCTCCAGCCCCATGCCTTCCATGCCTGCTGCCAAGCTTCCCCCCATGATGATAATGGACGAAGCCTCTGACACTATCAAGACCCCAATTAAATGCTTCCCTTTATAAGAGGTGCAGTGACCATGTTGTTGTCCCTTCACAGCAACAGAACGGTGGTTAAGGCAGGTGGCTAATCCAACACAGGATCTAGACCTAGATGGTCAGGTGTAACCCTCAGCTCTGTCACCTAGTACCTGGAACTTGATTTTGTCGTTAAAGAGGATATTAATTTGTTTGTTTGTTTATTTATTTATTTATTATATATGGTTTCTCAAGACAGGGTTTCTCTGTGTAGCCTTGGCTGTCCTGGACTTTGTAGATCAGGGTGGCCTCAAAATCACAGGGATCTGCCTGCCTCTACCTCCCAAGTGCTGGGATTAAAGGTGGGCGCTACCAGGCCTGGCTTAAAGGGGATGTAAGTACTGCAAATGAAAGCTCTGTGGTTTTGAGGTGAAAGTAAGGGGCAAGTGGTATTAAGTATGAGGTAGTAGTAACAGCAGCAACACAACCAGATGACTGGTAAGAACTCTGAATATGCTTGTCCCTGCTGCTACCTTTGCTTTCTCCTCTTTTAGGACTGTTGAGGTCTTTCCTGGAACTCTTAATATTTTTAAAGCTATTTTTCCCTTAGTATGCTGCACTTCTATTCTCACTCCACTGCTACCCAAATGTTCTGCTCTCTTTTATACTGACTATATTATGAAGTATTTTATGTTACGGAAACAATAACTATTAGCATACTCAATCTTTATGTAAATACACTTCAGCATTACCCCATCTGCCCACATTATTAATTAAACATTTTCCCATTTTCACCATCTAGTTTTCACCTTCGATAGCACCGTCATACTGCAGAATGATAGGCAGACTGCCTGGAAGGCCTCAACGACAGATGACAGCCCGGAAGTGTAAACCAAATAAACCCTGTGCCCTCTAACCTGAGGGTTTTATCATAGCAACACACCAACTCCAAAGAAGAAATGGTAGAAAGTGGTAGCTGTTTCCATATCCACTAACAATGGCTAAGTATTACTCCTCTTCCAGGGTGAAATTACTTACTGAATTGAGTGATCAATTTCCAGTATAAAGCAGTAATTAACATAGAACATAGGTCGTGGACCCAAACTGAGTAACCTTAGATGCAATTTAGTTAATATATTCTCTATAATTTCTTCCTCTGTACAACAGATATAATAATGTAGTGGTGTATACACACACACACACACACACACACACACACACACACACACACGCACACGCACACACCCTACCCTGATTTAAAAAAGTCAACACCACTAACCAAACCCACTTACTGAGCAGTAATACACAAAGTTAACAAGAAACTGAGCGGCTCTAAGACAGTTGGCTAATGGAAATTTTTCCAAGGGTGAGAATGGCATACACCAGTGTAAGGTGAGCAACAACAGATTTTATGAACCTATCCCTAAAGAGGTAAGGAAAAACAGATGACGGCCAGTCAGGAGACCAGAGAGGGTCTCAGGGAAGGGTGGTCTGGCGAGAGGATAAAGGATGCGGGTATTTCATGTTCACTTCAGATGGATGGAGTCAGGAAAACGACGCTCTCAGTTAGGTCTCATTTCTTCCCTCTCAACACACCCACACCAACAGAAGAAAAGTGGGAAAGCATCACAAAGTTGCAGTCAAGACAGGTATGCACAGTGAGCCCAAGGGAGACAGACAGATGCAGAGGACTAGTGCTTCTTAGATCTGAGGTAAGCAACAAATGAGAACTCGTTAGTGTGTGGGGTTGCTGGGCATATAGCTCAGCTGGTAGGGTACTTGCCTAGAATGCATTAAGCCCTGAGTTCAATCTCAGGCACCCATAAAACCAGGCACAGTGGCGTGCATCTGCAATCCCAGGACTGGGTGCGGGGCAGGGTGGGAGGGTGGAGACGAGAGAATCAGGAAGCGACACAGCACTTCCAAGAACAGACAGGGACTCATGGGAAGATTTTAAACAATAACAAAACAATCAAATAAATACGCTTGTAACGTAGCACAGTAAATTCTAGCTCCTTCCAGTCTCATTCTACAGTTTCTTGTTTCTCCATTCACATGTAAATAAAAATTAATAGTTTAAAATTTCAAAGATAGTATTTCTATGTGAAGTTAATTACTTTAAAATATAAATGAAAACATATAATAACAATTGTTGTAAACCTAACATTTTAGCCTCCACAAAACTGAACATTCAGGAAGCTGACCAATGTTTATTTGAAATACTGGCTGACAATTTCTGCAATAAACATATAGTAGAAATACTTAGACATTCTTTAATGTGATGCTGCTACACACTGTATTTAATCAAACGTAATATTCAAATATAATATTACTTTTTATAAAAATATATATTAGGAAAAATATAACAGCTTACGTGCAAACAATACTTATAATGAAAAAGTATAATCTACTGTGATATACAAAATTACAGTACGGTTAAGGAGTTACTTACAGGGCTTTGTTATTTGCCCCATCTTAAGCCTACATAGCAAAGTATAGATGACCATCCCCACATGGGAGGGAATTGTGTGTGCCTGCGTGAGTCTTCTCTCTCTCTCTCTCTCTCTCTCTCTCTCTTTCTCCCTCTCTCCCTCCCTCCCTCCCTCCCTCCCTTCCTCATTCTCTCCCTCCCTCTCTTTGGTAGAGAGATGCAGTCTGAAGGGAATCCCACAGGTTTTTAGTTAGAAAAGGCGTTGCAATTCACTGCATATAATTCGAGTTTAGGGCTAAAAGCCCAATCTAAATCCACCTCCGACTACACTCGCCTTTATTATTTCTCCTTCTGTTTCAAACTTGGCACACCCTCACCCAATGGTAGAAACATTTCCAAGTTGTTATTGTGTTATTAGTTAATATATCCACCATTAAACTTTCACTCTCATCCATGAGAATAAATATAATGCCGATTGAGCTTTCTCAATCTCAAAGTCTGAAACGGAATCCAAAATGTTCTCCACAGTGAAAGTACAGGCAGCCAAGTCCAGAGGTGAGCTTGGGTAACAGGCTGGGTAACAGGCTGCTCCTGAAGCCGGCACACCAGCGGCATGTGTCCACAGTGTAGCAGATAGAATTCTGTGTTTATGATTGCTTCTAGTCCTAAGGTTTCCATCTCTCTCATTTTACCCATTCCTTTCTCCCTTCCACACTCTTGTCACACACACACACACACACACACACACACAGACACACAAACACACACACACATACTTAGGCGGATATTTCTAAACTTTGAAACACCGTGGTTGAATCTTTTCTGGAGAAGGGTACTCAAACTGTCTACATACTTTCTCCATGTGGCAGCACACGATAAAGTACTGTTTCCATATTTGTACAGACAAGAAACCAACCCAACAAATAAACATTTGAAAAAGACTCCACTTCTCTCATACGCACAATAAAATGTCCCAGGACAGGGGTAAAATAATCATCCATGTGACAATTTACCACAGGCACACCCGCGTTGGGGGAGCTGGAATACTAAACTTAGAAACTAAAGAGTGCTAGAAACACTGGAGTGCGGGACGCACTGTGAAGGGTGTCTCTGTGTTTCCCACTGTTAATGCTGCACCAGCAGAGAGCCGATTCCTAGCTGGATCTTGGTATTGTTATTCTTATGATCTATCACTGGCCTCATATTTTGTAAACATCCTCCTCATCCACCTAGTGGCCAAAGTGGAGATGACAACCAATGGCTGGGCAGGAAAGGGAAGGCAGAACTTCCTTACAGAAAGAAGTCTGCAGAAGAAGCAAGGGACACAGGATCTGCCAGTGTGACATGGAAAGGAAGAAACATACTGGGGCTGAGAGAGGTAAAGAACTAGCCACGTGGCAGTCATGGGCTAGCACCGTAGGGATGAGCTAGCTGAGTCTGCTTTTAAATATTAATAAGTCTCCATGTCTTTACTTAATGGTTGCTGGGTCCAAGGAAGTCCCGTTATACTAGAGCTTAAATAAGAGTGAGGCAAAGTCATATATAACTTGTGTTTGATTATCAGTTTGCCATGTGAAACAAATTCCAAGTTCAAACTGGGACAGAAAATAAAAAGGTTTCTTTTCAAGGCCAAGAGATCACAGCAACCAACTTTCTAATGAAGGAGGAATTCTTTAATAAAATAACGAGTAAACATTACAGAAATGGAAACTGTGATCAGTATTAGTTTTTTCTTTTTGTTTTGTTTTTGTGATCAGTATTAGTTTATTTAGAAAAAGTGTTTTCGGAGAGACTTAAATTTTTAAATGCAACTTGATTTCTTAAAACCCATTCATTTGTAAATCTAGCTTACATAGAATATACTCTCTGTACAAACGCTGAATAAATTTACCCTATTATATTAATCCTGAAGGAACAGTTAGGATAACAAAGTCTTATTTTCAAAAGCAGTGCACCAAAATATGAGTTCAATTTAAAGAGTCCAAGTACTACTAAGCAGTACTCTCACATTCACCCTCCCTCACACATACACACAAATACAGAATCCAAAAATACTCAAATTGGATATGATTTTATCTCATGCTTGTTAGGTATAATTCCATTAAAAATTAAATTTCACATGATAGTTCTAAGATAGAAATGATGAAACTCTTGGACATTACTACCTAAGGTGTATCAATTCCAGCTAAGCACTTTAACAAAGTAGAAGGATCTCGTGTCACTTTAACCATTGTCAAGTGGAATGCAACCCAGTGAGGGACACAGTGCACAGTAGACTGAGCACTGAAAAGGAGGCACTCACAGTGGTTTTGTCAAATTCTGCCTCGGATGATGTTGGCGACAGAGGACTGACCGGGCTTAGGGATGGGGAACTCTCCACACTGGAGACATACTCAGGATCGGGAACATACAGAACCTGGAAGAAAACGTTCACATGGGCTTCAGAAAAACAAATGCTAACGGCCAAGTACTGCTCTATCAGCAAACTTTACTTAATACTGATTTTTAGCGATAAAAAGAAAGAGACTTCAGATTACCAGGGTAGAGCAGTATCTTGAATATCATAAAAGCATGAAGAAGAAATACTCTAAAATTAATTTTAAAATGGTTATTAAAACAAGCTATTGAGAAACAAAAACTCACAATTAGTGTAATTCTGCATTACAGTGCTCAATTAGTGCTCATCTGAAAGGCAGCTTGGCAATAACTAGAGAAATTAAATTTGTACATATTTCTTTGACCCAACAAATGTATATATAGGATTTATGCTGTGAAATATATATAGTGGACACCTAGAGGTATTCACTATGACAATGTTAACATTAACAAGACAGTATCACAACACTAAGCCTTACTGTGTGGCTACACAAACAAAAATAAATCAATGTTGTGCATCATTACAGACAGGAAAGGCTCTGAGAGTTCTCTACTTAAACAGAACATTTTCTAAGGGTCACAGACAAGCTTAAAGACCCTAACAAAATCCCCTGATAAAGGCTAGACTAATTCTGCAATATTCAATTTGTTAACTACAAATCAAGTTTGAGTTGAAAGGATAGCTTACCTTTAAAAACACTGAAATTCTGTCAATTTACATGAATTGCTTTTAAGTGTTTTAAAAATTCTTTAAGACTATATCTGAAACATAATTAACATTATTTTCAGAAAGGAATTAATAGATATAACCGGTACTTTTATCTGGCCAACAGAATTTGTTCCCAGAACACAAAGAATTATTCTCATATTTTCTACATTGTTAACTATGTAAAAATGAATATATCTTACCTAATGATCTTAAGCATCAACACATGTAAATAATGACAATACCTGTCCAGTGACGACTGCCCGGGAGAATAACTTATTTAACTGAACAAGTTCATTGGGTGTGGTATCAAATTTCAGGGCTATGCTATTCAAAGAATCCCTTGATTCAACCTGTTAAAAACAAAAAACAAGTTGCTTTCATCAGTTAAAAAAAAAGAAACATAAAAGACTTGGGTGATTATACAATATTAACACATTTGAGAACATATTTGATACATAAATAGTAATTTTTGAGAAAAGTCAAGAAATATCACGTTCTACAATGATCTCAACCTACAGAGACAGAGAAGGTGTATGTTAAAATGCCTGCTTTATTCCACAGTCCCTACTAGCCAACGACTCAAGCAGTTTCCAGACACAAAGTAAGAACTTGAAAGCTTGCTCACTTTGCAAAGGCACTGGAAGGTCTGAGGTGGAGAGTGGCTCACGGGCTAGGGGCTTGGCCTGCTGTAGGGGAGGACCAGCATGTGGCTCTCCGTCCCAAGCCAGCCAGCTCACAACAGCCTGTGACTCCAGTCTCATGGATCTGAGTGAGCACGCCTCATGTGCACATACCCTCATGACACACATGCTAGAAGCCGATGAGAAACCCAGTGTGGTGGTGGGGGGGGGGGGGCGGAAGAGCACAGCTGCAAGTTCCTAAACAGGACATGGCAGCAGAAAATGCAAGTGTCTGGGGAGGCAGGAACAGGGAAGAACAAAAATCTGTGCTATCGTCATGAAACTGGGAAGAACACGTTAGAGGGGAGAGAGGGATCTTAAGGAAAAGGAAAGAGAGGGCAGATAGGCTGCGTGTGACATGAAGACATGCCAGGGAAGATTTGAGGAAGGAAAGAAACTAGGTAGAAGAGGAAAAGGGGTGCGTGGGGAAGAGCACCCAATTAGAACACAATCCAATGACATACATGTATGAACACAATGAAGCTGATTATTTTGCAGGTCACTTGAAAATTTATTAAAATGTAAAAGAAGGAAGAATGGATGATAAAGAGGAGTAAAAAGAAAATGTCAATTGAATTAGTAATTGAAAAGTATATCAGTAGAAAGATATACTAAATTATCAAAACTGATCATGTGTGACAGTGCGTGCGTGTATGAATGTGCATGTAGAGTTTGTAGACACATATGTATACATGTGTCTGTACACATGTGAACATGGATGGGTAAAGGACAGAGGTCAATGGTCAGTGTCTTCTTTGATCGCTTCTCCAACATATATCCTGAAATGGAGTCTTTTGCTGATGTTTAAGCTTATTGATTAAACTATGCTAGCTGGACGCAAGCTCCAGGGAACTGCCTGTCTCCATCTGCCTTCTGCTGAGACTACATGCACACACTGGGGCCAGGCTTTTTACAGGGGTCTAAGCATCTGAACGAAATCCCTGTGTTTGCAAGGGGTACCCTCAGTTTGCAACTGAGCCATCTCCCAGACAGTCTACATCTGTATCGTTTTTATGGCCCACTTTAAGTCCCATTTAAGGGGCTGGCACTACCTGCTCTTCCAGAAGACCTGAGTTCAATTCCTGGCAACCACATGGTGGCTCACAACCATCTATACAGAGATCTGATGCCCTCTTCTGGCATGCATGAATACATGAAGATAGTACACTCATATACATTAAAAAAATAAATCTTAAATCACATTTAAAGTGATTTTATGATTAAAACTGTAGTTAGTGTGTGTGTGTGATCTGATTTTAGCTTTTAGGCTATATAAAATATATTGATAAGCTTTATACCATATAAGGTAGTATTAGGCATATACTTAAGCAACATAACACACATTTTTCAAATGGCTTGTCTAAGTTCCTGGAACTCTTGGGTTCAAACAATCCTGCCTTGCTGAAGACTACAGTCGTATACAACTCTACCAAGTATGAGGTGTAAGTGTTTTAAGGTATGCTGAGATATAGAAAGTTTATCTTAAGAGAAATAATATGGAAATACATACTGCTGCCAACACAAAGTCATGTTAAGCAATGATCTGATAGACGTCATGAAGTATTTTATAGATTATAGTAAAAATGGAGAATAAAACAACAATATCTTATTACCTAGCTTTGAAGTTTATGTTTCTTTTAAAATTTGATGCGCGTAATAAAAGAAAAATAATACATCTAAAAAAGACCTGTTAGATGTTTTTATATGATTTCTAGTCAATATCTGAGTTTTAAGGAGTCAATCATAAAGAAATAAAATCTTTTTTCAGATTTTTAATGGACTCTTTTCATTCCACAATAAATGGTTCTTTTCCTTTCTTTCTTTTTTCTTTTTTGTTTTTTTGAGACAGGGTTTCCCTGTGTAGCCTTGGCTGTCTTGGACTCACTTTGTAGACCAGGCTGGCCTTGAACTCACAGCGATCTGCCTGCTTCTGCCTCCCGAGTGCTGGGATTAAAGGCGTGTGCTACCTATGATGCTTATTTATTACATGCCAAGAATGGCAAATTCCTAAATTTAAAACCAGTAAAATTGTATAGTTCATGATCATGACATCAAAAAGTATATCATATACATCTTTATAGCATAAAGATATATTACGTCTCAGATCTTATGCTTTTGTAAACACGCAAGAATATACTAATTGTATTATTTAACCTTTTACTATTTGAACACATTTTTCACCTCAACCATGCAGGCACAGACATGTATAATTTAGAGTTGTAACGGCTTCAAAAATCCAATTCTTTTGATAGTAGTTAATTCAATTCTACCTAAATATCTGGTTTCTAGCCCTTTGAAAATGTTTAATATGGTGCGTGTGTGCATGTGTGTGTGTGTGTGTGTGTGTGCATGTGTACTGTGTAATACTGAGTAACAGTTATGGTAGAAAACACCAAGTAACAAAACTAATCTGAATTAATATATTTGTTTTACAATGTTTAGCACTGTCTAAGTCATGTTTACATTCAGCCCTGTAAAGTGAAACGCCACACTCCAAAATTAGTTTGTCACCTCAGCTGCCCACAGTATCCAGAAATGAGAAACACCCCATAGACAACTGACAGTTTTTCTCAAGAATAGAAAACACCCGGCTTTCACAGCTGAGGAAGCTCTGCACGCAGCTTAGCTTGTAAGGGTCCCACCTGTCACTAGCACTAACATTAGCCCCAATGGGAAGTCAATTAAGAGCACATTTAAAAAAAGTAAATAGTAAATAGTTTCCTAAAGGCCTGATCTAATAAACTTATTGCAGCATAGGAACTCTGACTCTAAATTATCATCAATATTAAATTTAATTTGCCAGAATACCTGTCTTTGTAGAACACAGTAAGGAAAATGAATCATAAAATGCAATTAAGATGGGAGGATTATTATTAAGGAAAGTTGCATAAAAGGAGCCAAAGTTTTAAGACGAGGCAGTGAACAATCCTTGACTTACCTGCAGTCAAACAGAAAACACCTTTAGTAAGATTGTTACAAAGATAAAGGAACTTACGGTGTACTCAATAGTTCCTTTGGGCTTCTGAAAGGACATCCTCCTCCCATCTTTCTTGTCTAGGGTCTTCTTTTGGCCAGTGTCTAAGAAGAGGAAAACAACGCGCTGTGACATGCATTTCCCTTTGAGAGTGACGCCAACAAGTACAGGAGGAGCTCGCAGCCAGATGTAGAGTTTCCTAACTTAGAACACGGGCTGCCTTGCTCTTCTAGAAGACTGAGTTCAATTCCCAGCAACCACATGGTGGCTTACAACCACCTGTAATGGGATCTGATGCCCTCTCCTGGTGTGCAGACGTACATGCAAAGCACTCATATACATAAAATATATAAACAAATATACCTTTATTATCAGCAACAGTAAGCTACTGGCTTCGGTCTGAAATCTGTGTTTGTTAATTTTCTCATGTATTCTCTCTGTAGCAATGACTACAATGTACCAAAGTAATAAAATACCACCCTATCTAAACATCTTAAATGATTAATATGAAACCCCCCGAAGTACTGGTTCCAAGTTTCAGAATTAAGTTAAGATGGTAAACATAGCAAAATACAGCATTTATCCAAAATTAAAACTGCAATTTTCCAAGAAAGATTAGTTCTGAAACTAAGATAATCTGGAAAAACACAGGTCCCTCGTTCCCCCACTATCTGAACTTAGCTCACGCATTGACTACAACAGAATTTATTGACTTGTAACCAAGAGATCACTTACCTTAGATTAAATAATAATAAACCATGTTTGAATTCCCCCCAAACCAATTCAGAAACAGTTCAAGACGCCCTTAAATACTTTCCATCTTCACTTCATCTAGTATACTTTAAAAATTGCCACCTGTGTTTTTAATCTCTCCCATGAAACCATAACCTCCAAAATAAGTGTTTGCTTCACTCTTCAAATTCTCTTCAATACCCAGTGAAGTGCCTGGAGTACGGTAAACAACAAATTTGAATGGACATATTCTGACACAATTTAACCTAGTACTACCGTAAGTCTTGTAACTCTGGTAAACTTTCCATAAGGAAGTTAGATGTGGGCAAAGGAAAGAGCTTGGCAGGTACAAGAGCTTTTCTCCAAGCCTGGTGAGCCACCAGACACCCACACAGAGGACACACCCACACTCGTCATAAATAAAGAAAGAAATGTTAAAAGTTAGACACAGGGTTAAGGTGTGTACACCACAGAGGCACCGGAGCAGATGTGTGGACAGAATCAGATTCATCTTCACCTTTCTATCCGAAACATCTCAAGAACTAAAAGTGGAGGGACTATTAAAACTCAAGTGTAAACAATGGGCAAAAACAAGGTCAGAAAATGCAAAACCAGGCCTTTGAACACACTCAAAGATTTTTAGTTTCACAGACAAGTATCTCGGAGTGCAAATTGAAATCACAATGAGATATCATTGATAGCAAGCCAGACTGGGTAAAAATGCAAATGGTTAACTACATACTGTCTGTAGGAAAACTGGCACTAACCCTTACCTTATTTCTGGTGTGTGCAAAATGCTAAAGTTCTTAAAAATAATGCTAATCTTGCCCACAGGAATACTTTTTAACCCTCCTATATATATCTGAAACATACAATTGTTTTTCTTAGTGAGAAAATAATTTAAACTATTTTATAATAATCCTAAATTTAAATAAAAAATCACTTCTGCTGATTCACAAGTAGCCAATAGAGGGAGCCAAAATTACGATGCAAAATAAACCTATAGGTCACACTCTCATCTCCCTCCCTGCAGTGAAATATAAAATAAATTTTATCAATCTCTTGATGTCAGATAGAGCCATGACTTCCTTCCTCCAAAGGAACAAGGACAGAAAAATGTCTTTCTGGTAGGTGAAGTTAGAACTGACATTTTTATAGCTTTCTTTTTCCTGTATTGCCAATCAGAGCTGACTCTCACACAGGTTGCTTCTCCATCAACACAAATCCTGGAGGAAAGATGCGCGTCCTAAAAGATTACTCCGCCCACACAGTATGCACACTCACAACCAGTTCCTATTTTTGTTCGAGGTTAAATCACTGTGCATGAAATATCAAAGAGTTATTTAATAATTCATGCATGAAAAGCAAACTGTCACCTAGAGGGAGGAGTGAACAGTCTGGATTGCACACATATGAAACGATCATTCAGTGCTGCCAAGACTGAAGCCATAGCAGTCTTATCAGAGTTAAGAGCCCTAGATAAAGACCATACAATAAAAGGTCTATTGATCCAACGGAGTGGTTGATCAAACTAATTGTGAATGTTATAAACACACAAATTAGAAAACTAACAGTGAGTAAAACAGCAAGTTATAAGTAGAAAGAGTGGCAGATGAAACGGCTGGGGATGTTAATATCATACTTAACATGTTCCACTAAAATTAAGTAAGACTGTAGTAACATGACCAACTTGCTGCTGCTTTGGAGGCAGACACGCCCCTTTAGAAATGGTCTCTTAGGAAACAAGATTGAGCCTTCCCTAAGACCCGCCCTCTTTTCTAACTAGCCACCATCCTACATTTACTTCCACTCAGAAGAGATTCCAGCAACAACGCTTATTCCAATAGTAATGTCCCTGAACGCTCAGGTTAAATTGATTTACAGAGTGCAATATTCAGAATGTATAGCTTCTTTATAGATAGGTCAGTTACACACACACACACACACACACACACACACACACACAAAAGTCTTGTACCTCCTCCTCCTCTTCTACAATCCAGTTTTAGAACTCTGCTAAGTCAGTTTAACAGCTTATCGGGACACGCCACTCCAGCCCCTCACTCATGCGCTGCACATCCAGTCACCTTCCACAGCTCGTGAGGTTCTTCATCGCGCACAGTCGCCCATGCAGCCTGGTCTCAAGGGTGCGGCGAATCCTCCTCAGCCTTCTGTCATTCGTCCATCCTCCTCCTTCCCCCCTACCCTGATTATGAATCCCGCTTACTCTGCTGAACCAAGGAAGGGTTAAAATCTCCTGCCCTCTGCAAAATCTACTTCTGCGGCCCCTAAAATTATGTAATGATTCAAAAATAAAGTTTCTAAACACTCATGAACAAATATTTTTGAATTTTTTCTTTAACATCAGCTGTCATCCTATTTACTGAATCCAGTATGTGTGACTGTGTAGGTAAACACCAGTTACCACCAATAATACTAAATAAAGAAGCCTATAGAGTCCAGAAGCCAAATTTCTCGATGTAATTTAAGAAAAAAAAATCTAACTCACCACATTTAAAACACTGATAAATCATATCTGCATAACAGCTATCATAGTGGACATCATAAATACCACAAAGCATCCCCTCTGGTGGGAAGTCTAGAGGTCTGCTATACAATCTAAAGTCTGTAACTTAAAATCTAAACACCCCAACCCGCCTTCCACTTTGGAGACCCTGAGATAGGCGCACACCTGAATTGTTTTGTCCCTATATAAAGCTGTCACCCCATCACCACTGACTACCAAAGTGTTTGCAAACAGACCTTTGACAGGGCTGGGGGGTGGGCTGGCTAGCCAGAAAACATGCTTCTTGGGCAAGTGTGAGAAGCTGAGTTTTTAATCCCCATCAGCCATGTAAAGAACAGGGTTACCAGGTATGGCAGCCTACTTGGCATCCATGCTGTGCAAAGTAGACCGGAGATCCTCAAGGCAAGATGGCCGACCAGAGTAGCAGAAATTGTAAGCACAGGGGTACTGCCTCAGTAGATAAAGTGCAGAAGCATGGAGGAAGAGACCCAACACTGACTTTGGGCCTCCACGCACACTGGCACACAAACCTGAGTCCACACAAGCAACCAGGCACGCACACAGGCACACACATTACATAAATATATATGCAGCAAAACAAAAAAATAGAGCTTTGAAATTGGAGTCTTTAAGGATAATGAGGGTTCTTTTTTTGGCAGTTGTTTTTGTTTTCTTTATTCTTGCTATCTTAAGGAATAACTTTATCCTGGGTGCACAATCATGTTCATCTTTGTCTTAAGAATACTGACTTATATCTGATCACATTTTCCCCTTCTGATTAATTGCTAGTAAACAAAAACAAACATTTCATCTCTAACATTTGTACCTGTTCTTAAAACATGTTCCCTTTTTTCCAGTAACACCAAGCATGTAGTAAACGGTATGGGGAATATGTGAAAAATAAGTCTGGGGGCTGGAGAGATGGCTCAGTGGTTAAGAACACTGGTTGCTCTTCCAGATGTCCTGAGTTCAATTCCCAGCAACCACATGGTGGCTCACAACCATCTATGATGTGATCTGATGCCCTCTTCTGGACTGCAGGTGTGCATGCAGACAGAGTGCTGTATACATAATAATAATAATAATAATAATAATAATAATAATAATAATAATAATAATAATAAAAGTCTGCTGGTGATTACACAAAAGGGCCTTTACAGAGCACCCTCTTCCATTATCCTCACAGTCAGTCTGTTTCAGTTACCCAATGCCAATTACAGCTTGAATATATTAAATAAAAAAATGCAAAAATATATAATGGGATATATCACAGAATTTGTTTCAGTGACCTGTGGTTCAAATCCAAGGCAACAGAATGTAACCTTTTCTTTGTTCCTCACATGGAGCGCGTTGACAGCTATGTGAACCACTTCAACTCAGCTCTATCTCCTTCCTAAGGACAGATATAAAACTCAATAAACATTTTAGCAAAGTGGAAGACAAGCTAAATTACTCAAGTTAAACAAACAAAAGCAAGCTAAAAAATTTTTTTTTGAAACAGAAGCATTAAGGATGAAATAATGCAAATGCTCTGAGGTATTACCCATCCCTTTTTATTGGATGATCATTTTTTTTTTCATCAGCTCTATACATAGACATAACACTAGCACATGTTATAAACGGCTTAGTGTCCAGCTCAACAGCTTGCAGCTGGTTGATGGGCAGGATTAAAGATACCAATGGCCCGCTTTCAAGGATGAGAGAATTGCTCACCATTGGGGCCAGAACTTATAGGCACGACGATAGCCACTTAGCAAAAAAAAATGGTTCCATCACTACTCCCACTTCTGCTACCTTCTACTCGTCCCTTCCCACCCAGGGGGAAGGAAAGGACTTGGATGGTCAAGGGGACCCTGCCTCAGCGCCTTCTCACCAGCCAGCTAACAGAGGACCCAGGAGGCATCGGCGTGAGAAGTAAGCCACACCCCTCCTGCGATCCAACTTCACACAGCAACTAAATGCCGTGAGAAGACAGGTGGAGCTTTAAAGCGAACGTCCAGTGGAATTATCCGCTTTGAATTCAGGGCCTGAAGTATATTTATTAATCAAGCGTTACACCCCTAGACTTGGAGATTGAGAGATTTTTAAGTAAGGACAGTTAAAGAAAGTCTTTTAGATACGAAAAGGTAAATGAACATTTAAATGGTGCTACTTAAAGGATTCTGTCATCAACTGGGAAAACAGAATTGATGTAAGAGTTTTTGCAGCTTACATTAATTTAAAAATATAAACTTGTCAAATTCATTGATCTGGATTTACTCCCTACACTATGATTTAGTAAATATTTTTAAAGGCTATACCATGAAGGCTACTGTCCTAACCCTTAGAAGGACAAGGCTGATCTCGAGCTCATGTTTTAAAACCAGATCAAAGGTACGATTACACTGTTGACTTACAACATCAATGGTGGTGATCCCATCCTCACCGTGCCTTAACTTTAGTGTCTCAATTACTGTTTTCCTAAAGAGATGTAACTCAAAAGCCAGCAAACAATAAAAACTGACAAATGTGAAGGCGGCTGCCCCGAGTAGCTCTGGAAGCCCAATAAAGTGGCTTGTTTGTACAAAGTGTCAGATCAGAATGCAGGGCCTAAGTTTTCTCTGGTCTTTCATTAAACCGCCAGAGGCAAAACTGCTCCACCCTTATAAAAACATGAACTGGCAAGGAGCAAGAGCCGCAACAACAAACAGGGCTCTAGACTGCAGACAACCTAGGAGACTGTTACATGTCTGTAACAGGAGGTATTGCCAAAGGACTCAAGTATTTTTCACGGTAGAAGACATGCATGTGGAAATGGCAGCTGTTGAGTATTTTTGCATCGATGTTCATAAGAGACATTGGTCTGAAATTCTCTTTCTTTGTTGGGTCTTTGTGAGGTTTAGGTCTCAATGTGACTATGGCCTCATAGAATGAATTTGGGAATGTTCCATCCATTTCTATCTTTTGGAGTAGCTTGAAGAGTATCGGTATTAGCACATCCTTGAAGGTCTGGTAGAATTCTGCACTGAAACCACCTGGCCCTGGCAGCTGTATAAAACAAACAAATAAACAAAAATCTATCTAAATGGACGGTAGATCCAAAAGGACACAAATGCAAGGACAACTCTATCTAGCCCAAACCCAACTGCAAGATGCAAAGAAGAAATTTTTCATCTTAAAGACTGCTCAAAAATTACGCAGTTTTGTTTTATACAAACGCATGCACGCTGTGTCTTAAAATCTGGAAAACTTGGGCCAGGCACAGTGACGCATGCCTGTCACCCTGGCACTTGGGAGGCAGAGGCATTTCGATCGCTGTGAGTTCAAGGCCAGCCTAGTCTACAAAGTGAGTCCTGTCTCAAAAAACAAAACCAAACTCTGGAAAACTCAAGGAGCTACACTTCCTCTATGTACGCTGGCCAGGTGCTTTACTTCAGCTGTGTCCTCAGTGCTCACTCACCCTTAAGGCACAGAGTCATCAAGGTTTCGGTTGGGCATGCACTTTGTATATTGACTTGAGAACTATGTATTATAACCAGAGGCATATCATATTTTTAACTGTTACATGCTATTCTCAAACTGCATCATACATTATTATTTTTTTTTTTTTACCAGTTTTGCTCCAACTGATAAAACTCTGGAGCTGAGAACTGCTGAGATGTTTTAACCCAAATTCGTTCACAAACAAAGGAAATACAGGCCCAGGGGAATTTGGTAACTTGTCTAAGTTCTTTCAGGAGTTAAAGCGAAGGCTAGCCCACCCACTTTCTGTGATCACACCACCATGACGGTCCCTCAAGGCCTTGCAAACATGACAAGGGATGTGCGTGGAACACGTAAGCAGTGTCAACAGAAGGGACATCTGTCCTGCTTCTGAAGCTGTAAGCGGGAAGAAAAATGCCAGCTCTAGTGGTGTGCTCAATGTATGTGTTCAGGAATGAAAGATCTGTATGTGTTTGAGCATGTCTGTTACATATTAATTATACATCTTTCTGGTTGGGGAGCCTCACAGATTACTTAATCACTCATCCAGAGGCTGATCAATAGCAAGTGTCCTCAAGTGGGAAATTGATTTTCACTCATTTAAAAAATTCTTTTACTTAAACGTTTTTAAGTATCGTTCTTCATTCCTGGTCTCAACTTTTAAAAGATACTTAACTTAGCCAATAACTTTACAAAAGTAACCCCCCTCCTTTAAAGTTTTTTTTTTCTAATTTCAAAAACAAGAAAACAGAAGTTCTAGTAAAAAAAGACTAACTGGGCAAAAAGTAAGGGAAGATATATTTAAAGGGACATGCTAAAACAAGACTTTTAGAAGCCCACTTTCCTCAAAGCCTAGATTACACATCCACACACAGGACAGTCACTATGTCAATGCTCATACATGAGTGTTGGTGTGGGGTTACGGACAAATTTTATGTACTTTGTGATTCTTCTTTGCTTTTAAAGCTGAAACACTTACAAACCCACCCTTAAAGCGCCCACAGACATACTAAGACTGATCCCACAGGAAACCCAATGACACTGGGAAAACTACCATATGCATTACGCCAAAACGCGTGTGCCGCACTAAAGCTGGCGTGGTGGAAGAGAAGGAAAACAAGTTCCGTTCAAGTAAGTTAGGAAAGTTTCCACGTTCGGCCTCTGGTGCAAAACTCCAGAAGAGGGGAGCGCTTCCGATTACAAAGTACTGTTTGTTTTGTTTTTGTTGTTTTAAGTTAGGAAGCGAGTCCTCCCAGGTGGCTCGCTCTCAGTAAAATGTGTGGCCAGAGCAAAGGCTGAGCAGACACTGCGTTCTGAAAGTCTAACTCCGTGGACGTCACAACTGGTTGGACCAGGCGAAAAGGACGGGGAGGCTCACACACCGAATCGGGACACTTCTGGCGACTCCTGCTTTGGGCAGGAAGGGCCACCAAGCAGCTGCAAGCCTTCGGGGGGGCCCCCCTCGCACACCTGCGCGCCCGCACACCTGCCCGCGCCCCCTCGCCGCGGCTCCGCCACCCCAGTCCCCGTCCACGCGCGGGGAAGGCGACGCACCGCAGGGATGGGGTGGTGTGGGGGACTCACCGGGTCCCTCGGGGCTGTCGGGCGACGGCGGTCGGTGTTCCGTGGGCCCGCAGCCCGGGTCGCCCGGAGCCGGTTCTCTCAGGTAGTCCTCGAAGCGCACCTGCCGTGCCTCGCCGCCGCCGCCGAGCCCCCACAGGCGGCTGGCCGTGCCCCGCAGCAGCCGGCCGCTCTTCCCGGTGAACGTGGTCAGGTAGTCCATGCCGCCGCCCGTCGCCACGGTTCTCTGGGCCGCGGCCGCCGCGCGACAGCGCACGCCCAGCCTGCCGACCCGGGGGCGGCGGCTCCGCGCCTCCAGGCGACCGGCGCGGGCCAGGCCTCCTCCGGCCCCGGGACGGACCATCGGACGGCGCGTCGGGGGAGGAGAGCACGCACAAAGTTCCCGAAAAGTTCTGCCTGTCGCCCCCGCATGGCGATCCCGGCAGAACTTAACTTAGCAGAGTGTTTCTCTTCTTCCGGGATTGACCTGAGGTTAGAGACCCCGGGACCTTTAAGTTTCCCGCGCCGGTTCGAGCCGCCTTCCTCCCCCCGCACCGTCCTGCCTGGGTGGAGCAGGCCTGCTCCCCACTCCCGCCCCGCCCCGCCCCGTCCCGGACACAGCCGGACTTTCTGGACTGCCTGGAAGGGAGGACCCTTAGCCTTCTCCCTGAGGGCAATATGGGGCCCCACAGCCAGCCTAGACACTCTGCTAGACTTACAGGGAGTTAGAGGGCCTAGCAAAGTTTTTACTAAAGGTGTTGGAAACTCTCGTGTGTGTGTGTGTGTGTGTGTGTGTGTGTGTGTGTGTGTGTGTGTGTGTGTATGTGTTATGTATGGCTGTGTGTATGGGTAGTAGCCATATATAAAGACTTGCACCGTAAAAAAAATATTAATAGCGAAGCGTTGGGTACTTTGTTAAGGCCGCAGTCATAGTTTAAATAAGGCAGTGGCCCTGTTTAAAGTTCGCTGGGAGTTTCTGAACTTTCGCCAGATTGACTTTGCAGGAATCCAATCCAGTGACGGCTCTGATGACCACGTCTTCCTTTTAAGTAGAAAACAAGGGATTGAGAAGGATCGGTGACTTTTGGCACACACGTAACACTCGCTTTTGCTTCCTGTGAGATCTGGTTAGTCTTTTCCCGTCTGTTTATAGTTCTGCTAGTTTTCCCACTAATTATACGATCCTTCTTTCTTGGAATCACCAGCATATTAAAGCATTTGAGGAAAAGCTGTGAATTGCTCAGGATGTTAAAAGGCTAAAGGCTCTGAATAATGGAGTTAAGAAAAATGGGGAAGTTATTTGCCCACTTACTTAAGTATAACATACAGCCTCCTGCGGCTGCTGCCCTCTGAGCAGTTTTAAGTCTGCTGACTCATCTTTTTTCCCATGCTCTCTCCATTTTCAGTTTAAATTCTGACTTGACTGAATAAACTTCAGGATCTTAACATCAGCATCAACTTTATACCTGGTTAAAAATATAGAATGTGTGGGCAGAGTCCCCAGAGTGCCTAATTTACAGTGGTTATGGCATAGAGGCCAAGGCAGTTGCGTTCTCAGCAAGCATCCCTATGTGGGGAACTGTTGCTTGGTTTAAAAACTGCTCTCCCTTCCTTCCTTCCTTCCTTCCTTCCTTCCTTCCTTCCTTCCTTCCTTCCTTCCTTCTGCACCTCTTAAGGACATACTGGTTAGGCCGCATAACTGCAGCGTTTGTGATTACCGACTCAGGTGTTCAAATCCAACCCCCCCACCCCCACCCGTGATAGTTTACTGAGGATATTAAGTCAGGAAGGTGAAGTCCTCTTGAACAGCATCAGTGCCCTGGTAAACAGAGCCTCAAAGAGCTCTCCCGCCCGTGTGAGGAGGAGGCTCCTGCCATGTGAGGAGCCATCGCTAAGACAGTCTGCAACTAGAAGGAACTCTCAAAAAACAAAAACAAAAACAAACAAACAAAAATAATCTGGCCCTTGCTCAGCATGGCACCCTGGTTTTGGATTTCTTGCACCATGTGAAATAAATGTTTGTTTTCCACTAACGGGCCAGGAATGGTTCTTCCTTTAGTATCCTGACTTAAGAACAGCAGTTCATTTGTCTTAACTGAGAATTGTATTTCAATACAAGGCACTGCTCAGTTCAGACCCTTCCCAAGCTTTGAGAGTCTCAGCTTGCAGGTCAGGTTTGCTAAGCACAGTCCTGCAACCCTGGCTCTAATGGAAGACAAGGCAAGGTTAAAAGTTCAAAGCCAACCTGGGCATCTTACCAAAACTTTGTCTCAACATAAAAATTTAGAGAGAGAAGGAGAGGGAGGGAGAAGAGGACAGAAAGAAAGGGTTCTTCAAAAAAAAAATATTGATTGTTGTTTTTTAAAATCCTGATAAACTGAAAGTACTTTTCTAGGATATGTTTTCTGTGTCCTATTAAATGTACTTGCATTGTGGTTGGCATGGCGTTTGTGTTCTCAGCACTCACCTACCTCCCAACAGTAGGAATCAGCAGTTAACAGCTCTCCGTTTTCTACATCTGTATCACAGAAGGCAAGAGCTGCTGGCCAAACTGTGTGCCTTACAGACTGAATAGTTTACAATTTTGATTTAAATTCAGTGGAACCCTAATATCTTCTGTCTAGCCAACCTCTTGTTCTGTGCTCTACATTTACTGTTGGAGCTGTCCTCATCCTGGTAAAGTACCAAGTTTATCACCTCGAATGTTATGTTGCCTTCTGCAAGACCCAGAGAATCATAGGCCATCAAATATGAATGCTTATTTTCTTCCCTGTTTCCCTCTTAAACTTGACTCAGAAGGAGGTCCTTACTCCTGCCCCTGCCTCCCCCTAAAATCTACTTCTGATCTTGGTCTGGTTGGTCTTGTCTGTGACAAGCTGACTTGTAAGTCTCTTCTTACCCTAGGTCAACAATGTCAAATTCTGTTGTCCATAAAAAACTTTCCATGCATACCGTATGCGCTTGCAGATTACCTTCGACCTCATTTTTAAAGTATCATGACATACCATAAAAATCTACCTGTCCAAAGAGTAAAAATTGAGGAACTACCACCAAAATGTTATCTTTAAGCATTTACATCATGTGAAACTATAACTCTGCTGTTTGCCTGACACTCCCCGCTCTACTTGCCACCCCAAGCCACCGCTAATGCACTATGGATGGACTTGCTTTTACAAACATCTCATGTAAAGAACTCGTGTATAATATTGATGTTTGAGGTCCAGGCTTCTTTCACTTCATGTTTCACCCTCAGGTCTTTTTCATGCTGTGGATGTGTCTGTGCCACATGATGCTCCCCTGGACAGAGACCACATTTATCCACTCATCAGTTCTTGGATATTGGGATTTCCCTGATTTTATGGTGACTGTCTCTGTATCGAAGTTTCTTTGATGATAGAGTTCACTTAATTATATACGAAAGAATGTTAAAATTACAGTTTTTTAAATCTGCATGTTGATGTGTTCCTTATTAAACTGCCAACCATTGTCTTTGCAAGTAATGGAACGATCTATCCTTAAGTTCATATGTCATATTGGTTTTCAACAAGCAGGCCAAGGGCATCTAATGTGGGGGTGGTGGGGCGGGCAGTGTTGTCTGCAGCAAACAGTTCTGGAGCGACTGGTAGCCACATGACTCTTTCCTCATACCAAGCACATAATGTGAACTCAACATGGCTCAAAGAAAGAACTGTAATAGCTAAAATTTTTAAATTCTTAAAGTAAAACGGAAGGTGTGAGAAATCTTAAGGGCCTTGGACTTGTCGAAGTTCTCTTAGCAGTGACCCCTAAAGCTCACTTAACTTAAGAAAAGCTTCTTCCTAGTAGTCAATGAAATGCCATTAGTGATCAATAAATACCAATTTCTTCTATTAGAATAGTGGAGTCAAAAACACTTTAATACCATTTTGTTGACAATGAGTAGAAACGCCTGATTTTGTACATGACAGTCACATGGGGATAAGTGGTTGTATTTCCTGCAGAGGGCATTTGGCAGAATCCACACACACATTTTAAAAGCACATACACTCTTTCAGTAAGCACATTTCTCATCGTAAGTCTTATTTATGTCTGAAGTGATACAGTTTTCTGTTTACACCAGCAAAATAATGAAAACACTTTAAATGGTAATGAACAAAGAATGAAGATGCTGATGTATTCAGAAATTAAAGGCCATTACTTCTTGCTGGACATAATAACACGTCTCTGTAACACAGTACTTGGGAAACTGAGACAGGAGGATGGCTGAAGCCAACCTGGGCTACATAGTAAAACTGATTCAAAAGGAAGAAAGGATTTCTCGGTATGGTTAGTAAAAATAGTCTTGAAAAAATATATTTAAGGTGGAAAGCAAGGTTCAAAATACCTCCTATCTTGTGCTTCCATTTTGGAAAATGGAACAAAACATATGTTTCTACATATAAAATTTTGTTAGAACATATGAAAAACTAGTATCCCTGGGCATTAAAGTGTAGTCTCAGCTACTTGGGAGACTGAGGCAAAAAGTTAAAAAGTTAAGAGTCTGTCTGTCTTACAAAATGAATTCAAGGCCAGATCTGACCACTGATTGAAACTAGCTTTCAACACACACACACACACACACACACACACACACACACACACACACCACACACACACCACACACACGCCTGTGTGTGTGTGTGCATGCACACACAAATGCACACACACACAAAAGTATCTATAAATGGGTGAGGATATGGCGCAATGGTATAGTACTTCCCAAGCAAATGGGCCCTCAACTCAATCCCCTGTATCAAAAGGAGAAAAAAGGAGGGAAAAGAAAGGCATCTTTGTTGCTTCCTGGCACAAGTGACTTAGGTTAGGGGAGGGGCTGACTTTTCATTGTTGTACAGTGTGTATGCATAACCTATTAAAATGTTTTTGTAACTTGAAAATATTACAATGAGTCTATCCTGTCTTGTAGGAAGTTGTGAGATTGTGCAATGTTGAATTAACTGTTACTCAGTTCTAGCTGAAACATATTTAAAATAAAACAGCTGTATTTCTTTTTTTGTTTTAGAATGTGACTCAACTGTATTATTTGAGGATGTCAAAATTATTAACATAGAAAACCCTAAGAAATTTACTAGAAATAATGTAAATGTGTCAGAGAAGCTAAGGTATGAGATCCATACATGGGAAAAAAAAACCAATTGCCATTTTGGAGATTAATGAGAATTGAAAATGAAGCTGAGACAAGATCATCAACGAACTGCAGGTGATTGTGGGTAACTTTAATGAGAGGTGTAGACATGGGCAGTGAAAATGATAGGGCTACTAATTTAAAACAAGCAGGAATAAGAAGAGGTATCTGCAACGTTTGCATAGTGAAAAGATCTCATATAATTAAGATATTCCTCTGCCACAGTGATCATTGAATTCAAGAATTGTGACTGGCCACCTCCTCCTGGGCCGCCACCTTCTCGTCCTCATCTTCTGTTTTTTTTTTTTTCTTTCTAAATAAATGGATTATTTGGTGCTGCAATGTGTATTGATAGCTTACAGTAGCCTTTAACTGTCTAGCAGTGTGTATTTATAGCTTAGAATTTGCCTTACAGTAGCCAAGGAAAGTTTAGAACTGGGTTAATCTTGAAGATAGGCAATATCTGATTTCAAAACTTTTATTAAAAAAAACTTTTATCAAATGATCAAGAAAATGTTAGCAAAATACAAATGCATTTACTATATACCTACACATGTATTATGATGGCTAATGGCTGATTTGATTGCTCACTTAGTTAGACAAAGAGATATATATTTAATCTTCTTGTGCGTTTCTGTGTGTGTGTATTTTTATATGAAGGTGTGTGTTTGTGTGGTTTATGCAAATGGGTCTGTGCCAATTCCTTCCTCTATTACTATTCCTGTTAATTTATTTGTTTGTTTGTTTTTGAGATGCTGTTTCTTCCCAAATCTGTATGGTATAAGACTAAGCAGGCAGCTAGCAAGCCCTACTTCTGTCTTGGGACTCATGACCATTAGTGCTGGGGTTACAGGTGTGTGTGTGTGTGTGTGTGTGTGTGTGTGTGTGTGTTGGATCACACCTAGCTTTTAGGTGGGTACAAAGTTTTTTGTTTTGTTTTTGAGCATATGCATTAAAAAAAAAGCTCTATTTCTTAATCAGTAGTTCATACTATAAAGAGTGCGATCCATTCTTTCTCTGCAAGGGTAATCTTTATATCAGTTTAGGTCACAGGTATACATGGCTCAGAAGGCAGTGCTGCCTCATCACTAAGAACACAGACCCACGGCCTGCCTTACGTTCCATCTTCCCACAACTAGTGTGCATTGGGAAGCAGTGGACTAAGCCTCTCTGTCCTTTGGAGCCCTAACCCACCAAACTAGAAAGGTTGAGGAGATTTCATCTGAAATCATGAGCCAGGGCTGGGGGAGAGAGCTCAGTGGTAAAGCGTGTGCTAGGCAAGCATGAAGAACTCAGGTCAGTCCTCACCAGCCACTTGAAGAGAGGCCCTCAGCGGCATCCACCTATAAGCCCAGGGCCTTGATTGACAGGTGGATCCCAGGGGCTTCCTACTCGCAAGTCTAGCCTAACTCAGGAGTCCCAGGTCCCAGTGAGAGACCTTGCCTTTAAAAAAAAGTGTACAGTTCCTAAAGAACAACTCCTACCATACCACACATCCATGAACACAGAGAGAGAGGGGGGGGGAGGGAGAGAGAGAGAGAGAGAGAGAGAGAGAGAGAGAGAGAGAGAGAGAGAGAAATAAGAGAAACTAACACAGAAGACACCATTAGTCCTGTTAGTATTCTGTGGGCCCAATTTTAGAATCATTGTGATGAATATGTAGAATTTCAAATCAGGAAAAAGTTGCTTGTGAAGATGTAATCAGGCAGTAAATTTTACCCTCTTGCCTTAAGTTTCAAACACAATGGCCATATTTTATTCTCAGAAAAGCAGGACTACCCTGCCTTCTCCTTAGTGATCTCTTGCCTCATTGAAATCATTTGTTCACTGGCATTTACAAAGAAAAGGGAAATTACATACACATGGTAAAACAAAACTTCAGAGAGGATAAAAAGCTACATAGTAGTGAGTTTTCACTTCTTTGCAAAGCCAAGGCTCTGGTTTCTTTCCTGTGCCTCCATGGGTTCTTTCTACTTATACTTAAAAACAGCCAAAACACCAGGAGTGTAACATTTATACAATTCCTGATTGTTTCGAGGTTCTTCTTGCTGTAGGGAGTTTATTGTATATATGTATACTAATATAAATGTATATGTAAAAAAGAAAAAATAATGAAAATGCATTCCAAAAATATCTATATATAAATGTGCACTGGTGTGGGCATGTGTGTCATCTTTCATTTTAAAGCAGAAATGGGACTTTATTGTATACACTGTTTAGCTTAAATTTATTTATACTGGAGGCTTTTTTATACTAAAACACGTTAGAGAAACTTCGTTGGTGATATAGTTTTAGATTTGAATTTACTGTGATCTATTGAACAAAGCTGTGTTATGAGTTCTAAGAGTATTCAACTACATAACATTTACTTACCAAAAATTATGATGTGGAAAAAAAGAACCTCACAGAAAAGCATTTCGGTCATTGGTTGGAGTGGTGTGTGTGTGTGTGTGTGTGTGTGTGTGTGTGTGTGTGTGTGTGTGTGTGCGCGCGCGCGCGTGCACGTGCTGAGGTTATTAACTAATTAAACAATAGCTCCCTTAGATTCCCCAGAATTAAAAGAAAATCTCTTCCCTGACACCATTAGAGGAAGCACTGTTCTTTTGGTTTTGGAAACAACAATTGTAGTATCTATTTTTTAAATAATATCACTATTTACCTTTATGTATTAAAGTTTAAAGTAACCCGTTTTTAAAGGCGTCTTCAGATCAAACCCCGTGTCTCTAGTGCACTTTAGTAAATGTTTTGCCCCTGAGCTGAATCCCTAGCTCATCAAGTGAGACAATTTTGGCTGAACGTAGGAACAGAGGGAAAAAATGAGGAGGAGGAAACTAGAAAAATTACTCTGATTTTATTATTATACGAAGAAGTTATATATTAATTCGTGTGAAAATAAACAGAACTGTATCGCCAAAATATATGGGTTTGTGCTTTGCAGACTTTCTGGCTGGGTTACCTGTATCTTAGGGAAACTGCCGTCTGCCTTGTAAGCCTGCCTTGGCCGGTGAGGCCCCGGGTCAGACCCTTCTCGGCTCCCACCCACTATCAGTCAGTAGCATTTTTTCAAGCTCTCCCAATTCAAGCTCCTGTCTTATCTTTTTGTAAATCTGGCACCACATGGCTTTTCTACTAATAACTCTTTCCTGGCATTCTTCCTGGCTCACTGAAACTAGTAGGAATAAATTCACTGCTATGTTCATTACTTTTTCAAAATATTCTTTAATGCCAATGAAATTATTATATCTTCGGGGAGAACAGGCATTTCATCTGAAAGCAGAACAGTACCATCTTGAGAAAAATCTAGACTTTTTTTCCCCTCTAACTCAAGTACCGGAGCAAAGTACATCTGATGGCAAATCTTTCCACAAAATGATAAAATGCAATTCATGTTCTTGTTAGAAGGCTGGCCACATTAATAAACACGGGAAAAAAAACCCTGGATCCTCAAGAAGTCAGACTATGCTAGATCACCTACCTGGCAAGCTATAATGGCATAGAAATGGCAGTGCTCACATTTCTGATGGGAGAAGCAGACACAGTGATAGAATCAATGAAACAGACACTACGCACAGATGTTTCAAAAGGATTAAGAAATGGAGAGCATCTCTTACACAATTGGCAAGTCAAGATCTGTCAGTTAACCTACAGCCTCATTTGGTACGGAGCCAAACACTGGTAACCCTCAAGTTTAACTGTTCTTTTCTTAACTCCCCCTTTTAAAGTAAAGCCTTATTAGTGCTTCTCTGTCCAAAAAAAAAGGGGGGGGGGCTACATACACACACTCCTTATCAAACAGGAGGCTTCCAATGTGTCAGCGTAGCAGAGGGGAAGGTGGTAGCTTGTTTAGCTAAGTATGACTACAACATTAAATCTCTAATGGGGTCTTTCAGTAGAGAGGGAACAGGCCAGATGATATTGTCTTGCATTTATCATCATTACATCCCTACTATGCACCAAGTGACTTATTTTAATTCCGAATGTTAAAAGGTATTAGTTTCCACTGTTGTCAGAAAACCATTTCCGTGGCAGTGAAGCAAGACAGGGGACCTAGCAATACCATCATTAAGAACCATAATTAAAACCAACGCCACAATAATTCACATCAACTTAACATGGAATTATTTCTGTACTATTTTTGCATCCTACTGAAGGTTATAATTACAATTACATAATTATAGCCTTGAAGACTCCATACCTGACATGAGGCAGATTTGGGGGCTTCTGGATCAATTTCAGCCCCTGAGTGAGTACCCAGGCTGTGATAGCTTACCTATAGTTCTGAGACCTCAACAAAGGAGTCCAGGGACAAGGTGATCAGGATCTCCAGGGAGGAATGTTATATTATGAAGGCAAACATTCTAATCCCTTTTATAGCACAAGTTTCTGCCCCATTCCTTGTATTGTAGTAGAGAGTGTGTCTGCCAGCAGACTGCACTCACAGCTGTGCTGTGCAGTAGAGAGCGTGTCTGCCAGCAGACTGCATTCACAGCCGTGCTGTGCTCCCAACCTCTACATACTTGAGATCCATTCTCCTACTCTCATTCCCTTTATCCTCCTATCAGGTCTATATTAGGTCTTTTCATATTGCTCTGGCTTACTGCATTTGTTAAATAAAATATTCATACTTATTATACCTTAAAAATCTTAGGGAAGAATTTGTAATATGCTAAATACATTATTTTAATATTAATTTCAGACACAGATACTTTAAAGTTATATGACATATAATACTTATAGTTTCTCAAGGTTAGAATTATTAAAAATACTTTTCTTTTTTTTTAAAAGAATTTTCATGTTTTTGGATTTGTAGTTTTTTAAATGTAGAATAGAAAAACAGAGTGAAAACTATTATACAGAAGAGGGCAACTATAATCTGGGGAGGACTAACTCTGTTGCCATTATTAGATGCTCTTCCACCAAAATCCAATTTTCACCTTGTAGGATTGAAGCCTCCCCCTTCCCCGTCCTTTCAGGGAAGGCAGTCATGGAGACACGTGGGATCTGAATCTGGTGGTGACTCAGCCTTAGACACATTGGAGTGGATCAATGAAGTGAGACCCTGCCTTCAAGTCCACGCATCTGTCCAAGAGTGAGTGCAGTAGAAGATCAATGTCTTATCACCACGCCCCCCTCCTCACCCTCCCCCCCCCCCACAGCCTGGATGCATAACAGCAAAAGAACCGCCTCCTTTCCTAAGTGTGTGCAGCATGCCCCGCTCCCCACCACCCTGATCCAAACACCATTTGAGAGCAATGCTAATGATGTCAGGTGAATGCCCCGAAACGCAAGAGTAAAGGAAAACAAGCCCAATCCTGGACAATGGCTCCTTAAATCACTGACTAGGGAGCACTGAGTTCACAAGGAATTGGGGCACTGGCCACTTTCTGCTCTTCTTACTTAATTTTACTTCTCAGTATCCCCAGAGAAGAGCAGACACAGCAATACATGCACATTCAGAATGGCAGTCTATGCTACCCTAACAGGCACGGAGGTAAATCTGACTCCTAGGCTACCCCACAAGAGAAGCAGGCAAGGTACCTCCATCCATAGCATCCTTTACCAAAGCACCCAGCTGTCAACACCATAGTCACAATTATTGATTGAACCAAACAAAGGCTGGCTGGCTGTCACTTTATGCTTGTTTGTCTAGTTTCTTAGCAATCAGGAAGGAAGGGGTGGGGTTGAGAATCTTAGCATATACCAAGAAATTAAAATATTGTTTGGAAACTGGATTGAGTTAGGTCTGCTAACACACAACATGTTATGTGGGCACAGTCATGCATGTTTTCACATTGCACACCGTATAAAGGAAACTTCCAAGTTTCTTGCTGTCTCTTCTTTAGTCCAGCCCACCATTCTAGACAAAGTAATCTTAAATCCTCATTTTCTCTGCATTAAAAGCACTAGCTCACTGTACTTCCCGCTGATAAGAAGAATCAGCTGTGGGACTCTTTTAAAAAAGCAAACGCCCCAGCTATACCCAGACACACTAATTCTAGGATTATAGAGTGACAACTCATGAGTCTGTATTTTGTAAACTATCGGCCAAGTCTTTGAAGTTGTTCCAAGTGATTTTACATATTTGTTTCATTTCAATCATGCATTCAATTATAAAATTCATTCTGGCCATCACAGAGCACAAGTTACACAGATGCTTTATTTACACGGTTGGAGAACAGGCAGCGTTTCACTCTCCAGAGTGATGCTGCTCCTGCCTCAGCACCCTGGAGAGGACATGTGCTAAGTGCTGCAGAAGCAAGGTTGGACCATAAGGTGATGACTGAGTCATTTTGAGGAATTGAAAATATAATCAAGAAGTTGATTAAGAAATTAAGACTTATTATATCACAAGTCACCGAGGTTTAGGAGTTCATTTAATACTGCAACTGAAACTTAGCTAACTCAGTTTTTAACAATGTTTAGTTTGCATTATTAAATCCAATGCAACTAGAAAACCTAATTGATGTTGTAAGGCTAATACATTTGTTTTTCAGGCACTCTCCTCCATTTCTATATTCTGAAGAATATCTTAAGATTGTAGGACTAAAATTGGTTTGTTATATACGCCAATAAGGATCCTGTTAATGTAATAAAACCAGAAACAAACCAACAAAGAACCGAAATAAAATGGGTAGAATGGAGAGGCACTAAAGCCGAAAAGAAATGTATCAATTACCTGTGATTTTCCGTGGTAAGATTTTAGTTTCAAATCACAATTCTCTCAATAAATGTCTTTACAATTAGAAACCATGAATTCGAAGTTACTAAACATGTTTGTTTCTATATCAAAGGCCTCTCTCTGTCTCTCTGTCTCTGTCTCTCTGTCTCTGTCTCTCTCTCTCTGTCTGTCTCTCTCTCTCTGTCTCTCTCTCTCTCCTTCTGGTTCCAGAGCTGAAACCCAAGGTCTTTCCTGTCAGATAATTGTAGCAACCTTAATGTTAGGCTTGACACGGACCTGTGTATAAGTACACACACATGAGCTTCATTAGCTTTATTAGTAGGCAAGGTAGACAATGGCCAGGAAAGTGCAGGGTAGCTCCCGTTGGGTTAAGAAAAAAGCCAGAAGAATCCAGGTCTTCAACATAGGACATGCTGACACATCAAATTTCCATCTACGTTTTACTCAGGTGTTCACTGTTCCTCTCCCAGTACCCCCCCCCCAAAATTGGCGACGTGCCAGGATGGCCATGCTGATCCAACTGTGACTTGCAGGTACATCTGAGCTGAAGGGTCCATTGATTGAAATTTATCTTTTATGGACAGTGGCAGGCACATTATTTTTGGACTGAACAAATTTAGATGTATTGTGTTCTGATTTTAGCTATTCATCTATACCATGGAGTAGGAAACCATGGCCTGTGGATCCAGTCTCAAGTTCAAGAGTAATTGTAAATTGTGTGTTATTGTAACCAACCACATTTGGACATTTATGCACTGCCTGTGGCTGCTGTGGGGCTTCAGAGCAGAGATGGGGAATTGTAACACAAACTTTGGACCTTGTAGGCCTCAAGTCTTTACTCTGGTTTGCTTCAGAACATTTTTGTTGACCTGATCTGGCCTGCTGAGGTCACCATGAAGCTGCTTCATCCACGGTGCTGCTTAATGTCCTTTTGGATCAAACCAGCCACAAATCTGCCTCTATTGTTCAGGTAGACAGTGAATCAAGTATGAGAGTTACAAGGTACAAGACAAAAAAAATCCTACTTCTAAGGCTGACAATGATTTTCTTGCATGGGATCCTTTAAAGAAGTATGGATCCACTAGTGACGGGCTTTATTTATGAACAGCACAGCAGATTTGTTTAATGTCTTCCTACCATGTAGAATAAGTTAAAATTGGAATCGCAATAATCACCATCTTCCCTCACATTATTTCAAGCCTACAATGTTTCTATATCCTTTGATTCCAATTCAACACCATTTTCTGAAAGTTGATATTTTGGTTTGAATGTGCAGTATTCCCCATAAGCTGGTGTGGAGCTGCTGGAGCTGTTTGGGAAGGTTCTAGAATCTTCAGGAGGTATACAGACTCACTGGAGGAAGTAAGCCACTGGGTACAACCCTAAAGTTTTATAGCCCTGTCCCATTTCCTGTTGTCTCTCTGCTTCCTGAGTGTGGATGTCCTGTGACTAACCAGCCTTTGGCTCCACCCACCTTACCTTCCATGCTAGTCCACTCAGCCCATTCGCCCAACTACAGTTGTGTGGTAGAGCTCCATCATCCAAATGGAAAAGACCCAGCTTCTCTGAATCTGATTTGTCTTCCTAAGGACACACAATGCATTTCTCAGATTCCTTTTGGCCCGGGGCTCTCAAGAGACTTATCTCTTATGCTAAGATGGATTGCAAAAGTGATATGCATTGTTGCCAGGGCCATCCCAGAAGAGCTACAGTTGTCGGCGATCTTCCGCCCCTTGTCCTCAGCAGCTTTCCAGCAGACAAGTATGACGGCATGAGATGCCAGCTACTAGATATGCCTCAGCCACATGCCACATGGATCTAAACCAGGTGTGGTGGCACATACCTATAGTTTCAGTACTTGGATGCTGGGGCAGGTAGATTGAGTTTGCAGTCTGCTTTGGCAAAGCCAGGGTGAAGTTCTGCACTGAGCCCTTGCCTCAAACAGGAAAAAAAGCAGCCAACGGAACTAGTAAGTGAACCTAGATGCCCACATCTAACCTGAGAGAGCTCTCCGTCACTTAGCTACTCTCAGCAACTGCAAGTTTAGCATGTTGAGATCCGAATACAACGCAGACTTCTAACATATTTCATCCCATAAATATATGTTTGTTACAAAGTAGAGTATACATTTCCCAGATATAGCACAAGTCTCCCAAATGTACTGCCAAACAGTCTGTGGTTCGATGGCTACATATAAAAATTCTCAGCAACTCAGCTTCCTGGACCATGGAGTTTGCATTCGTACACAGTAGCTGTGGGTATTGATTTCCATGTGCTCATTGGTCGCGTATCCTATCCATTTCTATAGCCTGGCACTTTTGCTATTCCTGATCCAGTTCATTGTTGGTGATTGAGAAGAAGAAAGCACAGTGGGAATTAAACTTTGCCCTTCTGATTATAATGTAAACAATGTGAGGCTTCCTCAAAAGAGATTCGCCCCTGTCCTGCCTGTTTGGTGTCAGTGTGTGAGCCCTACTAGTGAACTTCTTCTACTTAAAACCTCACAGGACATTATGAAGAGTTTCCTGCCACCATTTAGTTACTGGCTTTTGTGTGGCCATTCGTCATTCCTGCTTAGGTGAAGTTGAGCAAGTGCCTTGACAAGTCACATTAGTTTTGTCCCATTTTCCTTTCTCATCAGGGCTATCCACACCTCCTTTCAAGAGCTCCATTGCTGTTAGTGTTTTTTTTTTTTTTTTTACTGTTTTAGACTTTCACATTAGATGAAAATGTCTCCTACTTATTATTTCCTGTCTTTCTGTAGGGCTACAAGGAGGGCAGAGCTACGCTTTCCTATTAAGACTATGGTCTGACACTCAGATACCCCATTTGTTGAGTGAGTAGGAGAAATACCTGGTTTTGTTGTCTGCATTTTACCCAAGATCCTTTCTACAGCCCCAAAGTCAGAAAGAATAAAGCTGGCTTCCTTCCTCTATCCATTACTAGAGCACCAATTATTATGTGATATTTTCCTCTAAGGTACTCAGCATTTGCTACACATTTTTGGACACCAAACAAGTTTTAAGAAGCCCCACCCTCGGGCCACACCCAGATCCAGGAAATGTGGACTCGTCTGTTGTTGGATACAGATATCCAGCAGGAAATTTCTCAGATGACTTCATTGCACAACCAACATTTAGAGTTACTACACGTTTCCTGCTAAGTCTATGGCAGTTCTCTGTCCTGTTAATGACACTGTGCTACAGAGAAAACTAAATCTGACAACATCTCGGGAAGAATCACTGCAAGCCACTAAAGGTTTTTCACATATTCTTTCAAGTATAACTCACATTGTCTCTGTGAAGGAGATCACAAAGCTGCCCTGTGCAACCAGGAGGCTGGGGCCTATAAACCAAGGAGGAGATAGCATCGGGCGGGCCGGTCATGACTCTCTTGAGTATTAGCTATTAATTTACTGACACACATGTAACACAGAGATTTTCAGGTGCAATGTTTCACTGTCTACCCAAGTAGGGTTCCTAAGTGATTGGGGGGGGCAATTAATGGTATATTTCAGATAACAGTATTTATGTGGGTCACACCTACACCAAAAATGTCACTTGCTGTTTGTCTGGAATTGAAATTTGTCTAGGTGTCTCCTCATTTTACTTATTAAGTATGGCAACCCTTCCCTATGTCATAGGGATGACGTGGCAAAGCCTGGAGATTCTGCTCAAGAAAGGAAACACTGTGAGGATGTCCTAGGTGGAGGCCAGCTTTCAACAATGATGCAATACTCAGGATGCCCTTTCAATGTCCAGATTCAAGTGTCCATAGGCCCACACTGAAAATACTGTAGGAGGAGATGTTAGGGAAGATTAAACGCTCTTAACCACATCCCGCCCCTGAGAACTCTTATAGTGTGTTTTAAGAAAGGCTTATTTTATCCTGCATCTGGTCACATTATCTAACGTCGGTAGCACTTGCACTTGGTGTGCTCTGCCTCCAGACAACCTTCCTCCATTGGCGCTGGTGTCTATTTCACAGAGATGCGGAGGGGGCAGGCTGCTGCTTGTTTAAAAACCTGTCTTTCGGTGCTTTCTCTTTCAACCTAATGGTTTTGTTTCCTTTTTTTTTTTTTTTAACCTAATAACTTTTAAAGTTTTGTGCATCCATTTAAGAAAACTCATCTCTGAAGTCCTCTTTATACCAATTGAACTTAACTGCAATTAGAACAGAGGAATCTGGGACTGAAGGAAAGGTGTGATATGTGCCCATATGCTAAAAGGAGAAGATGGCTGTGTGAGGAGAAGCTCACTGAGAACAGACTGATGCTTCTTTAGCTCTTAGCATTGTACGTGAACACTATGAATATGGTGGGGAGCTCTAAAGCTATACTGCCACCTATCCAGATGTTTAACTCTTAATGAACTCTGAAATGAAATTTTCCTCTGTAATTCTATAGAAAATGGATAGTAGCTTGTCATGAATAAAGTTAAGCAAATTTAACTGTCTTATATGCATATATTTTAGTTTGATTTGGGAAGTTGTAAAAGCATGTTGGGTATTTTTTTTTTCAAATATTCTGTCTAAAAATGGCATGTACTTGGTTAACACTTAGAAAAACATGTCTTTAAGAATTTGTGTTTAAACACTGTCTCATGTCATAATTTGAACTTCAGAATATTAAGTTTATTTTTACCAGATGTAACTTTATTATATCCATGCATCTGAACATTGGTTTGTAAATTAACAGAGGATTGTTCCATAAAATGTTATAGTTTGATTTTTTTTTCTCAAGGTAAAGATTACTTCCTATTTGGTCTCTCTGTCTATCTCTCTGTGTATATAAGTGTGTGTGAGTGTGTGTGGGCCTGTGTGTGTTAGTGTCTTCATGTGTGTGTGTGTATGTGTGCATCTGTGAACATGTGTGTGCCTGTGTGTGTGTGTGTGTGTGTATAAGAGTGTGCATGTGTCTTTGTTATTTTGAGACAGAACATTACTGTGTGTTAAAGTTGATATTATTATTACTTTTTCCCAAAAAGAAGGAATTTTAAATTACAAGAGCTTTGCATGTCACATGAAGAAGGAGTATTGCTAACAGGAAGGAAAGGAGACTAGTGAAGGTGGGGAAAGGAAAAAACAGTTCAGAAGAAGATCAGCAAAAATAAAGAATGTATGAAACTCTACAGTTAGAACTATTGCCAAGCTTATTCTTGAAGTTAACAAATAGAAAAGAGCTCTACGTAAAGGCCTGGACACCCAGCCTTAATCAAGATCCCCAAGGGTGTTATCTGCTTTAGCAAGAGGATAATAATCTTAAGTATCATGTGTCTTGGTCAGCTTCCTGTTGCTGCAGAAAAAAAAATCTATGAAAAACAAAAGAAAGTTTGCTCTTGGCTCAGATTTTCAGAATGTGGTTCATGGTTGCTTAGAGTGTTTGCAGATTGCAGGGACGAAGGGCATCGTTGTACAGAAATGTGTGGCGTGAAGCTGATCATTTCATAGCAGATGAGAGAGAGAGAGAGACAGAGAAGAGGGAGAGGAGCGATGGAGAGAGAGAAGGAGGAAAAGAAGGAGAGAGAACAAGGAAAAAAATAGGACACATCCTATTTCTCCTACTTCCCCCAAAGTCCAATCCAGCTAATTCAGCCACAAATTCATCAATAAAATATTAAGCTAGCACTTTCATGAACGCATCAATAGAATAGAATGCAAAGTCCATCAGCTGGCATCTATATTTTTAATACCTGACCCTTCTAAAGATACAGAGATTCAAACTCTAACATGGAAGCCTAAAATGGAGCTAAGTGAAACATATAGCTTCATATTTTGTGTGTCATACTTAGTAATAACATTGATATGATTTCCATAATATATATATATAAGGAGTAGCAATACTGTAACATAAAGAACAAAAAGAGTATGTTAAGCCCAGTACCTTTTTCTTGGAGTGATAGAAGTAAACTCAAAAGTCAGATTCACAACCCTGGAACCACTGACTCTGGGGATGGCAGGAAGGCCATGATGCGCATCCTCCGAAGTGGCTGTGGACCACCTTGCCAATGTCTCTTTGCACATTGTTTTTCCTCTCTTTATGTGTCTGTCTTTGAGAATGGGAAGCATTAGTGAAGTGACATGAATATGGCTTCCCTACCTTCCTGCCTTGGGTCATCTAAGAACATTCTGAATACTATCAACTCACAAGATAAAACATCCATCAAAGGACACACTAGATGTCTTTGAACACTACTTTAAAATCCAAATCTTAATTTAAGAATCCTAAGCAATGGCATCAGCATCCTTGTCCAATCCTAGACAAGTTGCCATACTTCAAATCCCGCCTTAAGCTATCTGCCAGCATGTTCTCAAGCACTCCGAAGACTTTCTTTACCACAATTAATCAGAGGTTGGCCCCGGAAAAGAGAAATTTTCCTGTTGGTATAAGGTTTTTGTGTAATTGGGATACTGATTTCTGTATCCCCCATATCTGGTTGCAAGCCTTGTTCTGAGAATTTCCTGTCTCAATGTTGTATAAACTCTGCTCCTCAAGTGTCCTTTTGTATGACAAATAAAGCAGCTTACAGCCAATAGCTGAGCAGGGAACAGGATAGGGCTGGACTTCCAGCCAGCCAGGGGAGGGGGAGTGAGAAGAGGAAGGAGGGGATTCATTCATCCACAGGACTCAGCTGCAGAAGGAAGTGCAGGAGAGATGAAGAAGATTTAGCTGGAGCAAAGAAAGAACTAAAAAGCAAGTAACTTGGGTTTTTTGGCAAATACAGTGCCAAAATAACACAGAAGGTTAAGAAAAGACCCTTTCTGGGGACTAGGGGACTGAAAAAGAGGGTATGAGGGAGGGAGGGTGGGATTGGAAGGTGACTACGGAGGGGGCTACAGTCGGGATGTAAAGTGAACACACTGAAAAAAGGGCAGACTTAAACTGCTCAAGATTGTGTTGTAAAGCCTTACAAACAAATATAAAAGATTCTCAATGTTTTGTGTGATAGCCATGTTAAAAAAAAAAATAAACCAAGAGAGACAAACAGTTATATAAAAATAATCATAACATTTTCTGAATATTTAAAATACCAGTTTCAAACTAACTCTCATTTAATTGTGAACTCATAAAAATGGAGTCTCCCTCTCATTCATTTTCTTCAGCTTTTGATGGCTCTATTCTGTTACATTTATTGAGAGGTTAGGTGGTTTTTGTTGTTGTTATTGTTGTTGTTTTTTATTGGTGTTGGTGTTGGTGTTGGTGTTGGTGTTTTGACTAAGTTCCTTAAGCAGGCCATCCAAAGACCAAGCCAAAACACAGTTACAGGTAGTACATAGCAAAACCAAAGTAGGGGGCTGGAGAGATGGCTCAGAGGTTAAGAGCACTGACTGTTCTTCCACAGGTCATGAGTTCAATTCCCAGCAACCACATGGTGGTTCACAATCATCTATAATGTGATCTGGCCTGCAGATGCACATGCAGGCAGAGCATTGTATACATAATAATAATAAATAAATAAATCTTTAAAAAAAAACAAAGTAATTGAAAGTTTTTTATCTTATTATCACAGGAATTCCTAGCTAGGGCTGATAAAGCACATGACAGCTTCTAGGAAGAGATGACAATGTATATAACGGCCATTCGAATTTGGAAATGCGCCATTAACTTCCGCCGAGTTAAATAGGGCACACGGGCGCTGGGCTAGACAGTAGAAACTATTGGAGAAGGGTTGAAGCTAAATTGTGAATGTCACCCTGAGGGGCCTGGGCTTTTGATATTAGCAGTGGGCCATCACTAGGGGTGTGGCATGTACTTAGGGATGTATTGCAGTTGGTTAAAAAGCATTTGTACTTGGAACTACAGTATGCTACTATGGGCTGTTGAATTTATAATTCTGTTTTTGGATAGCTAATAACCACACAAGATCATTCTTACTATAAATCAAGACATTCTTTTCTGAGCAAACTCTGTCCAATAGACATTGAAGTGACTTTCTCCCAACAGTAAAAAAAAAAAAAAAAAATGCACTTCCACCTGCAAATTGATAGCAGAACACTCAATCTACAAATAGCTCCATTGTATAGATTGTCCTTTGAATTGACTGTGACATCTCTGGCTTCCTCATTAAGAAGGTAAATCCAGTGTTAACATGTGCTCACTGTCATGCATTGACCCCTTTGAGAGGAGATGATTCTTGAACAGTATTACATCATTGCCTTCCTTCTGCATAGAACCCATTTAGATGCGCACACGCATGCTCACTTATGTGTGAGTACAGACACGAAAGCTTCTTCTTTACCTGCAGTAACTTTTCAAACCAGAAAAGGAAATAAGAATGCAGGTACAAGTTTATTTATTACTTTTCTGTCTTTAAACTTTGAAACTTTAAATCTCGCTCCCTCACCAATGCACCTATACACCTATATTTTATAATAATATTAATAGTAGCAAAGAGGTTGACAATGCTAATTATCCTAATTACAATTTTCTACGTGAAAACTATAACATCGTGCGTCACTGCAGACAAGTGAGGTGCAGAGGGAGCACACTTGTACAATGCCAAGGGAGTGATCATATGACTTCCTGGTTAGGCGGGGGCTGTTCTTGTCAAGGGGTCAGCGAGGGACCATGGACTAGATGTTTACTGGCACTATACAGAAGATGGAGAAAAAGCAAACAAACAAGTGTCTACAGACTTGAAAATTATGCACATCTAAGAATGTGGCTTCCTGCCATAGAAAGCCTGAGGCGGTGGGCATTGCCCACCTAAAGTGTAAGAGGCAGCACTGTGTACCCGCAACTCTGCCTCAGAGTTGGAACCAATACTTTCTCCACTGGCATGCCCAATTTCCCATTTATTTCTTCTGATTTATATTTGTCTAAATAAAAATCTTAGTTCAGTGGTTCTCAACCTTCCTAATGCTATGACCCTTTAATACATTTCCCCATGTTGTGGCGACCTCCAACAAAAAAATAATTATTTTTGTTGTTACTTCATAACTGTAAGTTTGCTACTGTTATGAATTGTAATATAAATCTCTGTGTTTTCAAAATGATGTTAGGTAACCCTTGTGAAAGGGTCATTTGACTCTGAAAGGGGTCATATCCCACAGGTTGAGAACCACGGTTCTAGATCATTCGCTAGAGTCCAAAGCAATACACTAAAACATAGCATCATACAGGGGGCTGCTGAGAGGCTGCTGATATTTAAGATGGGATGGGTTCCTGAAGCAAATCCATGCTGGTGTGCTGACTCACTCTGTCAAGCCAGGGTAGCTACTAAACCAGTCAGACTCCAATGGCTCATACACAGGCAGCAGGATGTCCACCTCTGGGAACATTGGGTGCATTTATTTTCTAGTCTTTGAGAAATGCTCTCAAATTCCTACGGAAGCAGCCTGTGGATCTACCAATGTACTACCATAAACACAGCCATATAATAAGTTTTAAGGTTTTTTTTTATAAATAGTTTGTAGAATTCATTTTGACTTCTTTTCCAGAAAGAAAAATAGGATACACTTTATCATGGGCAAATACAGCGAGAGGTTTGTATGCTGTTGAAAAACATGTCCTTCTACCTGACGAATACATACCAGCTTCAAGGTTTCCAATTGATCACAGACTTCAAAGGCCTTAGTCTGTACACACACAGAACGTCAAAAGAATGAATCAGTACAGGACTCCCTAGTAAATGCTTCTTTTCGATGAGTAGGTAGCATAAGGGTTCATCTGTGAGCCACTAAAGTGAACAGCCAGGAAAGCATGCCACAAGAAGACAGGCAACCTCGGAGGCATCTTCATACCTGTGGTCTTAAGTGTCAACCCTACAGTCCACATCCACTGGGTATAGCACCTACCAAGGAATCGTTTTTCAGAAAGGAAGCTTGACAGATTTGTAAGGACGATGTCTAAAGTTGCCCCAGATCAAATTAATTGCCCTGTATTTAAAATACCTTGAAGAATTGAATGATTAGCCACTCTCACTATATGACAATTCTCCTTTACATCGATTTATAAAATGGCCTAGGCATGAAACTAATTCTTTTCGTCCTTAAACAAGTTTATGAAAAATTCTAACATGCCCCAGTATAGCAGAGTAGATTAACCAAGGGCACAAACTCATCCACCATGAAGCTAATTCTTTTCGTCCTTAAACAAGTTTATGAAAAATTCTAACATGCCCCAGTATAGCAGAGTAGATTAACCAAGGGCACAAACTCATCCACCCTAAGGTTTGGTCATGTTTGCATAACATTACTGCTATTTGCTTTACCTGAAACATGCCAAGGGGGATGCCAGACATATGTGCTCAAGAAAGTGCATCGGGACTTTAAAGGGTTGGGCATCCGTCCATATTTTTTTTTAAAGATTTATTCATTTATTACTATGTATACAGTGCTCTGCCTGCATGTACACCTGCATGCCAGAAGAGGGCATCAGATCACATTATAGATGGTTGTGAGCCAACATGTGGTTGCTGGGAATTGAACTCATGACCTTTGGAAGAGTAGTCAGTGCTCTTACCCTCTGAGCCATCTCTCCAGCCCCCCCTTTCCATAATTTTAAAGTGTTGTTACCACACTTAGTGATATTTGTCCATTTTCACTGGTAGAATTTAATTACTAACCCTTGACCGAAACACTCCATTGACTAACACACATTTTCATACTTGATTTCCTGACACACCAGGTCCATAGCACAACAGCTCAGGTCTTAGTTACTGTGAGCGATGTTTCCCAGCCTTCTGCTGTAAATTACTATCTTGGCACTCTCACGATTCAGTGGAGGCCGCGAGAGGCCAGTTACACTGGAATGGTGACAATCTTCCTGGTGGCACTACTCTTGCCGGTTGCAACACTTCAAAACAGCATCTAGCAAAGCCCTCCTCGGTCTTGTGTATTGCATGCCAGTGGCTTACAGGTGGGCCAGTTATCCTGGGCTCTCTTCCATGTGTTGTTTTTGCATGCTTTCTTTCAAGTTATTATTTAACATAGACATCCTTCAGAACTGCTTTTTAAAATAACAAATGACAACAAGTCAAAGCTCAAAATGATTCAGGTCTGCTCGCTTAATCCCTTAAAGAATTATGTGGTTTCAGTAGGATGTCCTCCCCTCTGTCCAGCTTTCCTGATAAGTGAAGACTTTCATGGGACATGCTCCTTGGACTAGTGTCCAGATATAAGTGAGTATATACCAGTTGAGTCTTTCTGCTTCTGGGTTAACTCACTCATTATGATCATTTCTAGTTCAATCCATTTGTCCACATATTTGACCACATCCCCTTGATGGGGAGGCCTGGTGGCACCCAGAGGAAGGATAGAAGGCTACCAAGAAGAGACCTGATACCCTATGAACATATACAGGGGAGTCATAGGGGAGGGGAGTAGGGGAAAGCAGAAGGGAGGGAGAAATGGGAGGATACAAGGGATGGGATAATTATTGAGATGTAATATGAATGAATTAATAAAAAAGAAAAAGAAAAAAATTGTGTAGTTCAACGAACTAGTTTTTCTGTTAGAATATTCTGCTTTTCTGGTGCCCCTGGTGTTAAAGAGTAGGCTCTAGAATTAAATGTCTATGATTCAATTTTTGTTTCCCTCACTTGTTACATGTCTCCCCTTAAACTAGTTATGTACATTTCTGTAATTTTGTTTCTTGTGAACAGGTGAAATGACCCTTCCTACTCTAGATGGTCGCCACGAGGACAAACATGTTAAGTATTCAATAAATATGTGTTGATTGTATTGTTGATCCTATAGTCCTTTTCCTCCAAATGTTTCAGTTGTTACAACATTTCTTTGAAGACCAGTGTTTCAACTCTGTCCATTTTAGGTTCCCCTGTCCTGAGGTAGAGCTCTCCCTGGCTTCTGTGCGACATGTATCACAAAACCAGGCAGAATCTTATAAGCTTTTGGTTGTTTTACTTTCAGATTATCTCAGACTGTTTATATTTCACATCAAGTCATCCAAGTTTCCAATAGTTCATCATAAAATGTAAATAATAAAAAATGCAATACAAACTGTTTTGAAAACAATCAGCATAAAAAAAAAATCCTAAACCAAGGGACTTTGATGCTTAATCATATATAATACTATGAACCCATTGGGAATCACATGGCTTTCTAGGCGTCAGTAGAAATGTGGTTTTGATGTGAAGAAAAGGGTTAAGCTAGAGAGTAAACTTGAAAGAGGTTACTAGATGTTGAACTTACAAGCCTAAGAATTTCCTTCTCTTTATAGGCCAGTGAAGTTCAGAGAGCCCAGCCCCAAACAATCTTGTTATTTGAAGAACTCTAAGACACTACAGAAGGAGGCTGAGGAAAATACCAGATAGCACAGTGCAGTCTGAACTTTATGAATGATTTCACACACAGCAAATGACTGACGTGGACATGAAATCTGCAATTACAAGGTGGAGCACGACTTGTAAATTCGTAGCTTCTTTATAGTGAATTCCATCAGCACAGAAATGCTTAAGAGTCATCCTCCATGGCCTAAATGATCAGTGCAGAAACAAATTAGGTTATGAGCCCAACATCGTTTTACTCTTCTTTCTTCTTTCTTCTTTCTCTCTCTTTTTTTCCCCCAGATATTCCTATAGATCTTTGAATACATTTGTTCCATAGACTCACTTTCTTGGTGTAATGGTATGGAAAGTAACATTAAGAGGTTAGGCTTAGCAAGGAATACTGAGAGGAAAGAAAAACACTTGGAAGATTCTGGAAGTCAGTTACTTTAGAAGAGTTAATTGGGGCACTTCCACCTGGAGGTAACAGAACAGAGTGATGCTGACATCACCACAGTGATGCAGTGCTCGCCACTGTGTGTTCTGGGGACTGCAGTGTTTGCATTCGCCACCAGCAAATAATAACTTGAGACTGCAGGCAGACCACACCATTACATCGACAAAAGGAAGCAAAAATGTAAGTAAAAAAAATAAAACCCAGCAGTGTATATAGTATTTTTCTTTCTTTAACGTTCTCTTTAACCACCCGCTTGTCCTTCCGTCCATCTATTGCACTGAAGCCAAAATTAAGACTGATACAGAAAAAGCACCAGCCAGCGAAGGAAGCACGTATAAATTTAGAGAACACTATGTTATTTGACAACTTGTTTTATTTCAGACATTTGGATGAGTTTAACCTGAAATTATTGATACAAGCCAAACATAGACGGAGCTAGATGGAATATAATTACTCAGACACAAAATATCTTAAAAACATTTTCTGACCTTAAGCCAAATCAGTTTTCCAAAATTCAGCCATTTAGAAGAAAACAGTTTTTTAATAATTAATTATTCAAGTAATAAATGACATTACAAAGATAAAACTACATGACTTGGGGAATAGAATCTGTTTTATCATAACCAGAGAAATCAATATTTTCTCTCTCCAAACCTTTTGACTAAACTCTGAAGAGTCTATCTAACTGGATCAGCGTTGTATCTTTTTATATTCTAAATTTTTTAGGAAGCTTATGTTTAGCCTATGATTTCTCTTAAGGAAAATATCAATACACTTTTCAATGATTATTAATCACATTTGTCTTTTTTTCTAGGATAGAAACTAAAAATTTCCCAAGGAATCTGACTTTGTGTTTATTTCCATGCTAAGTATTTAGCATATTTTTGGCCCAGCATCCTTATGAGGCTGTAGTATTACACCACACATCATAATAAACATCAGATGTGGCAGTTTCCTCAGAACACTGGCCTAGAGCTTCACTGATGGATTTTTTTCTCCAGTTGGCAATTAAATAGCCATATCAGCACTGTATATCCTGTATATGTTGGTGTGGAAAGTCACTAAATGCGTATACAGCCTTATTAGATAATATTTCTTAGCAGAATGGTTATGATCTTCAATGACCCAATTCAGCTCATTACAGAAACATAGTAGCTCTTCAATAAATACTGGCTGACTGAATAAGATGGCACCTACTAGTAAGGCAATAAAAACATATTAAATGTTCACTATGTGATCCCAAACTAAGCTCCCAACTATAAAGTGTTTTAACTTTCATAATTCAATTTATATCTACTTAAAAGTTCACAATACAAATATATTCTGAGGCTTTTTTTTTTTTTTTTGGTAAGACGCTTAGCTAATAAATGAAAAATGCTGCAAATCATATGCAGTTTAAGAGACATTATTCCTGAAGACTTTGGTTTGTTTTGCAATTTGAAATTCCATCTGTAGGCATTTAATAAAACTGACCATCATCCCCACAGAAAGCTAGCAATAGTCATTATAAGAAAACATGTATAAATGCTGTAAAGATGTAAGAGGAATAGGGTCTGTTTCACCAAATGAACTGCTGGTGAGAGTGCACTTCTGCAGTGGCAAGCAGTGTGGAGGTTCCTCAAAAGTTAAGAGTAGAACTTAAGAGCACTGACTGCTCTTGCAGAGGTCCTGAGTTCAGTTCTCAGCAACCACATAGTGGCTCACAACCATCAATAATGTGATCTGATGCCCTCTTCTGGCCTGCAGGTGTAGACACAGGCAGAGCACTGTATACATAATAATAAAGAAAAAAAAAAAAAAGAGTAGAACTACCCAGTGACTTCACTAAATGGTATAACCCCCAAAGCATCAAAACCATCTTGCTCAAGGGAAACCTCCACATTGATGCTTACCACCGCACTGCTGAAGACAGCAAGCCATGGCTCTGGCCTAGGTGGATGTTGTTTGGGTGGATGAGTACAAAAAGAGCCATGCGTACACAATGGGCTTTCATTCAGCCACAGAGAAGAAATGAATCGTATCCTTTGCTGGAATATGGAAGGAACCCGGAGATCAGCATGCTGAACAGAAGGCAACTTCACCTCCCAAACCATGCATGATGTGTTTACTGTGATGTGGAGTTAGGGAGAAGAAAGATATGACGGGGAAAGAGAGACCACTGGGCACTGAGGAAAGGGGAAGAATGAGACGAATAGTGAGGGAGAATAGGATCAACATATGTTACAGGAATGTATGGAAATGTCCTGGGGAAACTGTATTTTTTACAACTAGCATGCATTCATTAAACAGTTGCAACATTTTAGAAAACCAGAGGTTGTAATTGTATATTTGTAGCAAGGTTTATACGTGTATGGATAAACACGTTCTCCTTATGCAGATGAGGAAATTGAGGAAAGAACGTTTTGCTGGTTTCCCAAGCACGCAGAACTCACTCAGCTCTTGCAGGAGCCCCCAGTCCCAGCCTCCTCACATCTCACCACACACACGCGTACCCTGGTCTTCCTGACCCTTCATCTCCCAACCTGTAATAGACATAATTACTCTTCAACAGCCTTGTTGTCTCCATTCCAAGTAACAACTCCCTACTTCCCTTCCACTCCAAGCAGTCCTGGGAGCTTCCTCACTTCTGGCTCCGCCCCACACTATTCCAGGCAGCAACACAACAGAGAGCAAGCCCTGATGCTCATAGGTAACAGCTGCCTGGAATTAAATAGAAGTCTTAGAATTAGAAAGATGTCAAAAAATAAGCGATGTGATTGCTAATTCTATACAATCAGATATTTATGATGATTAATTAACAAGGAGGGATCTAGCAAAGGAAAAGTTCTAGTTAATAATAATAAACATGCCTCCTTATACGTCCTCTTTCCTCATTGGCCATCAAGTTGCTTCCTCTTCTGCATTATCTAATGATCCCTATCGCCCACCCACCTGCATAACAGCCTCTTTGTGCCCATCAAGGGTAAAAACACACACGACATCTCCCCAACTACCCGGTATCAGAACAGGAGCACCGTGCACCCCAACAACAGAGTCACAGTGGAGCCAACCCAACTAGACTCGGTTTCCAGACTCCTGCGTGAGGCTCACCGGCACAGCAGCTTCCATCCCTGCGCCTGTTTTCTTAGAGGAAAGTGTGAGAGCGTTAGATTTCACAATGAGGGGGCTCTTTCAGTTCTAAGACTCTACCAGTTAGCCCATTTCCACATATCATTATCTCTGCAATAGCCTCAGGGCCAAGGAGACTGACATTTCCTCAATACTGTCGACGAAGTAATGACACCTAAGGAATTAATGTCTCAACTATCATGAAGTTTACTTCTTTGAAGCAACTTCCTGTCCATGGAAAGAGGAGGCAAGGCAGTGGAATAGAATGTTTAGGGTTCATCTATAAATTCCTAGACACTGACTATTATTTTGGACCACATTGTAGCTGTCTCCATCCAGAGGTATATCAGATCATGAAACCAATAAATACGACCCAAGAATGAATGGGGGTCTACTAATTAAGGGTTCTTTTCCTCTCTAAAACAGTTTATGAAAATGTTTGCATTCTTTCTCAGTGGAATTACAAATGGTGAACATGCACGTGTTTTATCATTAATAAAATAATTTTGAATGTTTAAGCTCTTTAGTGGATGGTTTAGATTATAGAAATACATCTGTATTATCTGAAACAACAATACATAATAATGACAATAACTAAAGGCAAACATCTGCTTATAAGTTTTCTTTTTTTAATTTTTTATTAATTTATTCATATTACATCCCAATGGTTATCCCATCCCTTGTATCCTCCCATTCCTCCCTCCCTCCCATTTTCCCCTTATTCCCCTCCCCTATGACTGTTCCTGAGGGGGACCTCCTCCCCCTGTATATGCTCATAGGGTCTCAAGTCTCTTCTTGGTAGCCTGCTATCCTTCCTCTGAGTGCCACCAGGTCTCCCCCTCCAGGGGACATGGTCAAATATGTTATCACGCATAAAAAAATAACAACAGTGACAATGACAAGGTTTACTTTGGCAATTGTACTACAAACTCTTCAGAAAACAAGGCAGCAGTTGGATGCCTAGGGCTGGGCACTCGAGGACAGAAGGTCAAAGCTCCATTCCTAGAGCCTTTGCTGACTCACGGAGTGGCCTTCTGCTTCTCTGCTGACTTCTCCCCTGCTGTAAGATGTTCAAATGTAGGAATATTTGTGAATCCCTAGCTTCCTAGTAATTCTGTGAGTAATGGTATGACTGTAAAATGGTATGTAATGGGATGGTAGATAAACTAAATAGATTTTAAAAAGTATTAACAAAGAGTATAAGATGTCGCTGCTACTTTTAAAATTGGGTTTTCTTTTTATTTCATTGTTTTAAAATGTTGCTTCTCTTCCTGCACCTTTTCACTGTTGGGGTAAGTCATTCCTTTGCTTACTGGCGAGAAAAGGGGGATGAGGTCAAAGGGATGCTTTGCGATCTCCTTATCAGTCACCCTTTGCGTCTGTGCTCTTTCACAACAATCTAGCCGCGTGCTGGCTGACCTGTTACTGAAGCACCACACCACACAGCAGCAGGAATTTATCCCTGAAGGGAGTGCCACATACTTCAAGACACAGTTAAGCCTGCCTCACCCTGGAATTGTTGAACACTTGCTGGGTCCTCTGCCTGGGGCTTAGGTCAGAGGAGGGTAAGTGGAGAGCAGTAGTTGAGCCTGCAGAACAGCCCACGGATCAGCAGTAAGGAGCTGAAGACATCATCTCATGCTCACTCCCCAGCACGGTGAGGGTGCAGGTGACAGACGGCGGCACGTCAAGACTGGGCAGCTACAGAGAGCCAAGAAAGGGGTGGGCCACCTAACCTTGGGGGACAAGGGGAGGAAGAAAAGTTTTTTTTCTAGACACTATAAGTTTTATAATAATGTGGTTTTAAGAATGAATATTTAATCAAGCGGAATTGTACACAAGGCAGCGTGCCAGACAGCAGTAAGATCTATAAAACCACCAACTCCAGAGCAGGGCAGATAAAATTACAACACTGTTTCTATCTATAAGTGTGACCTTGGGTGAGTTACCTAACCTTTCCAAATCTGATTTTTTAAAAATAATTTTTTTTGGTAAAATAGAGCTTTTACACACACACACACACACACACACACACACACACACACACACACACACACACAATGGAGAGTGGGAATATTAATGAAATAATATACAGAAGCAACAAGACCAGACGAGTCCTTGGCACTTGGGGAAAGGTAAGTTCTCAAAAGATGATGATAGTGATGATGATGATGGTGGTGATGGTGGTGGTGGTGGTGGTGGTGATGGTGGTGGTGGTGGTGGTGGTGATGGTGGTGGTGGTGATGGTGGTGGTGATGGTGGTGGTGGTGATGGTGGTGGTGGTGATGGTGGTGATGGTGGTGGTGATGGTATTTACTTTTTATTTTCCAACTGATCCCTTAAAGCAACACAATGGAAAGACTTATTGACAGTAGCTCAGTATGAAGAGAATGGAAAGCGCAAGAGATTCTTAAGAAGAATGAAAGGCTGTGGGAGCCACGATAGAGACTATGGCGTATGTGAACTGGGGTAGTGGGAGAGCTTGAAGGACTTTTCGAAAGAGAAAAGCCACTAAGCTAAGTGTAAAATGGATCTGAGGGCAGCAGGAAAAGAGGACGGAGTTCACTTAAGGAGTGCCATATAAAGCCATTCTGTGCAAGAACAAGCATGGGAGATTTCTAAGTGGACTACGGTGCACTTTTGTGTATATAGTAGTGAAAATATCCACCTTTCCCAATAATCGTCCTGTCATGGAAAACATTAAGGCTCCTAGTAGTCTGAATGAGAATGCCTCCCTTGCCATGGTGTCATATGTTTTGGATACTTGGTGCCTGGTTGGTGGATGTTTGGGAAGGTTTAGGAGGTATGGCCGTGTTGGAGGAAATGTGTCACTACGGGTGGGCTTTGAGGTTTCAAAAGCCCATACCATTGCCAGCTAGCTTTCTCTGCCTCATGCTTCTGGTTCAAGATGGAAGCCCTGACCTAAGTGCTCCAGTGCCATGCCTGTCACCATGCTCCCTGCCTAGCGGTCATGAACCTTCTTGAACTGGAGCCCCAGTCTAAACATTTCTTTTTATAAGTTTCCTTAGTCATGGTATTCTATCAAGCCAACAGAAAAGTAACTAAGACAGGTCTCACATTCCAAATGCTTAATTATGCTACCCATAAACCCCACAAGCGATGGTGTCTTGGAAATGATGTTTATTATTACTGATTGGCACACAGTCTGGATTTTCTGTTAGAAATCAAGAAATACATGAGCTAAGTTCGCCACTGGAGATGGAAGAGCTAAGTATCAGTAGGCTAAACATTCAACTACAGGAAAGTGACAGAAAAAAAGTACTTGGGTAGCCTGCTAGCTGGATCATATTGCTACCTTTCCCTTTCTGTACTGGTGATAGTGGCATCAACCACTTACCACATTGATTGGAGAACAGTAAATCAAACACTGTCACGGAGCTTACAACACAGCACAGAGTCTCATTAACCACAGGAATGCAGTGCTCTCTCTGTCTCTCTCTCTCTCTCTCTCTCTCTCTCTCTCTCTCTCTCTCTTTCTCCTTCCTTCATTCTTTCCTTCCTTTTTCTCCCTTTTGCTCCTCTCTTCCTCCTCTTCCACCTCCTCCTCTTCCTTCTCCTCTTCTTCCTCCTTCTCCTCCTCTTCTTCTTCTCCTTCCTTTCTGTCTCCCTCCCTCCCTCCCTTCCCCTTCCCTTCCTCCCTCTCTTCCTCCCTCCCTCCCTCTCTGAGACAGGGCTTTTTCTATACCCTTGGCTGTCCTGGACTCCCTCTGTAGACCAGGCTGGCCTCAAACTCAGAGATCTGCCTGCCCCTGCCTCTCCGAGTGCTGGGCTTACAGGCATGTGCCACCATGCCTAGCTATAGGTTTTTCTTACAGCAGCAGCACAGTGCTTTTACAGTCCCTTGAAGCTATTTTGCTGCAGAGTATCAACATAAGATAAGGAGACTGAGAGGCAAAGAAATCTGGAGAATCTTAGACACTAAAGAAGCTAGACTGTGTGGAAGGGCTACTTTCTTCTGCTAACCCAGAAGGTGGGACAGAGACACCACAGGGGAAACTAAGTTGCCTTTTGAAATGTCAACATTCCCATAGTGAACTCTCCCCATTTCTCACGTGTGTGCTTCTGAACCTATTTTGCTGAAAAAGACAACATCTCTTTCTCTTGATTTAAGTTGTTTATATGATATCTACAAGTACTTTAGTATCTGTGATGTTGCTTATGAGTGACTATTTTGGAAAAGCATCAACACATATCAGAGAAAAAGCATTTATATCTTTAATATTTTTAATATTCATGTTTGAAAATATTATTTAATAGTTTTCATTTTAAATAATACAAGAGAAATTAGCTACCTCTTTAAGGAAGTTATTGAGCACATTAAGATTATAATGTAATTTAAAATGTTAACTACCATATAGGCTTAAATAGCAAAAAAAAAAAAACAGGCTAGATATACAATAAAGCTTGAAAGCTGTAAATATATTGAATGATTTTTGAAATCACGAAGCATTAAACTTATCTAATATTTTAAAAAATGTGTCACAACACCAATGAATAAAACCTACAAGATATTTCCCCATGTTTAGGACCTTATAGTGGTAGTTTGAAAACAAGGCTGCAAGGGCCTATAATGCTAAAATAAAAGTTTGGCAGATGTTATAAAGTGTGTGTCTCATTAGAACAGTAGAAAACAGATAAAAACCATTACACGCTTATACTAAGTTTAGTAAATGTGTACTCAAAATAAGAAAATAAGATACTTTTAAAGAAAACAAATTTACAACAAAAATTTCATCAGTCAGGTAAGCAAGCAAAGGAGTAAGAGACAATAAGAGAAGTAATACATCAACACAGAAATATGGGAAGGGCTGGATTTAAGAAAAGAAAAGCTACCAAATTCCAATCAAGGTTATGCTACACAGCAGTTGCTAAAGCAAAAAAAAAAAAAAAAAAAAAAAAAAAAAAAAGGAAGAATTGTTCGAGCCTAACTTTTGAAAATGAATTTCAAAACTATCTTTCCTTCTTTTTCTACAAAAGGGTTTTGTAAGATGGCTTAGGGATAAGAATGTTTACCTCACAAGTATGAGAAGCAACTTTGGATCCCAGCACTCACACAACTAGGTGAGGCCGTGTGTGTGTGTGTGTGTGTGTGTGTGTGTGTGTGTGTGTGAGAGAGAGAGAGAGAGAGAGAGAGAGAGAGAGAGAGAGAGAGAGAGAGAGAGAGAGAGAGAGAGCGTGCGTGTGCCTGTAACTCCAGTCTCCTATAGGTTTTGAGACAGGAGATAGGCCTTACTGGCCACCAGCCTAATGGACACATCTAATGGGCAATTCAGTGCTTGTGGGCACAGGTGAGGGTCAGGTCTGAGTGTTCTGCCAGTCCACTCACAAGGATGTGATTCTGTATTCCTCCAGTCTGGTGGGTCATATTGTCCTTCCTTCCAATAGCACGAATGAAGACTGCCCCCACAGCCTCAGAGGGCGTGGCATTATTTGAAAGGATTAGGACTTTAGGACCTGTGGCCTTGTTGGAGTCGCTGTGGCCTTATTGGAGGAAGTGTGTCACTGGGGGCGGGCTTTTAGATTTCAGATGCTTAAGCCAGGCCCAGTGGCTCACTCGCTCTGCCTGTTGCCTGCCCATCTGGATAGCATAGAACTCTCCGCTACCTCTCTCCAGCACCATGTCTGCTTGCACGAGGCCATGCTTCCTGCCATAATGAAAATGGACCAAATCTCGAAACTGTAAGCCAACCCCCAATTAAATGTTTTCCTTTATGAGAGTTGCCATGGCCGTGATATCTTTCCGCACAATAGAAACCGTAACCGAGACACTTCCATATGGTGAAAAAAAAAAGAGAATTCATTTCCACCTCAAGGCCCTTCTCAACACCCAGCTTGCTCTTCCGTGAGATCCTCTCATGTTGCCGCCTTTGTACAATGAGCGCCAGCTCTAATGACACCTTCTCAGCGATGCCCCATCATTACCCAAACTAATTGCACCACTGTCTACCTTCTGCCCAGGGCAATCGCATGACTCTACTATTTTCTCCTTAGCATTTGTTATCTAAACATTTTATCTTTTTTACTGGCTTGTTGATATAAAGACCACGCTAAGCTCTCTAGATAAGGACCTGAAATGGGATCCGTCTGCCACTAAGCTACATTTGACAGCTAGGCTTTGGGTGACAGCGGCGGAAGTCCAGAGTGATTTGGATGGGGAAAATGATCAACTGAACACCTGACTTTTCTAAACAAGTGAGGCGTTATCAGGCAGTGCACACAGGATGTAATTCATACCAAATAGGCTCAGGATAAACGACCTCTCATACTGTTGAGGGTCGGAAGCTAAAGTTGGCCTAAGATTTTAGCAAATATAAAAATGTGGAAAATAATTTATTGCTCTGAGTTGACAGTACCCTGTAGTTTGAGCCCTGTGAAGAAGAGCTTGAGTTAGTTTGAAAAACCTGATCTCCAGAAGGGTCCGTATGCTGCCTTTGAGTAAGATGGTACACTACCACATTAATTTCAATACTCCTTCTAGTAACTGATTTGCCTGGAATGTCGATTCAAACTAGTTGAAACAAAATTTTAAAATGCCTCCTAATTGGTTCAGTCCTGTAGGGAAGAGTTGTGAGAGAGGACACACATGTCTTTGGCATTCCTTGCTTCTTTCAGGAATGACTTCTTCAGAGAGTCCTTTAATTTCCGGTGTCTGCCTCTTTTCCCAAACCAAGCCTGCAGTCCCATTGTCTCTTCCTGGCAGGACACAGAGTAATTAAACACGTGGTTTCATACTATATTTTCCCATAGGGTTCTACTTTTTTTTTTCATAGTGTACATTATTTTATTTAAACTATGTCAAAAAAAAAAAGTCCTATTGTGTTTAAAAATAGAATGTAACGGTGACAAATATCTGTTGCGTATGACTGTTGTGTGTAAGTCAGATGACACTGGCGTTTTTCCACTTAGCTGCAATGAAAGAATGTGGAAGAAACTCCTGGGGGCGGAGGGGCTGGGAATATGTAGCTGAGTGGTAGAACCCATGACTTGCATGTGTTTTTATTACCATCTGTGGAAAAATAACATCTTACTATTTTCTTCCCTGGCTGCTGGAGGATCACCACCATCATGATTGACACAGTAACTATCTGGGCTGAGAAGTTAATGTGCAACCATGCACTTCAAAGGAAACAAATGGTCATTGGCGTCCTTTCCCCTTGAAGAAATAGTACTGGAGGCAGAAATTGAGGGAAAGCTAGCCAAAATATGCAACATATTCATCTTTGTGAATGTAGAACCCATTTCAGTGATAGCAAGACATAGTTTCTGCATTAGTTATGGCTCCTTAGATGACAGGACACGGCCTGCATGGGAAGAAAAAGATCTCAAAAAAACAGCAAAAGAAATATGAGAATGGAATGAGGAAGGTACCTTAAGCAAGATATTGAAAAAAGGCTGTTAGCTGCAGAAAAAGAAATAGGAGAAATTAACACTTGCAGCTAGTGACTACAAACGTGATCCTTCCGTTCCCATGTCCACCCGCAGATGCCTCAGCACAGCATTGCTGTTCTTGCTCTTGCCTCTTAAGAGTATGTTATTCTCAAAACCAGCAGGCCCATTAAAATCTACCTCTTTACAAAATGGTCTACGGTGGTACATGGCTGTAATTCCAGAACTTTAGAGGTGGAAGCAGGTGGATCAGTTGTTAGAGGCTAGCCTCAACCATACAGGAAGAATGAGGTCACCTGTGCTTCATAGGTCCTTCGCCTAAAAACAATCAGCCTAGCCAATGGTCAGAACATTCTCCACAGTAGAGTGGAGAGTGGGATATGACTTTCTCACATACTCTGGTGCCTCACCTTTGACCATGTCCCCTGGAGGGGGAGACCTGGTGGCACTCAGAGGAAGGACAGCAGGTTATCAAGAAGAGACTTGATACCCTATGAGCATATCAGGGGGAGGTAATCCCCCTCAGGAACAGTCATAGGGGAGGGGAATAAGGGGAAAATGGGAGGGAGGGAAGAATGGGAGGATACAAAGGATGGGATAACCATTGAGATGTAACAAGAATAAATTAATAAAAAAAGGAAAAAAAATAAAAAATAAAAAAAATCAGCCAAACAAAGGACTCTGTCAATAGGACAAATTGACTGTCTACAGAATGGGAAAAGATGTTCACTCATTCTACATGTCAAAGAGGGCTAATTTCCAAAATGTCTAAAGAATTCAAGAAACTAGACATCGACAAACCAAATAATTTAATTAAAAATGAGGTACAAATCTAAACAGAGGAGTCTCAAGTGGCCTAAGAGGTACCTAATGTTCAACAATCGTAGTCATCAGACTATGTTTGATTTTGCTAATAAAAATGTTTCTGAGATTCTGTCTCACACCTGTCAGAATGGCTAAAATCAATGAACATGCTGGTGAGGATGTGGAGTAAGGGGAACACTCCCCCATTGCTGGTGGAAGTGCAAACCTGTACAACCACTGTGGAAATCAATCTGGTGCTTTCTCAGAAAACTTGGAATAGCTTTACCTCAAGACCTAGCTCTATCACTCCTGGGCGTATACCCAAAAGATGTTCCACTATACAACAAAGACATTTGCTCAAGTATGTTCATAGCAGCTTTATTTGTTAATAGCCAGATCTGGAACCAACCTAGATGTCCCTCAAGCAAAGAATGGATAAATAAAATGTGGTATGTTTACACATTGAAATATTACTTAGCTGTTAAAAAAAATAACATCATAAAATAAGCAGGCAAATGGATGAAACTAGAAAAAAAAATCATCCTGAGTGAAGTAATCCAGACCCAGAAAGACAAACATGGTATATACTTGCTATAAGTGGATATTAGCTGTAAAGTAATAACCATGATATAATCCACAGACCCAGAGAGGCTAAGTAACAAGGAGTGCTCAGGGGGAGACACATGAATTTTCCTGGGAAGGAGAAATAGAACAGATATAACAGGTGGACTGGGGGCAAGTGGGGATGGGAACAGGAGGGATCAAGTTGGGGAAGGATGGAGGGAGACAGTACTGGGAAAAGCAACTGGAATTAGCGGGGGGAGGGGGCATCTCATGGATGAGCTAGAAATCTAGTGCAACAAAAACTCCTAGGAGTCTATGAGGGTGACACTACCTAAGATTCCTAGCAATGGGGGCTATGGCGCCTGAACTGGCCATTTGTAACCAGACAAGACTTCCAGTGGAGGGATTTGGATACCAACTCAGCCACAAAACCTCCACTACAATTTGTCTTTCCTATAAGGTGTGCTAGGGTAAAATGACTGGTCCAACTTGAGACCCGTTCCACAAGAGGGAGCCCACCCCTGACACTGCCAGGAGAGGCAGGATCCAGACACTAAGGATAGAACCAAACATTTCTGGCATACACACACACACACACACACACACACACACACACACACACACACACACACACACACACACCTCCCACCCCACCCCCCACACACACTGTGAAATGATTCCTAATGATATTCTACTAAACTCATAGATTGATGCCTGGCCAATCTATTTATCAGAGTCATCAGAAAGTCTTCATCCAGCTATGGATGGGAGCAGATACAGAAACCCACAGCCAAACATTAGGCAGAGCTTCGGGAATCCTGCAGAAGAGAAGGAGGAAGGATTGTAGTAGGTAGGCAGAGTGGGTCAAGGACACCACAAGAAAATCTACAGAATCAACTACCCTGGGCCTATAGGGGCTCACAGAGACGGAAAAGCCAATCAGGAAGCCTGCACAGGACTGACCCAGGCCCCTGCACAGATGCTACAACTGTGTAGGTTGGTCTTCTTGAGTGACTCTTAATAGTGAGAGCAGGAGCTGTCTCTGACTCTGTTTCCTGTTCCGAGGACCCCTTTTCTCCCACTAGGTAGCCTCCTCTAGCCTTAAAAGAAGAAGAGGTGTCTAGACTTATTGCAACTTGAATGCCATGTTTGGTTGAAATCCGTGGGAGACCTGTCTTTTCTGAAGAGAAATGTAGCTGAGGAGGCTGGGAAGAGAAGACGGAGGGAAAACTGTGCTATGGATGTAATATGTGAGAGAAGGAAAAAGCAGCCTAAAATTAAAAAAAAAAAAAAAAAACAAATCTTGTTTTGTAGTCACTATAGCAGAAGCAAGCATAGTCATCAGTAGTGTCTTAAGAGCAATTGAATTATCCTCTTTCAAGGCTACAATAATAATATTTGTTTTAGTCACATTTTATGTTTTTGAAACTGTGAAATTCAGCACAATAAAAAAACAAATATTATAAAATACACACACTCACACAAGTATCCTAACCAGGTTATTTTTGCTGTTGATTTTTTGTTTTAAAGACTTAAGAATTTGGTTTCCTGGCAATTGTACATATGTATGTTCTTTTCTGAGATTCATTTTTCAGTAGGCAACTGTAAGATGTCAATCTTAACAATTTCAGGAAAAGGATATGAGGTTTTATGATTGACTCCATTTAAGTCACCTCCCCTTGCATCACCTCCACTCAATGAATGCTTACATTGCGTGTGACAGAGGAAGGGCTTCTCAGAATAACTATTACGAGTTGTATATTTTCCTTAATCACATTATCTTATACTTATAACTCTTGCTGTGTGTGTGTGTGTGGGGGGGGTCTTTGTTAAAATATGTGTTCACATTTCTTTGACCAATCAACACAAATAATCACACAAAGAACACTGATTTTTCCCTTCCTCCTTTGGTGCTGTCCTTTGAATGAGAGGAATTAACAAACCAGCACAAAACGACATCCTGAAGGTCAAAGTCACCAGGATAAGGCCTATGTTAATATACTGTCACTGGAGTGTCCAACTTGTTCTGTGAGTTTCAATGATGCAAAATCCACTGCTAAAAGCACTTATGTTGTTTCTTAAATAGAAGGAACAAAGATAGGGAAGGAATTGGGGAATGTATGTCTTTTATTTTTAATCCCCAGGAGGTGCTGAGGGCTGTTGGTTGCTAACTCAGTAAAGGATAGAAGCTCTCAGAGGCTGGCTTATGCTCACCACTGAGATTCAGAACAGTTGGAAAGTGCACGAGTTGTCCGTAGATGCACTCCAGAATTCTCAGTTTTATTCCAAATAGTTTATGGACCATGTCACTATCAGAGATGATAATTAAACAGGCTGAATGAATCCTTATTAGTTTATAATCAATTATACAATCTCTTCTATTCCCAAGCTTTTTCTAACACGTGAACCTAGTAATAATTTAGTGGTGATGCTTAAAATTTATTATTTAATCTTTACAATTTATAATTTAACAGTACTGGTGGTTTTATATACACTCCCATATATATTTCATCATCAGTGTTTTTGTTTATCAATTATTAATGGTATACCTGTGTGTATGATATGCAAGTGTATGATTTTGAGCACATGTGTATGTATGCATTTGGAGGTCCAAGGGCAACTTTATTGAGTCTCTATTCTCCTTGAACTCAGGTGGCCAGACTTGTGCAGCATCTATCTTAGACCTGAGCCTTCCTATAGTCTGAAAACCAGTCAGAGTTGGTCTCAGTTTTGTTTTCATTATGCTAGAGATCAAACTCAGGGCTTTGCCCAAGTGGCAAATATGCCACATTTAAGGCCACCATTTTTTAGCATATTCACAATGATAAAGAAACAACACTGTTTCACTTCCTTGGGTGGGCCAGTGGAAGTTCATATTGCTTAATATACCCTTTTTAAAAGAAGCACAATCCTAGGACAGCCTTGGTCTTTAGAATCAGAGTTGTATTCTCTGTCCATTTCATTACAGTTGAATGTTGACAATTCAATTATTAATAATATTCTCTGAGTATTTTCTATGACTCCCTTAAGACATCTGGACAAAGAACAGATAGAATTACGATGTAAAGATGCCAGGGAGCAGCAGAGAATTAAAGAGAGACAAAATGGACATGGGTGAGCAACAGGAAAAAAACTGATGTATAAAATTTGAATACGAAGTACACAGACTTTAGCATATTGGTCAAGTAAAAGACTCTCTCTCTCTCTCTCTCTCTCTCTCTCTCTCTCTCTCTCTCTCTCTCTCTCTCTCTCTCCCTCTCACTGCTGTATTTATCAAACCAAAGATGCCTTTGATTGTGTGAGAAAACACAAGAAGGAGGGATTTTTGTGTAAAGGCAGGTGGTGATAAGTCTTACAGTTCAGCTGAGCAGCAGAATTCATGTCATATTGGATGCCCAGGACTCTAAAATAATATTTAATAGTGAAAAATAAAAATGCAAGCTTTGGAAGACACATCATAGAGTTAAGGAACTATAGTGACAGTGATTACATTAGAGCATAAGGATTTTCAAAATCAGTCATAATACAATTTCACCTGACAATCAATAAGCATTTATTAAGTGACTATAAATAGGTACAAAGAAGCATAGTGCATAATGGAGGCGAAGGCGCTTAAGTGCTAGAGGCATGAAATATTTATCACTATCCTTCAGCTCGGAATAATGACAACTGGTGAAGGAAACAGACTCACTTGTGCAAAGAGATGCCTGTGTGTGTAACTGCCAAGGGATGTGAGGTATATTTGTTAGGGAAAACGGAAAAAGGGCAACTGCAGTGAATAGGTGTCGGGGGCTGGACTGGCCAGGAGATAGGGAGAGGGGGCTGAAGTGATCCAGGACCTTTGATAAAATTTAAAAGTGGTCTGGATTCTGTTCCTCTCAGACCTTCCTATCCCAGAAAATGTAAATTCTAGCTCATTTATGAAACAGACAAACATCAGCTTTGAAAAGGAGTTTCATATTTTTTTTGTAAAACCCATAAAGTCATGTCTAAATTTTCCCTGTTTTTGTGTACATATAAAACTGATAACAATTTGATTACTGTTAAGATTTGTACTAAGCATAATTGATTTAAGTATTTGGCACTGTTGTGTGTGGTGATTAGCCACCTCAGTGACTTAAAAGCTTAAAATTTTTGACTACAATTATAGTTGTTTAGCCTGAAAGCATTTGCCTAAATATTTTTCCTAAGGATTTTTGCATATATTAGAATTATCATTGTATCTGTGTGATGAGTAAGAAAAATAAAAGTTAATTGTTTATCTGTAATTAAACACATTCTGTTTTCTGCAATGATAATTACATGAATTGTTCTATGATGTAAAATAATTGCATTTTAAATTACCCAAATGAAAAGAAGTACACAGCCTTCTAGCTCTTCATGGTGTCCATCAATTCATTACTAATTTGAGAAAACTAATACTCTTTAACATCATTAAATCTTGTTGACTAAGTAGCAAACTATCATATATTCTGATGTTGACGCATAATTGTGTGTGACAGAAAAAAAAACTGAACTAGTTAATGGTAATTACTTCTTTGGGAAGGCAAAACTATAAATAAATCACAATGTAGAGCAATTTTGTTTTAAAAGTCAATAATGAATGCCATCTGCTGCAGGCCATTAACTACCAAAGGCGGTGCTTATGTGCCTCACTCCTTTTTACATCTCCACTCTTGCCATTTAAAAGTACAGGTCGATCTATCAATGATAATGCTATTTTGGTTTGTTTGATCAAAAGTTTGAAACATAAAAAAGGAGGAAGAAATAAAACTGCCAAAACCTCCCACTTCTCTAAAGGTTATAAGACTTAGAGTCATAAATAAAACACTAAAGGAAAAAACATTAAGGAAATTTTAAAGCAGATGGTCAGGAAATGGTTAATGACATGTACCACAAGGCTTATAAATCCGTAATACAGAGTTAATAACAGCAGGAACACATGGCTTGATCACTGTCATCGTCACATTCTGTGTAACTTTCATTTAAGGAGATACAGAAATCAGACTGACAAGGCTTCCCTGGCAAGTGATTGAAAAGAAAGTCACTAATAACTTCTTGCAAATGCCACTGAACATGAGACAGGCCAAAATCATGGCTTAAATCTATTTTTTTTTTTTGAGCACTTCCTTATAGACTCATAATCCATGCCAACTCTTACAAGAAATCACAAGGAAACCACACACATACAAGGTCTTTTAAAACTACATATTGAATTTAGAATTCATATTTTGATAACATTTCCTCCGGCCGGGCCTCCCCACCCAGCAGTAGCGACAGACCTTCTATTGCATTGTCAGGTTCAGCCAGTTCACCTGGGTTTTTAAAATATAACAACAACAACAAAAACTGAACCCTTTCAAATCTGCTTAAGTTCCCAAAGTGCCTCGGCACACCCTTGCACATACCTTTCCGGGCGCAGAACATCTCTGCAGACCTGCCTTCCGGCCCAGCTCAGCCAGCAATACCCTGCTTTCAAGTGGACAAGACTGCGAGTTTGATTTGTGTGCTTTCCCTGGCAACACAACACTTCCTTTTTGGAGCCTGGCCTCTTCTGTGGCCCAGCCCAGTCCCTGAGCTCTGGTGGCAGTATGTAAAACTCGTAGGCGTCTATTTCTGCACACAGGCAGCCTACTGTACCTGTCTGATGGCAGTGTACCTGCTCTTGGCTCAGTGAGCACTCTGGAAGCAGAGCCAGCATGTTCTGCATGATGTCTTACTAAGTTGACCCTGTAAAGTCTCTCGTGGAGTGAGATAAGGAAAGCAATGTTTCACTTCTGTGTGCCTTCTTATCATAAAGCAAATGAAAGGCATGGCCGCCTTTAACAAGTTTCAGTTTTATAGTCCTAACTGTACCCAGAAGCCAGAGCTTTGATAAGCTGAGTATTAGCCATGTTGGTGTTCTCTATCTCGACAGGCATTTGAGTACTGCTAACTATGGTTGGAATGCAAGTTTGATACCCTCCACCACCCTGGAATCTCCAGCTGCCTGTCGTAATACCATCAATCCTTGTCATACTGTACTTAGATGCTTCTCTACTAAGACCAAGTATATGCTCAATTTTCTTAACCAATATATTTCATTAACTTAGTGACCCAGCATACATCACTTATAACCCGACTAACCAAAATGATCGGAAATGAGGATTAATGGACACAATAACAAAACCATAAGGATATCAGTTCCGAGGAACGATTCTCCTGGCACAATCAGCAGGATTTCTTCTGCTGGAACCTAGAGTAACCAGAACCTCAGTAGAAGCCAGAGCCCCGAAGCCTTCCCTCAAGCAGTTCTCTCTAGGAGTGTCTCGAAGTACAGTGATGAACAGCCAAAACTACCCCAAGTCTCCAAAAAACCCCGCCTCCAGTTCTGGGCTCATTTACATATCTCCTCCCAGAGTCTGTTCATGAGATCTTTCCAGCTGGCAACAATCAAGCTCCCGCACGAGGTGGTCAGTCTTGTTGGATTAACCTCACCTGTTCTCTCACAAGACCATTTTTATCCTGCACTTGGGATCCTAAAAAACAGGTTTATCTCTCCTTCAACCAAGGCTTTCCATCCCGTGAACACATAATAGTTGGGTAAATGGATACGACTAACATCTCTAGTTCCTGTCTGAACTCACCCCGCATGCCTTGTCAGTATTGTAGAAACAAGTGGCTGTACCCATGACCTGGCTTCCTCAGACTACTCGTCATACTCTTGAGCTTCAGAATCCAGCAGAAGGCTTTGGCGGCACCTCCCTCTAGTCTCTGCTGTCATTTTCTGTTTCTCAGAACTTCTCGGGCAAGTTTCAAAGGATGCAATGGTGCTTAAGATCACAATGGCCAGGGGCAGAAAATGGCAACTTAATGACTACAAGGGTTTGTTTGTTTGTTTGTTTGCTTTGAGACAGGGTTTCTCTGTGTAGCCTGGGCTGTCCTGGGGACTTGATTTGTAGACCAACCAGGCTGGCCTCGCACTCATAGGGATCAGACTGCCTTTGTCTCTCTCTATGCTGGGATTAAAGGCATGTGTCACCACGCCTGGTTGATTACAGATTCTTAAATCCAAGCACTATTGGAAGCTTGAACCGGCAGTGTTCAGAGGAACTGCAAAACTTTACAAGCCATTAACAACCATGTGCATAGTTAGTAGATGACGAAATGACAGTGACATGATGAAAATGGAGTCCACATTTCCAGCAGTTCACATCTTCACTGTTCCATGTCAGATTTCACATGCAAAACACACACAGATCATGGTCTTTGTCGAGACATAAAAGCTTGCTAGCAAGCTGCCTGTCATCTTGAAAAAGACCAAGAACGCTGCTTTTAGAGGGAAGTGGAGTTTGTTGGTAATATGAAAATGTACTGTCTTACTTTTTTTTTTTTTTTTTTGAGGTAGCTACATTTCAATCCATTACAAACTTGACTCTTTCAAGAGCTGCAGCAGCATTCCAGGTAACTTATACCGAATAAATAAGATAACCTACAGAAACCTTGTAGTTCAATTCCCGGCACTCTGATTGAACAAATGTTTAATAGATGTTAAACTCCATTCACTTCCTTAGTGCCATTACTAGTTTAGTTTACTCCTAGGCACAAGTCTATTACATTCAAGTGATGCTAATATCAGTGTCTTCAGATGTTTTTTGGTTTTGGTTATTTATTTATTTATTTATTTATTTATTTTTTCGAGTTACACATAGAAACACAATGTCGTAACGTTTCCTTGCGAAGCTCTATGGCTTTCTCTGCAGCTTTATATGACAACCAGAATGAGAAGACAAAGGCATTCTGAAGATGGCACTGTGTTCAACCTCATAAACGCACCATACTTCCAGACTCCCAAGGAGCCATAGTAGAAGGGGTTGTCTCCTTTATCTGTTTATCTATATACACACAAAATCAATATAAGATGGGTATTTCCAAATATTTTGTCATTTGCTCTTAATTTGTACTTGTTAAAATGTAAAAGGAATTGGATTTCAGTCACCAGTCCCCCCAGATTAATCTTAGAACAGCAAGTCAATCATTTAGGTTGCTTAGAGGCAGCCATTATTATTGGTCCTGATGAATATTGGCTGCCCATCACTTTTGGATAAAGGCCGCCAGGAAGTTCTGATTTACGAACATTTTTCAATGTTGTGGTCAGAAATGCTATTACCTATATCTTTACTCAAGGTTTGTTTGGTTGGTTGGTTTATTATCCTTACATCTGTTTCAAGACCATGCACACTGAGTCATTTTTAATAATATAGTGTTGATTGTGTATGTTTGTAGATTTCTTTATTTATAGTCTGGAATCATAACTCAGGGCTTTGGTAATACTAGGTAAGAAAGCGTTGTACCACTTAGCCACATCAATGGTCGTTGGAGACAGGATCTCGCTGTACAGCCCACAGTGGGCTTGAACCCATGACTGTTCAGCTCTTCCTTCCTTAAAATCATGACTGGATTTTTGCTTATTTAGTATTATTATTTTGGGGGGTTGAGACAGGGTTTCTCTGTGTAGCCTTGCCAGTCATGGACTCACTTTGTAGACCAGGCTGGCCTTAAACTTACAGCAATGCGCCTACGTCTGCTTCCTGAAGGCTGGGATCAAAAGCATGTGCCACCACGCCTAGCTTGTTTATTTTTTATGAGACTCATATAAATGAATAAATACAACTCCTTGTATATTTATTTTTTATTTTTATTTTGCTGTTTTTATTTTATTTTAAAGCTGTTTTGGATAAATCTTTCATTGAAGAAAAAAATGTATGGTAGAAAAAATAAATTCGAGTTAGAAATCATCTGCTTAATTAGAGATTACTTATTGATTGTGTAATTATAAAGATACATTTGATAATTTCACGTTGCAATGCCAAGGAGACAGGCCCGACGTGAGATACGTGATCGAAGATGTAGTCTGCACGCATCTTCCCTCAGAGTGGTAAAGATCTACTAAAAATATGGGGACGTGAAGACAAATGTTATCCGTTCCGAACTAAAGTGTCCACAGCACTCATGCACCGTGAAGCAATCACGTCTGCTTCTCAGAAAAACGAGGAGTTTTGTGCTGTGGCAACATTTAATTGTCAAGGTTTAATTTCATTTTGGGCACCAGTGTTAGTCGCTAAGAGTGACTCTTAACATTTTTTATATTATGCTAACAGAAGCAGTTCTCATTTTCTGCCTTTTACAGGGCATGCATATCAAGTATGTTTGGGTGCTAGCGTGCATAACTATCTCATAAAACCTATCTGCTTTGCATGCGTAAGGACACCGAGCCTGATGATAGAGGCAGACAAGTAAAGTGTAATAAAGACTAATGTTGTTCAGTAAGCAACCAAATGTCGGAACAACTCCCCGCGGGTTATTGGGGTGCTCCAGCCACTGGGTAAAGCAGACTTTTATTTCCTTCTTTTTGTTCCCGTGTGAGAAGGTTTTGTGACTAAAGGCAAAAAGTCCCTTAAAATTCTGTCGTTTCCCCCTTGGAAAAAATGTCTCATGTTATACATAGGGCATATTTACAATTCTTTCCTTCTGTTGGGTTTCTTGGGGACCCTGGTATTCCTGGGTAATATAGGCCTGAGCTTTTCTAATTATAGGCATAAAAATCCATGCCCAGTAAAAATCCTGGAGACAGTCACTCTTGGTTCCAGACCATGGGGTAGTTGACCCATTTTATTCTCAATTTTGTCATCAGTGAAACTAGGATTGCAATATTTCCTACCACAAAATGTTGCGGTGACCATTGAATAATTTAACATGTATAAAATGAGGTAGAACGTGCCATATCATAAACACTTGGAAAGTGCTTGCTTTCAAATTGCTTTTATGAAGAGAGCAGCATAAAAGGACATATTAATTTTGTAATTAAAATGGATTGGTTTTAATTATAAAAATGTTTATAAAATTATAAAAATAACAGACTTCTGAGAAAATTTTTAAAAGAGCCAAAGCCATCTTACTCTAAAGATATCTGCATGCTGATGCTTGCCATGACACTGCTCATAATCACCAAGGGATAGGTTGATGTTGTGTACACACCAAAGGATGAATGTGTAGAGAAAATCTGATAAATACCCAGTGGAACTTTCCTCAGCTAGAAAGGTATTAAAAGTGTGTCATTTTTCAGGAAAACATGAAGTTCAACATCATCATGTTAAACTAAGTGAACCAGACTCACAGAGGTCACCATCACTAGTTGAATTTCGAGGGAACAAAAAGACCACGAATAAAGGGTAACAATTAGGAACATGAAAGGACAAAGGTGATGCTGAGAGGAAGAAGAGAAAGGGCCATGAAGGGGGTGAATATGACCAAAGTATATTTCATGCACATATGAAAATGCTGCAATGAAAACATCGTTTTGCACAATTGTTATTCCCGAGTCTAAGAAAGAATTCTAAGGCTAAAAGCATAATTGTCAATGGCAGCATAGAATGGGTAGGATTTAATTTAGATATTAAATACATCTTATGATCTTATAATTTACCCACTAGACCTAGTTATTTCTAGACTTCAAAACCAATTTTTCCTCATTTTTTCCAAGGGGGACATTCACAGAACAATGGAATTAATTTCTGACAGTTATCAGTTTTTCATAATTACAGCTAAATCCACAATTTTAAAAGCTGACAAAAATAATATGCGTGTTACAAAGATCACATGGTGTTACTTTCATGTAATATGAACTTTGGAAACTTATAGTTGAGCTCAGATATAAGTCATATACTAACATATACAATGATTATTTCTACTTTATTAAATAAATTTTGTAAAACCTTTATTCAAACAAACCAAAAATTCTTCCTGTTATAAGCACAGTCCTTTTAAGGGGGCTTATAGAACCTTATCCCACTTTGCTGAACTATTGTCTACTGATAGGTTATATTTAATATTTTTATTTTTATTAATTTATTTTACTTTTGTTCATGAATGTTCTACCCCTTGGCTCCTCTGGAACTGGGCTACAGATAATTGCAAGCCACAAGGTGGGTTCTGGGTATTGGACCTATAAGAACTTATTCGCTGAGCCATCTCCTCAGACCCTACAGACGGATTCTTAGTGAGGGCTGAGTGTTCAGTTGTGGGTGCACTGAGGAGCCCACCAAGCTCTGGCGGATACTTCCAAATCCTGGTTAGACTCAGTGGATCCCCAACCACTCAGTACACTCAAAGGAAAACAACACCAAAACGCCATGAATGTAGGAAAGAAGCTTATAGAGAGGAAAAAAGGATGAGAGGCTGCGAGGGTGACGATACTCAGAGTGTAATTCATGCCTGGATGAACTGGTAAAGAACAAACTGAGAGAAAGTCCCCTTTAAATACTGATTTAAATAGCTTCTGGAACAGAACTTGAGAAAGTGTGGGTGGGTATTTCAAGTATTGTCTGCGGTGTCAAGATAAGTCTTGCTAATTCCACACCCCTAACAATATACAAGTTTTATGGTCCAGTCTTAAAAATGAAATTATTCTTTGCACTTGCTTTAGAAAATTCAGAGTATATGCATAAAGGAAATGAAGTAAGAAAAAACAGTCTCAGATAATGATAAGTGAGTTTGGTGTTTGGTTAAATATTAATAGTTAACTTTTTTGGTTCGGTTTGTTTTTGAGACAAGGTCTTTCTTTTTGGCCCAGGCTGGCCCTGAGTTCACTGAAATGCTCCTACCCAGGGCTCTCAAATGCTGGATTGCAGGTCTAGCTACAAGTTGTAGGATTTTAATCCCTTGCCTTATACAAATCACTGCACTGGAATTGTTTCTCTTGTATGTTTTTTTTTCCATTTCATTTTATCTTCCTTTCTGATTTCTCTTTTATTTTATTTGTTTGTATGTATTTAAAAGAAACTTGAAATAGTATTATTGCCATATTTTTTAACAAATGGGGGCAACCATTAAGATTTTGGACATCATCCAAAGATAAAATGTAATAAAATGAAATGGGAAACAAATGGTTGTCTCCTGATCGATATGGAAAGAAATGGAATAGAAATCATTTTGGAAAATAGTTCAAGATCTTTCAGGTGTAATGGAGAAAGAATTCTGTCTTTAAAAAACATAACAATTTATTTTATTTTATTTTTCCGCTGTCTGGAGCCCCATGCACGTTCATTATGCACGATCAATAAGCTGTATTCATATTTCTTATTTTCTGATTTTACCATATGGGAAACATATAAAGTAGAATTATACAACTTTAGGTCTATTTTGAACATCTGTCTGGAAATTGTTGTGAAAAACTGAACTTCACTATTTTTCTTCACTATTCTGTTTTTTAAACCTTCCTTAACACTTCCCAACAAATATCAATGTTGGAGTTCAAAGGCAGAAAGTCCTTCCTGTCCCCTCCCTCCTACAGGCTGGAAAAGAGTCAAGCAGTGGGCAGGGAGGAGTAGGGCTGGGAAAGGTCAGAGAGGAGCGCGACCTCAAGGCTGTCTGGCCGGTATTACTGGTGTGTGGGTGACCAGAGCCTTGATCCACAGCTGCTGTACTCCTCGCATTGCTTCAGGGGTTCCAGGTTCTGTCCCCAGTCCTTTGGGCAATAGCATTTCACCAGAGAGGCCTTACTTACTGCTCCCAGTCCTCAGTGTTCCTTTCTTTCTCTACAAACTGCAGCTCCATTTGTTTTCTCCATTTATACAGATTAGCTTCAGGACAATTAAAATTAATACCAAGACCAAATTAGAGCCAACTGAGTGAATTCGCTGTAGAAGAGACCAGGTTCTGGCTCACAGAGCTCCTTGCCAGTGCCTTTTTGCTAATAATCCCCTTGTTCCTTGAGCATGCTGAGGATGTTCCTAGCTGGCTTTTGCACTTATGTGTCCTGTACTTGTCGAACGCGGTTCTGCCTAGCCAATGGTCTGGCCTTGCTTCATCATCTCAGTCCAGCCCCTGGCTGTATGCTGTTTTATCAGAGAGGTCCTGTGACTACTGATGTTTATTGGAAAGCACCCCAGATCCATATGTATGACATATACTAACTTGAGGGTAGTCAACTTTACTAAAACTTAAGCAAGGAGAACATTCAACACAGTTCCTACATCCAAACCAATACTGTCAGACAGCAATGCATGCCTGTTTAATTATCCAAACAGAAGTCACTAGCCAGGCATCAGGTGTTCAACACATATTAATAGGAAATTGGGCTGATTGAAAGCACATATACTATATGCTAGATTAATAAGTATATTATTAATAATAGTATTATATTTTAAATTTGCTTCTAAATTAATTATTCTTGAGGTGCTATGAGCTAAAGGATGCCATGTAAATCGGATGTAAAGTAATAAAATGAGTAAGTGGGAGTATATTGTTGAAACATTAGCTGTAATGGGGGTTGGGGCAAAGCAAAAGTGCTTCAAGGAAAAAAAAAAAAAAGACCAGCATGCCATGAAGTTCACTGTAGCTTAGAGGGGGCAGGAAAGAGGAGAGAGATGCCATTCCAGGAAACAAGTGCTTTTGTATATCTCGTAAATTATTTTTTTGACAAGTTTGATTTTAATCTCAGAGCTACAGGGAAACAATTGGGATTTTAAGCAGAGCATTAGGAGGACCAGGTTTGACCTCTACAATTTAGGCACAAGTCATGCAATGGATTATGGAGGGATAGATACAGCCTGAGTATAGGAGACCAGCTCTGAGCTCTAGATTGTCACCCCTGTGCTCTGTGAAGCAGAGTAGCAGCAGCAGGATTAAGAGTGGATTAATTTAAGAAGCTTTGGAGGGCTGTTTGAACTTTTTGGCTAACTGTGGCAATGCTTGGTCTTGAAAGGGAGAGGAAAGAACTAGTTAGGTACCAGAAAAGGGCGAAAGAAATGATACAAAAATCAAGTTTGGAAAAGTTAATGTTGGAATACCTTTGGTGTATCCTGATGGACATGTCTAAGAAGCCGTTGGACCTAATGCGCTGGAGTTTGTAATAATCTCCAGGGCAAGGAATTTAGGTCTCAGCATCATACACATGGACTGATATTAGCTGGGAGCAAAGTGGTCTCATACACTTTGCATGCACATTCAGGCTTATCACTATTCTAGCCCCTTTGCTTTGTTCTTTGGGTTTTCTCTTCTTGACACACACATGCACATGTACGTGCGCACACACGCACGTGCACACAAACACATACACACACACTTAAATATTTGCCAACACACTGGACAGTAGATTACACACATCACAGTCCTCCACCCCATGTACCTGATGTGTATTTCTTATAAATATAGATTTTCAAAAATGTAACACGATGTAACTTTTAGACTTGAGTAATCATTAGATTGATTTAATATATTTCTTAATAATCTTTGCCTCTGCCTCAGTTTTGACTACCAGTCCAATAAAAACTCTAGGATGTATTAATTTTCATGGTAGGGTGTATTTTTGTTCATCTTCGCCAATTACATATACACACAAAATTCATGAATTATACTAATTACATAACTTTGTCTGCACTTTCCTTCCTGTGAAAGAAATAATAATGTTTGGAGGATGATTTCCTACTTATTTTTTTTAAAAGATGTCATTTCTCGTAACTTTTCCATCTATATATGCAACACACCCAAGGGCAAGGCTGCTATGTAAATAGGTTCGCAAATGGATCCCCTTTGAATGTAGCATTTGATTTGATGCTGTTTCATGAGCTGGAAAACACAAGACCTAAAATGTGATCTTATTAAGACCATGCTATTACAGCTGCATTGTGTGTTTGTTGTTGTTGTTGTTGTTGTTTGTTTTGTTTTCCTTGATGGTGGTGGAGGTGCAGTAGTTGAGACAGAGTTTCCCTATGTAGACCTGGCTGTCCTGGAACTCACTCTGTATACAAGACGGGCCTCAAGCTCAGAGAGATCTGCCTGCTTCTACCTCCCAAGCGTTGGGTTTAAAGAAGTGTGTCATCACTATCTTCACTTTCATCTTTCTTTCCTTCCTTCCTTCCCTTCTTCCTTTCTTTCTTCTTAAGTGTAGTCAAAATAAGCAGAAAAGGACACGATGGAGAGGTCCACTCTACCAAACAGAATTTAAGATTCTTCTTTCTACTAAGGAAATGCAGGATAGGAAACACTGTCAGAAGTGAAGTCATGGCCTTGCAGTGAGGAGTTTAGAGGACAGTATCAATCTTGCAGCATTCCCCAGAGAGGCACAATGGGAAGCCGTATTTACGGGGACCCTCTGCACTCACTAGGGAAGTGGCTGAACTGGTTTCTGTTTCCTTTGTGGGTGTTTTGTTCAAAGAAGAAAAGCATGTTTTGGCCTGCCACTGGGTGCACTGTGGGCTGATCTTTAATTAAAAAAAAAAAAAAAAGAATGGATCTGTCAAGATTATTTTCCTTTCCTAGGACCCTGATTTATTGTGGCTCAAAGCCACCCACACCTGAAAACTTTCTTCCTTCTTTGGTTGCAGCTGCCCTTAGAAACTATGAGAAATGTACCTGGATTAATCTGCATGACCACCTGCAAGGAAGATGTTCATGGAGTGATCAAAACAGTACACACGGCTGTCTCTAGCATCCCTTAGAAACCACCAACAGCATGAGCAAGAATGCTACCTCAGTCATTAGACAACTGTAAGCTCCGCCACAGAATACATGAACTCAAGCAAGAAAGAGAGGCCAACCTTACAACCAGCATTGAAGGACAGGCTCATAAGGAGTAGATTAAAATAGGGGTTCTGAAATCAGGAGACTCTGAGATTGAATTCTCCCTGCTACACTTACCCTGTTGCTTTTGCTGGACAATATAAAATATTCTGTGCCCCTATAGTTGCATCTATAGTAAGAGAGAGAGAGAGAGAGAGAGAGAGAGAGAGAGAGAGAGAGAGAGAGAGAGAGAGAGAGAGAAGTAATATCTACCCACTAAGGTATTAAATTAGGGTTAAATGAGACAATATATGCAGAATTTCTAAACACAGCATCTGGCATATGGTGGGTACATAAAAATAGTCCCTGCTGCCCTTTAGCATACTGACAAGGGTTGGTTCAATACAAGACAGAAGACAGATTTAAGGTAGAATAAATGGAAAAGAAGAGAACTGAGCCTTCTTGGGGCGCTGGCACAAGTCAGTGAAGGAAGGAAAGCAGGAGACAGAGGCTACATCTGCAGACTGAAGGTGACTTCATGCCTCTGTGCATAAGCAACCAGCTTAGATAATTTCTAGAGTGCTTCCATCTCGGTAGACATTTCATCCATATGACATGGACATTTCTATAAACAGCTGTCTGAGAACAAAAGAAGGAAGCCTGTGTAACAGTGATGAAAAGGCAAGATGTCTCCCATGTCATTACTCAGGGACAGCATCATGGAGGAAGACCACTTCAGGGTATTCCAGAAGGTTCTAGAGGACACAAGGTGCCATTTCTCTCTAGATGGTCACATACACATGCGAGAGAACGAATCTGTTTCTCTCACAACAGACAGAGATGGCATGAGTCAAAGAGATGTCTCATTCTGGAGATGAGTTCAGGCATAGGTGGAATACTGGGGAGAGAGGGCAACCCCAGAACTGGACCTGCAGCGCTTTAACCTAGACAGAGGGATGAGCGCTCCACTTCCCTTTTTTGAAGTGTCAGCTGTGTATAAGTGAGTTAATGTAGCAGTACAATATCCTTAAAAAACAAAAGGCATGTAAAGAGGGGAAGGCAGGACAGTTTCAAACCACAGGGCTCTGGATAAGACATGGCAATGCCGCTCTATTGTAGCTTTTCGTTTTTTTGTTTTGTTTTGTTTCCAGACTTCTAGGCAGAGTGCCCAAACTAGTGTTTGCACAAGATGTTGGAACTCAGTGACCTGGAGCTTTGTGTTCATTCGGTTTCTGGGACATTGTTCAGTTGGCATTTCCTCACCTACGTATCACAAGGCATACAGGGAAGTGCTCTTCCTTCACAGCAAAGGCCAGCATTCTGTGGGTGTCTCCTGAGTGGCAGGTAACTCTGATACTGTTGGCAGAATGGCGACTTCTAAATGTGTCTTCATACTGGTTGCTGTAACCTATGAATGTCACCATAAAATGGAGAATTAGTGTCTTTCCAGGTGAAATGTTTGCTAGTGAGCTGACTTTGGGATGAGACTTACTAATTTTTTAAATCACTTTTGTGGACCGATTGCAATCACAAGAGTCCCTTAGAGTGGAACAGGGGGGCAGGAAGGGCAGAATCCAAGGATCAGTTGTGACAAACTTTGCAAACAGTGTGAGACCATGAGCCAAGAAATGCATGTAGGGTTTAGAAACCTGAAAAAGCAAGAAAGGTAGATTCTCCTCTGGAGCTTATAGGAAAGAAGAAAGTCTTCCTGAAACCCCATGTTTAGTTTAGAAAGAGGGGTTTGGAGTTTGGACTACTGAGAATTTATATTTGTATCGTTTAAGCTGGTAACTAGTAATTTACTACAAATACAATAGGAATTAAACATAACTGTTAAATGCTTTACATGTCATACACAAGGCTGTACTTACTATTGTCATCATTTCATAGAAAATAAAATGAGGGCATAGGGAATTCATAGCTAGTATGATGGAAAAATCAATGAGCTTAAAATTTTTTAAGTTCATATTATCTCTCTTTTCCTTTCTTATCTTCTCCCCAACCTTACCCCTCCCCTTCCTTTCCTCTCTCCCCCTACCCTAACCCTGCCCCAAAATCCTACGCATCAAAGCCTGGGTGCTGCATATGCTAGGCAAGGGCTATACCACTGAGCCACATCTCCAGCCTTTAATCATACTGGCTTTCCCTCCAAATTCCTCCAAAGCACTTAGACAGTACCTAAGGCAACATCTCTCATAGAAAACTATACAATGTAGCTACTTTATATAGATATGGCATCATGGTACAAGAATGGTATCATGTCACAAGAAATGATTAAAAACTAAGGGAAATACAATGGCTCCATGCCTGTTGGTGTGACTTTGTTTTCATTGTTTTATTTTGTTGTTGTTATTTTCTTAATAATGAGCATGAAAATTGTCTATTGAAGACAACTAATTTCCATTTCCTTAAACATTTGCACTTACAATGTCTCAAATCAAGAATTCAGGAGCTATCCTATTGGAGGTTTATTGCAATACTTTTGTTTTTAATCATTAAACACTAACTCTGGGGTCAGTGAAATGGCTTATCAAATGAGATACTTGTCAAACCTGAGAATTTGAGTTCACCCTTGGAACCCACATGGTGGGAAGGCAAGACCTGACTTCGGAAAGTTATTCAGTGACCTCCACAATGCCCACACAGTACCAAACTGAGCACACACATAAGCAAGCAAGCAAAGGAGGAAAAAAAAAAAAAAAAAAAAAAAGAAGCAAGCAGGCAAGCAAATGGTACAATAGCAAATAAACCAGAAACTTCTTTCTGTCTCGATCTCTATACTACAGAAAGTGGTTGGCTTGACTGGTAAATCTAGGCTGAGTCTTGTTGGACGATAAAAATATTATCCAGTTAATATAAACGAGTCCCAGAAGCCAAATTACCAATATAGGATGTTAGCCAGGCTCTATCTGAAGTTTGACCACTGTAATTTTCATAGGTAAGTTGTTTTCTGAAAAAAAAAATGTTTAGGCTATACTTTTCATTTGATGAATTCTACTGAAAACTCCCAAAAGCTTCCTTTTCCAAGCAGAATCCTTTTATCACATCTCTTTGGGACAGAGGAATAATTTTACTTCAGGGAAAATTGAAAGTTCTAGTTCCTTGCCCCATTGAATTTGTAAGCTTCACAAATCAAAGATCTTTGACCCAAGCACTAACCACCATCTGATATGGAAGTCTGGCCAGGACAAATCACAACCCATGTTAACTCAGGTCCTCTGTAAAAAGAGACAATGTACCAAACCACTGTTTCCACAGGTGCACAGGCTCATACAAGCACACTCGCATGCTCTTAAACATAAGGAGCCAGCTAAAATCATTCCTCAAATGCTTCCTTCTTGGTAGAAGTTCCGACCACATTACATAAACATGTTGCGAACAACTCTACAAGAGCAAAAAAGGAAAGCTTATGTAACGATGATCAAAAGCTAGGCATGTCTCTCATGCCCTCACAAGCAGCTGGCCCGCCATTTGTTAGGCAGCTGTTCACTGGAAACGCTTATTCCGTAAATTCTTCCTCTCTCCTTTCGGTTCCACATTTAAAGCCATGCAAGCTAACACTTTTAAGAAGTAACTGACACTCACCACTACATAAATTCCCCGTGTTTGTCCACATGAAACACATAGATGTGTTAAAAACCGGTAATTTTTAATGTTTCGAGTCTTTTTCTGTTTGCCTCTTTTAAAATGTTTGTTATTTTTGAGACAGGATATCATGTAGCCCAGTCGGACCTCAAACTCACTGTCCCAGGCTGGAGCGCAGCTCCTGGTTCCCCTGCCTCTAACTCTCATGTTCTCGGATCATAGACATGTGCCATGATACTGGACTTTAATTACATAAGTCTTTATAATATTATACAGCTATATATATAGCTGATATATATATATATATATATAGCTGATATATATATATAGCATGATATATATATATATATATATATATATATATATATATATATATATCATGCATATGACATAACATGTGTCTTGAGGTTAGCAGACAAGTTGCAACAGTGTACAGTCTCCTTCTCCCATGTGGGGTCTGAGGCTCTATTTCAGGCTCTCAGGCTCGGTAGCAAGCGCCTTCACCTGCTGACTAAGTACACTGGTCCTGCAAGTAATTTTTTTCCTTGACGATCTCATAAATGTCAATGAGCATCATAGTGAACCTCAATCCTTTCCACCCTCCATCACCCTCTCTCATTTCTCTGTCTCCCATCAAAGCCATTCTTCCCTACAAGTCCTTCTGTCCTTTGATGTCCATTTTGTGACGTACATCGTTTACCTACAGTCATTTTTTATGACTATGCAAAGAGGACTATTTATTAAAACATGGGCATGTTCTCAGTGGCCCTACCACTAAAGAAGATGATATCCCCCCCCACTAGCACAGTTGCAGTCTTAATGACACATAAATTTCTATATAATCCAACAAATCTAATTAATTAGGAGCTAATTAGATAGCAACTGCTCTGAAGTGCACTCAGGGTGGGACCACAGCTATATCTTGTCCGTCTATGGTATGGATTACTTGTATGAGACAGTTTGGTTAGCTGAAAATGTTCAGTTGTTCAAACTCTAGTATACATGCTATGGAGGCATGTTTTAAGATATGCTTAGTAGAAACATCAGTAGATTTTGAATAAAACTGAATACTCTATATAAGGTAGATAGGCCTTATCCAACCACTGAAGGCCTTATGGGAAAAGACAAGTTTCCTACATTTAAAATAATAATAATTTGTTTTCAAGATTACAGTATAAAAAATACCTACTTGAGCTCCCAGTTTTCCTTATCTTGTGGAATTTGTAGTAATTTTTAGTAGCTTGTTGTACAAATTTCAGACTCGTACCCGCAATAGTAACATAAACCATACACCTTAAAGATCTCTCTTCCTTCCTCCTTCCTTTTTTTTTCTTTTTCTGTCTCTCTACATTTCTATATATTTACTCAACCATGGTCCATGAATAGAAACACACACACACACACACACACACACACACACACACACACACACACACACAATCTCTACCTTTTTCTGTGTCAAATCTGTATATGCTTCGAGGTCTGCTTCTCTGGAGAATTCAATGTTCAGTGTATACTACACTTTATTAAGGCTGTTGGAGGGTAGAATTTAATTCGGGAAATGCTTTGAAAATTTCAAATCCCCAGTTGGTAGAGGTGGAGATCCCAAACAAATGGTGTTTCACCCAAAAGAATAGCTTACTGAGTTACTGAATTACAAAAAGGATCATAGCCCTGACTGAGGTGGATAAAGAGAATTAAAGAACTTCACAACCTTTTCAGTTTGAGGAAGTTTGGGAGAACTGAAGTAAGTGGAGGAGAGTGTTATAAAGACAGCCTGGAAAAACAAAGGCAGACAGTCAACCAACCTGTCACAAGATCTAGGTATGAGGAGGAAAAACCATTAAGGAGAATTAGCCCAAACTCTGGAGGAAGAGTGATGTTCCTTATTCAATTTGAACTGTTTCCTGTTCTTTGCAATAATCCCCTTTAACCATCTCCTCCTCCTTCCCAACCTCCAATAAATGATGTTCCACCCATAACAATACTTTGTCTTTGGGGGTTAAAAAGAAGAATGCGTTTCTAGCATGAAGGCAAGTCGGTGAGCAAGAGAGATTCTGTACCCAGTGTCAGTGAAGAGCAGTGTTTGGGTCTATACGGACTTTTAACTTACTTATGGCTCAGTGCTAGCAAGTATGAGACCCTGTATCTAATTCCCAGTACAGTGGGGAAAAAAATAAAATGTAAAGCATTATCCCAATCTTTGTTGTTGTTGTTTTTTTTCCTCCCAGAAAAAAATTACATGTTAGAACTAAAAGTCTAGGAAATACAGGGAAGAAAAAAGTCAGGGGATAACGCTAACCACCCTCACACTCAGAGGAACCAGAGGACTCAACTATGAAATAACACAGATGCTTCTACTCAACAAACACTTTCCTGTTTTCTGAATGTGATGTCTGTTTTACTGAGGGCATTTAGTCTTAGAAGGACAGCAGCAATATCTAAATGTATCTTTAAAAGTACAGCAAAACAGCACAGAAAAATTTTCTTTCTTAAAGTCAAACTGTATAGAATGTATTTTATATTCTTTTTTATGTTACGAAGCTAATTTGCAGATGACAATAACAGTAGGGCTTTCTGATGCTAGATAAAGTCTTAGGAGATGCCAGGGAAAATGTCCACGCTTTCATAGGAGAAGCATGGTGCTTTGGCCCTATCTCTCTCCCCATGGTGCTTGCTTAACAAAAGAATCGGATTCCAGACATATGCCCCATGAATACAGTGGGAGCTCCACCCAGGCCAAGAGACAAAAGGCACAGACACATCCAAACACTGAGGCACACCTGTAAGATACAAGGGCTTTTATGTACACAAGAGCAGAGAGTGTAGTTAGTTATAAGTCACACTTTCTAAAGTGTGACATCAGTTTTGATTTAAAAGAACAAAACCCAAAAGCCTAAATCGTTGGGGCCATGGCTCAGTGAGTAAGCATGCCGGCGCAGACAGCATGAGGACCTGAGTTTGAATCCCTAGCAGCTACATGAAGAGCCAGGTGTGGCTGCAAGTGCTTGCAAGCCCAGTTACTGGGTGCAAAGCCAGGGGATCCCAGGAGTTTGGTGATCCGGAATCCCAGCAGAAACAGAGACCTTTGTGGTCAGTGAGGAAACCCTGCCTCAAGACAGTGATGCAGATGGCAATAGAAAACACTAAACCCATGTGCATGCAACACACACACGCAGAGGCAGACACACAGGCACACACCCCACAAACATAATACAACCTAAATAATAACACATGCATTAGATACTGTAAAAAAAAAAGAGAGAGAAAATTAAAATAGCTATCCAGAGATAGGTAATGATTAAAATAACATGCAGTGCATATATATATATATGTGTGTGTGTGTGTGTGTGTGTGTGTGTGTGTGTGTGTATGTATACATGTGTGTATGTGTATATATATATATATATATATATAACATTGTATATAGGTATATGTATATATACATATCATTGTATCCTCTATGTGTATTGTGTCTGCATATGTGTACCATGTACACATGTAAAGTATATATACTTCCTTTTTTAATATATTTTATTAACTTATTCATATTACATCTCAATTGTTATCCCATCCTTTGTATCCTCCCATTCCTCCCTCCCTCCCTCCTTCCCTCCCATTTTCCCCTTACTCCCCTCCCCTATGACTGTGACTGAGGGGGACCTCCTCCCCCTATATATGCTCATAGGGTATCAAGTCTCTTCTTGGTGGCCTGCTATCCTTCCTCTGAGTGCCACCAGGCCTTTCTATCCAGGGGACGTGGTCAAATATGAGGCACCAGAGTTCATGTGAAAGTCAGACCCTACTTTCCACTCAATGGTGGAGAATGTCCTGTCCATTGGCTAGATCTGGGTAGGGGTTTGAAGTTTACTGCATATACTGTCCTTGGCTGGTGCCATAGTTTGAGCAGGACCCCTGGGCCAAGATCTTCCCATCATAATGTTCTTCTTGTAGGTTTCTAGGACCCTCTGGATCCTTCTATTTCCCCATTCTCCCATGCTTCTCTCACCTAGAGTCCCAATAGGATGTCCTCCCCTCTGTCCCACTTTCCTGGTAAGTGAAGATTTTCATGGGACATGCCCCTTGGGCTAGTGTCCAGATATAAGTGAGTATATACCTTTTGACTGTTTCTGCTTCTGGGTGAACTTACTCATTATGATCATTTCTAGTTCAATCCATTTGTCCACAAATTTCAGGAATTCCTTGTTTTTAATAGCTGAGTAGTATTCCATAGTATAAATGTACCACAGTTTCTTTATCCATTCTTTAACTGAGGGACACTTAGGCTGTTCCCAGGTTCTGGCTATTATGAATAAGGCTGCTATGAACATGGTTGAGCAAATGTTCTTGTTGTGTGGTGGAGCATCTTCTGGGTATATTCCAAAGAGTGGAATAGCTGGGTCTTGAGGAAGGCCTATTCCCAGTTTTCTGATATAGCACCAGATAGATTTCCAAAGTGGTTGTACCAGTTTGCATTCCCACCAGCAATGAAGGAGTGTTCCTCTCTCTCCACATCCTTGCCAGCATGTGGTGTCACTTGAATTTTTGATCTCAGCCAGTCTAATGGGTGTTAAGATGGAATCTCAGAGTTGTTTTGATTTGTATTTCCCTGATGGCTAAGGAGGTTGAGCATTTCTTTAAGTGTTTTTCAACCATTCAATATTCTTCTGTTGAGAATTCTCTGTTTAGTTCTGAGTCCCATTTCTCAATTGGGTTATTTGGTTTGGTGGTGTTTAATTTCTTGAGTTCTTTATATGTTTTGGATATTAGATCTTTGTCAGATGTAGGGTTGGTGAAGATCTTTTCCCAGTATATCTACTTTCTAACTTGACTAAATACATTTATAAGAGGGAACACTGTCTTTTTACTCTCACCCCACAGCTGAAATGTTCTTCCCCTATTCTTTCAGTACTTTCAAACAAGCATCACAGCTAGGCGGTGGTGACACACACCTTTAATCCCAGCACTCAGAAGGCAGAGACAGGTGAGCCTCTGAGTTCAAGGCCAGCATCATCTACACAGCTAGTTCCAGAAAAGCCAGGGCTACACAGGGAAACCCTATCTTGAGAGAAAAGAAAATCACTAATTACTACTCATTTGTTCATGCTCAAATCCCAAGAGCCACTCTTGCTTAGGTCCTTTCAGTCACCCTCAGACTCTGTCATTACTTAGTCCTATATCACCACCAAATGTACTCTCTTTATTTGTTCTGCTACATCCTCTTCCTAGGTGCCGTGCTCTTTTGCCTGAGCATCCTAGTGACTTTGTAAATGGTCTCTACTTCTGTTTCTCTTTACTCAGTTTCATCACAGAGAACAACCATGCCATCCCTTTTGTATTAATTTCCTATATTTGTATTCATTACCATGGATTCAGGGCTTTATAAATGATGGAAATTTATTATTTCAGAATTTACCACCCACCCTTTCTCTTGGGTCCCAAGTGTGCCTGTGGCTTTGCTGATTCTCTGCTCAGAGTCTCAGTAGGATGAAATGTTAGTGACAAGTAGACTTTCCTGAGATCAGTTTATATGATATATGCCATAGTTCAACTGAAATAGATTAAAAATATAAAGACTGTCTGCACGTCAAGAGTTGGTTGTCGCCCCTATCCACCCCACAAAAAACACTTATAACCTTCAACAGTGACAAAAACACAAGTAGCAGTCGCAAAACAGAAAAGAAATATTTTTTGGCCCTAGTTTGTAAGGGAAACTCGCTGTTAGCATTAACTAAGCAGATGCTAAGTGAGGGACCCCTGTCACCTCCACCAGTAACATGAGACATGAAGGAATTTTTAGCTCTAGAAGTTGATGAGTTCCTGTCACCAGAATTATTCAAATAGAAGTTGAACAACTACTTTTAGGAAAGTATAAGAAAAATAAAAAGGATACTAAATGAGAAAGGAAGACAATGGTCTAGGCTGGGCCGCAAAACTGGGAAGCTATATTTGTTGTGTTGATGTATTTTTGTTTGGGATGCATACAGTAAGTTTACTATCTTTATATAAAGGGTGTGTTTTCAACATCCCATGGTTTCTGCCACTTCTACTGTTTAGAATGATGAATCCATTCATTTATTATAGCTGCTTTCTCTAAGTAAACACATAGATTTCTACTCTTGGGCTTTCTAGTGTTTATTCTAAAACATGACTACAAAGGACAAAGTCATAAGTTAAAAGAGTTGTTCTAATAAAGAGACATAAACTTTACACCAAGAATAATCCTCACTGTATGTCATACAAATATTTTCTCTACCCCTTGAGCCTTGACATTTTAGCTCAGGGATTCTAATTTTTATTATTTACACTTGTAGCTTACTCTGAAGATTTTAATCTTTCATCAAAATATTAACTTAACCTTTCCCAGTAAGTAATTCATAGCAACCAAATACACACATTCTCCAAAGGAAAAAAAATAAAGTATCTCATCTTGTTCCCCACTGAAAAATAAGTATGAGCCAATTCAGACATAAGAGGAAGATACGTGCAGTGAGAAGTCCCTTCAGTATAAATACTAAATCACGATCTACTTTCCTTATTATTTCAGTTCACTGAGTTGCCACTGTATTTACCTTTATCTGTGTACAATTTAAAGCCAATTTAATTGAATGACTTTGTGTTCTACAACCAATTTTTACCATCTGAGATGCAGAATTAGTATCTGATAAAAATTGTCACTAACATTTTCTCCTTTTAGTCATCAGTAGAAACTGGAAGAAAGGAAAACTATTCTTGCATATGAGAAAGAAGAGCCTTACACAAGCCTCCTTAAAATTAGATGGGGCCTACTAAGACAAGCCATTGATCTTATTCACAAAATGCCCCTTTCTCATTTATTTGTACTTTTCTATAAAATTATAACTCCATCTTTTCTATAAGAAGCTAAATAATATAGTTTTCTCTAAATTCCACTTGATTTTGTCAGTTTCTCAAGTTTATTTCAATTAAATGTCTAAAACATTGAATTATATATGTGTATGCATGTATTATGTATGTGGGTACTTATGTATCTAAGTGTGTTAATGTGTATAATTTGAGTTTGAGACAGGCGTTCACTATATAGCCCAGGATACACTTGAATTATAAACTTCCTGCTCAGCCCAAGTGCTGTAATTACAGGTATAATGTGTGTGGCACCAACATTCAGCTGAAAGACTTTTTAAAAGTGAAAACGAGAAAAGAATTCCTTCTCATTTTAAGAGAGTAACATCTACTTAAAACATTAGACTCCTGTAAACTATCTGCAAGCAAGCTACCCCACAGTTGTGAGATTATATTTTTGAAGGCAGTACTCTAAATCTTCATTCTGAAGGCATTCCATCTGGGGGAGTATGCAAATGTGAATCCAACTGCTTCAAAGTAGCAATAGTTCTGTTCATCAGTTTTATTTTTACAGATATTTTATTTTTCTTAAAAATATTCAAGATACTAATTAGCTATCTTATATGAAAACAGGTTTTTTTTGTGCACATGTGAGCTTACAGAGACAGAAGCAGCATGCACAGAGCCTGCAGGGGTCTGCACCCAGATGAGGTCCTGGAGCTGAAAGGAGAAGTGGACACAGGCCCCCATCCCTAATTCAGAAGCAACCTCCAATTGATAACAACTTGTAAATGAAGATTTAGTTTTCTCAAGGGAAGCCTCAGAGGTGCAACAAGCCCAGGTTAGGCTGCATGCCTGGCAGTAGACAGCCAACAGCAAATGAAATAGATGGCATCTTTGGAGGTTCCTTGTCTTACAATGTCATGTCAGGGCTTTTCCTTTTTTGAAAACATTTTATCTTAATTTTTTATTATACACACATATTTTATTTTATTATTATCCCTTAGTTGCCTGGATTCAGATGGGAAGGGGAGATGCAGAGAAACTGAGAGGAGTAAAGGGAAACTCGTAATCAGGTTATAGTATGTGAGGTTCCTCCCACATAACTCTATTTTCAATAAAAGGAAAGAAGAAGGAACATCAGTCATCTTGAATTTTGCAATGTTCAAAACATAAATATTAGAGTAACAAGTTACAATTAAAGCATAAGTTCGGGTGTTGAAGACATTTTGTTTCACATGTATGATTTACTACCTGATGCACTTTCTTTTCTTTTCTTTTATCCCAAGACAGGGTTTCTCTATGTACCCTTTCATGTCCTGGACTTGCTTTGTAGAGCAGGCTGGCTTTGAACTCACAGAGATCCGCCTGTCTCTGCCTCCCTGAGTGCTGGGATTACAGGTGTGCGCCATGGTGCCTGGCTGAATACACTTTCATGTATCAGTAATAATCATTTCGGTGAACTCTTTGGGTGATGGTCTTTCAGAAAATCCTGTCTTCCTAGACAGCTGATTGTTTTAATAGAGTGATTCCAAGATTATGATATTATAAAACACAAAAAGACACAAAGCTGACACATTTGGGAGTCATCAGCACAATCATTTATATTAATCTTTTTTCTTAAGTATAAACTGTATTTATGTTTGGAGTGAACATTTTTTATGTATTGTTTGTACTTGTTAAATAAAGTCTACTTGTCATTGTTTCCTTGACTACTTGCCAAGCAGTTAAAACCTTACATATAAGGAACGAGGTACAGAGTAATAATTGAAAAATGATTCCAAAATCATTGGAAAATGACTAGAAAAACTGAGAGTTTTCTAGTGGATGAAGGAATTCTCTCTCTGACAGGCTCTCATCGATGGACAAGTCCTTACAGTAAACAGAGAGAAGGTACTGGAAGGGAGGTGAAAGTATAGCCAACAAACCGGCAGATCATTGTGAAAATGACCAGAAGCAGTTCTGGGCTGATGTCCTTGTCCTGTAACTTCTATGTCACCATGGACTGGGAAGATCACTGGCATTTTATAAGCCTTTCAAACCTCATCCACAAAAGAGCTTGAGAGAGATAAAGGAAGCACTCTGTGTGGATAGACGGCTTGACTAGTTAAGTGTTGAGAAATCCTTGGGCATTAACAGTCAGGGGCTGGAGTTACCACAAGGTGGTGAAACACTTCCGTTGCGTGTTCAGAGCCTTAGGACTGGTCCCTAACACCTCAGAAATGGAAGTAAAAAATAAAATTAAAATTAAAACACTGAGTATTATTTCTCCCCCATCAATTTGCCACTGTCACCTCTAGAGGGAATGATTAAGAATGAGGGATTATCAGTATTCTATTTCTTTCATTTTCATTTGACATATAGGATTGTTATCCATAATATCCCCCCTTTGAATATTATTTTGATGAGAGTTGTTTTGTCAGCAAAGTCTTGATTCTCCAGATGCACGAAGCTATCTGTGGACACTTTCTGCCATTATAAAGCATGTGAGCTTAACAAGAGAAGGTGAAATGGCAAGCAGTTCTAAAGGAAGAAGTCCAAGCTCAATGAACAGAACAAGTTCGTCTCCATTGAGTGAAGGCAGGACAGCCATAGCAGAACACGGAAACTGCCAGCTACCACTAATGACCCAAACTGGAGCAACTCCACAGAGGCCAAGAGGAAGAGAAGAGGGAGATGACAATCTATTCTGCAGTGACTGGACTGTGACAAACCTAAAGAGCATATGACAGAAAGAGACTGAGGTGATCCAAAATGTGCTTGAAGGAGACACTTGGAAAAGGAATTAGCCAGACATGGTTTCAGGGTGGACAATGACGATGTGGAGATACAGAATTGGAGCAGAGACCAAGTCAAGAGGGACCTTGTGGACCATGAGATTTATGAATTAGGGAATCAGTGGGAGGCAATGGGACCCACTGGTGATGAGTAATTAAAACAAAACTATCAGCTGACAGTTTTTATAAGCAATAAAGTTTTAGAGGATCTACAACTGAGAAGTATAAAAACATATTCCTTAAGGTAGGACTATTGGTTTTAGATTGTCTTCCAGTCTTTGCAGGTTCTAAAAACCACATGTTATAAACTGGGTGAATTATTTAAGAAAGAAATATTTCCTTCTAATGCCTTTACAAGGTCGAGGTGCAGGCTTAGATTCTGCACTCAGTAAGGATCTGCCTTTTCCTAGACAGTCATGTGCAGTTCTAACCTCCCATGGTGGGAAGGACGGGAGCATCTCTCTTGGGCATCTCTCTTATGCTCTGTGACCCTAGTCATGATTGCTTTGACCCTTGACCGAACTCAGTCCCAGAGGCTCATAACGAAGAGCCTTGGAGGTTAGGGTTACATGAGTGTCAGGGGTTACACACATGCAGGTGTCTTTGCTTTAAACAGGTATTCTGAGGCCATGTATGCTTGCCTCAAGCCTGTAATTACAGCACTCAGAAGGCCGAGGCAAAAGGACTGATTATCAGTTTGAGGAGAGCCTGGGCTACACAGTGAGTTGCAAGCCATTCTGGGCTAAGCGAGAGATATCTTGTTCCATAAAATCCAAAGAGAAAGAGACTAGGAGAGGAGAGATGTTCTGTAGGTACACATAATATATACTAGTTCTCCACACATTAATTTACACTGATTTGATAAAAGGAATGAACCACTTCTTCTACTAAATAGAAAAGTCAAGGAGAAACAAACAACACACAAAAACACCTGCCATTCCTCTGTTCATTACTTGAAAGTCCCTGAAACTCATCTTGGTCTCCTTATTTATTTATTTAATATTTTATTAATTTATTTATATTATATCACAATTGTTATCCCATCCTTTGTATCCTCCCATTTCTCTCTCCCTCCCACTTTGCCCCTACTCCCCTCCCCTATGTCTGTGACTGAGGGGGACCTCCTCCCCATGTATATGCTCATAGGGTATCAAGTCTCTTCTTGGGAGCCTGCTATCCTTCCTCTGAGTGCCACCAGGCCTCCCCATCCAGGGGACATGGTCAAATATGGAGCACCAGAGTTCGTGTCAAAGTCAGTCCTCACTCTCCACTCAACTGTGGAGAATGTCCTGTCCATTGGCTAGATCTGGGTAGGGGTTTGAAGTTTACTGCACATACTGTCCTTGGCTGGTGCCATAGTTTGAGTAGGACCCCTGGGCCCAGATCTGCCCATCGGAATGTTCTTCTTGTAGGTTTCTAGGACCCTCTGGATCCTTCTCTTTCCCCATTCTCCCATGCTTCTCTCACCTAATGTCCCAATAGGATGTCCTCCCCTCTGACCCACTTTCCTGGTGAGTGAAGTCTTTCATGGGACATGCCTCTTGGGCTAGTGTCCAGATATAAGTGAGTATATACCTTTTGACTGTTTCTGCTTCTGGGTGAACTCACTCATTATGATCATTTCTAGTTCAATCCATTTGTCCACAAATTTTGGGAATTCCTTGTTTTTAATAGCTAAGTAGTATTCCATAGTGTAAATGTACCAGAGTTTCTTTGTCCACTCTTCTACTGAGGGACACTTAGGCTGTTTCCATGTTCTGGCTATGAACATGGTTGAGCATATGTCCCTGTTGTGTGGTGGAGAATTTTCTGGGTATATTCCAAAGAGTGGAATAGCTAGGTCTTGAGGAAGCCCTATTCCCATGTTTCTGAGAAAGCACCAGATAGATTTCCAAAGTGGTTTACAAGTTTGCATTCCCACCAGCAATGAAGGAGTGTTCCTCTCTCTCCACATCCTCTCCAGCATGTGGTGTCACTTGAATTTTTGATCTTAGCCATTCTGATGGGTGTAAGATGGAATCTCAGAGTCATTTTGATTTGCATTTCTCTGATGACTAAGGATGTTGAGCATTTCTTTAAGTGTTTCTCAGCCATTTGATATTCCTCTGTTGAGAATTCTCTGTTTAGTTCCAAGTCCCATTTCTCAATTGGGTTATTTGGTTTGGTGGTATTTAATTTCTTGAGTTCTTTATGTATTTTGGATATTAGACCTTTGTTAGATGTAGGATTGGTGAAGATCCTTTCTAGTCTGTAAGCTGTCACTTTGTTATGTTGACAGTGTTCCCTGCCTTACAGAAGCTTCTCAGCCTCATGAGGTCCCATTTGTTAATGGTTGACCTTAAGGCCTGGGCTGTTGGTGTTCTGTTCAAGAAGTGGTCTCCTGTGCCAATGTGTTCCAGGCTCTTCCCCACTTTTTCCTCTAACTGATTTAATGTCTCTGGATTTATGTTATTCTCCCTATTTAAACATACAGTGCACACATCCCATCTTTAGCTCTGCTAGCATGCATTGTTTTTACATTTTCTAGTATCCTTGTGACATACCAGGAATATTGTTACTTAAAATGGAGTTCTCTCAAAGGTGGAAAGCTGCACGTTTTTTGTTTGTTTGTTTGTTTGTTTCTGTTTTTTTAGTAATGGTTCTTATGTACCTAGAGGCACACATCGGACTAGAGCGTATTCAATAAACAACTGAATCAATTAAATGAACAGAAGAGTGCAAAGACCTGTACTGTGCTATTCAGAAACTTATATCTTGAAAATGACACGGAAAGTTGAAATTACAAAGTAGAGGTTGGGTACAGCCCTTGCTCAGAGTGTGCGAGTCTCTGGGTCAAGTACTAACCACATAACTAAGTAAATAAATGAAAATAAATGCATTCAAAAAGGCTATCAATTAGGAAGCAGAGACATATAGTGCAGTTTTTCCAAGCACAAAGCCTTGATGCACACTTTCTCTTACAAGGCTTCCTGTTTACTATTCTCCTCGCAGTGGGGTCTTTAATAAGCGGGAATGGCCATGTATCTGTATTCTGATTCTGTCAGGTTTCCAGGAACATGACTTCTGCTCTAGGAGTTTTATTTGCCACTGTTAGTGGCTACGCCTCCCTCCCATCATGCCTCTGGGCTCATTTACAAGCAAGGCGCACACCATTACTGCCTGCTTTTAAAAGTGATCATAAAAACTAGAAACACGACACCTCTCTTGCTTGCTTTTCATTCTTCCTGACCTATACTTCTGATATTCTTGAGAAGAGATGAGGCTCCTGTTTGCACATCAAGGGCAGCAACTACTGAGTATTAACGTAGCAGAAAACTTTGCTGTCTCCACATTCCTTTCTAAGAGTCCAAATTAGTTTTATTTTAATTTTAAAAAATTGTTTCTGTGTGTGTGTGTGAATACCATGTGTGTCTGCAGCTGGCCATGGGGACTGGAGGTGGGTGTCTGATTTCCTGGAACTGGAGTTACAGACCATTGTGAGCCGCCTGACATGGGTGCTGAAAATCGTGGTTCTTCCATAGGTTAGCCAGCGGCCAGCCTCTAGACTGATTTTAAAGCAGGAGTAGCAACCTGCTGACCCTTAGTCCACATCAGGCCTCAGGCCAGCACAAAGAAGAATATACCTGTCTGTGAATTAACTTGCCAACATATGAAGAATGAGAGGTTTTCCATCTAAACCATAATGTCAACTTCTATTAGACTATTTGGCAACAATTGGCCGGCATTTCTGTAGGGTATTCACTCATAGGAGCTAACATGGACCATCTGTTTAGTCAGGCAGAAAGTCCCCCAGTTCCAGCATCTCCATTTGACCACTGTCCATTATGTACCTTTTGCATGGGGAGTACGGAGAGACTGAGTACCTTTGAATGGCAGAAAAACCAGCTCTTTTCACTGGTAACCTCTCCTGTCAGTGTCCGAGGATTAGTTCTTAGTCTAAGCAATATTTTACCGCTCAGTGTCCATCCATCCCCTGGGCCTTCAAAGTCCATGCTTCGTATGACCATGGGCAGCCATCTTTTACTATTTAGGTGCTGACCACCATGTTTGTTATTTCAATGAAACCTGTTATTAGAAGAGAAAGTTTGAACCTATTCAGAGCAAAGGCAGAATCGGAAGATCTCAGGTCTCTAGGCAGGAGCTCGCCTGTCTTAAGTGAATGTTAGTGTTCTTAAAATAAAGCAGCACAGCTATGTGGCAAATAGAGACAGGAGTGTGGAGGTTGTTTAAAAACATCATCATCCCTCCATTCTCAGATGCAACAAAGAGCACATTCCCCAGCTTTCCTGGTTTCAGGACTACCTTTACAAACCATCAAACCATCAGCTGAAATCGATGATGAGTTAATGTGGCTCAGAGTTTGAGAGCACCAACTGCTCTTCCAGAGGTCCTGAGTTCAATTCCCAGCAACCATATCTTGCCTCACAACCATCTAGAATATTATCTGACGCCCTCTTCTGGCCTGCAGGTGTACAAGCAGGCAGAGCACTGTATACATAATAATAAACAAATCTTCAAAATAAGATAAGGACTAGTAGGATGGCTCAGAAGGTGGAGGTATTTGTTGCCAAGCCTGGCAATCTGAATGGTAAAAGGAGAGAACAGACTCCAGGAAGTTGTCCTTTGACATCCACACACAGGCTTCGGCATGCAAGAAAAAGCGTAGGAAGACAAGAAGGGTCTCTTATACAGAAATACTGATACTGACATATCCCAGCAGAGTTCACTTCATTCGGGAAAGAGAAGAAGTCAGCCCCCACAGCAACCAGAGCTGCATCTGCTTTAAGCTGTCAGTTAGAAGGAAACAAATTTTAGGCACAAACAATCTAGCAGACACCTGTGCTTTATTTCCCTTGGATATTCCGTGACTCTTCCTGAAAATAAGCCATAAGAAACCATAATAAAAGTTTCTAGCTTGGCTTGCTCTAGTTTCATGTGTCTGAAAGCAGACATATCATATAAAAGTTGGTTTGCCTCTTCACACAAGCCGTTCAGCCACCTGAGATATGCCATAACGCATTAGTTCCTGTCTGTATATTGTCACGGTAAATGTCCAAAGAAACCATACACCCTGAACTTGGATCTTACTTCTGCAAATGGGGTTAATTAATGAGAATCAATTCAACTGAGTTGATACATAAGTCACTGTCCTTCTGAGCCCACCACTCTACGATCCCTTTATGCAAAGTACGCAAAAATAGACCCTCCCGTTGGTGGATCCAGTCTCTGCCAGGGACTCAGGTTGGGGAGCAGAGTTTAGATTGGATTTCTCTCACAAACAGCCTTGGTCTCAGGCCTTTGTGAAGAGGCAATATAAATACTAATGCACGGACATTCTGATGGTGTAAGTAATTCTCAAAAGGTATAATGCAATGGAAAGGAAGGTGATAATAGAATAATTCTAAATAGAAGCCAAAATAAGAAGCAAGGCAGGTAAACACAGGGTGTGTTTAGGAAATGTCACAGCTTCATTACTGCTAGGGTTTTGTCATATTAACTCAAGAGTGAAGAATACATAGTAAGGCTTTAACTGTGGAATGGGTCCATGCTGGGGAAGGCCCTGCAGGCCAACCTAAGAATTCTGCTTTGAACTCAGTGCACCTCTTTCAAGTGGTTTTTAGTGTGCAATAATGATAATTTTAAAACACAGCTAACAGTCATCCAGCACTTTGTGGAGGTGCTATCTCACTAGAGGCCAACAAAAGATGGATTGAAAGGTCAAAAAGTCAGTGTGCTTATGGCTGCCTAAGGTCCTAATTGGAGAGCAAGAGTCAGGTCCCTTGATGACTCCAAAGTCCTTAAGCTGAAGTGTCCTCGTTGATCAATTCAGAGCTATGCTTCGGCAACGGTGGGTAAAATGAATGAAAACAGGAACAAGAAAAGCCAGAGGCACCGAGAGGTCCAAGTGAGAGGTGATAAAGACATGAGGAGGTAGGTGTGATGTTTCAGAGGGAGAATGATTCACACGGAGGAAGAGACCAGCTGTTCAGGAGATGGAAGTGTTGGATAAAATAGGGACTTAATATGGGATGCTCTTTTGCAAATGGACTTAATTAAATCAGAATCAATTAAACCAATTTCCTCTATAACCCATTGTCATTCTGAGCCTAGTACTCTATGATACCTTTATTAAACAAAAATAGACACTCCTCTTGGTGGATCCAACCTCACTGGGGAGCTCAGTCTAGGAAACAGATTTAGATCGCATTCCCCTCAACCCCTGCCACAAACTGCCTTGGTCTGGTGCCTTTGCCAAGGGCTCACAGCATATACGTTATTAAAGTTCTAAAGATAATCAGGGGTCTCAGGGACAGGCGATTACAATGGCCTGGAAAGATGTTCAGATAAATATGGATGGGAAACACAGTAGTTGGAGTACTAGCAGCCATCTCAAAGATGGAAATCAATCATGCACAGCATAGAAAAAAAGAAAAGAAAGGAAGGAAGGAAGGAAGGAGAGAGATGGGGTGGGGGGAGGGAAGGAGGAAAGAGAAGTGCTGATAACTTTATCAAGTCTGAGCTGTTTATCTCTGACCACTTTACATGAACATGGGGCTTTAGTTTTAGACACTGTTTGGGTCTCTGTTACCACCAGCTAAGCTTATGTCTTCTTTTGATCTGTATATTACACACAATTTCACTTACATAAAGGAAAAATATTTACCCTGTTGTCACTTAATGTACAACTCAAAGGAGCAAGACTGAGGACTGTCTGACCTTCCCACTACTCAGCTCTGAGAGTCCGTGGATGCAACTGAGACTTTATTTTCTTTTAAAGTGGTAAATGAAATGATATAAAGTGGCCAAAAGATTTCATAGCAAATTCCTTCAAGCTGGGGTGAGGAGAATTTTGTTATTTATGTGTACGGAGCTTTTTGCCTGGATGTATGTCTGTGCACATTGTGTATGCCTGGGTCCTGCAGAGGCCAGATGACAGCACCAGGTCTCCAGGAACTGGAGTTACAGAGCTGCCATGTGCAGGCTAAGAGTCAAGCCCAAGTTCTGCTGAAGAGCACCGAGTGCTCTTAATTGGTGAGCCATCCCTGCAGCTCCCTCCGCAAAGAATATTTTTAACTAAATAAAAAAAAAAAATCAGAAGCATTTCAAAGCACTCTATAGCTAGGAAGAAATCTTGGGTATAAGTCAGTTTCTCATTTAGAAGCATGAGTTATTCTTTATAGTTTTTAAAAAGAGTTATCAAAAGAACTCTATTTCTAAGTACGTAATGTGAAGTCTAGTCTTTGCAAGGACCAGGCTAAAGACGCAGCGATTTAAATAGCCACAAATATAATCTCACCTGCTATGAGTTACATAAAGAAGAAAAGTGGGTAGCCCCACAAGAACTGGATAGTGTGACAAGCAATTAAAGGAGGGTATTATTATTCCATCACCAGATGGTTTTCCTAGTTGGTATTTGTGTCACTCTGAGAGTGACAGTGAGAAGCCAGAAGACATCAAATAAGAACCAGGCGCAGGCTGTGGTGAGGGCTCTCGAGGGATTAGGGAAGGTATGCTTCCAGAAAAGGAGGTCTTGGGCAGGGTGTTTGTGTGTGTGTGTGTGTGTGTGTGTGTGTGTGTGTGTGTGTGTGTGTGTGTGTGACATTACCAGTTGCCATGTTACACTCTAGGTTCTTCCCAACTTGTATAGTGAGCTTCTCATATCATAACTTAGGGCATTCCTCTGGTGAAAGGTCCTTCAGTGGCTTCCTTCCTCTTGCAATTTGTAATAAAATCCAAACTCCTTTCTGGGATTTCAGCCATCCTGCGTGCTGCTGACTCTCCTTTTTCATGGGGAGAGGGTGAGATAGGGTCTCCTGTATCCCAAGATGGTCGCAAATGTGCTATTTTTAGCTCAGGATGACTTTTTACTCCAGATTCTCCCACCTCTTCCTTCCAAATGCTGAGATTAACAGGTATGAACCACCACGCCCGGCTTCCCACACTTGCTTCTCTAATAATTCAAGACATAACTCTTTTATTTCCGCATTCTTCATATTCCACACTCACTGTTTGGGCGGCTTTGTTCTTGCTGTTTTCTGCACGTTCAATGGCTTAGCAGATTTTCTACATTTCATTGTCATTTCTCAATTTTCCTGGTCTCCTCTCTCTCCCACTCTCTCTACTGTGTCCATACCTGCAATTGTCCCATAAACGTTCTTTATATGATGATGCCCTTTTGTGTTTACTCTCTCTGCGTGCTAATGAGAACTAAAGGAACACTTTGATTTTTAATTTAATAGGTGCAGGGTAAGATGATAAACTAAGATGAAGTGATTTTTAGATTTCAAATCCTAAAGCTGCCTCCATCTGTGGCAATTTGTTTAGTTTCAGGGCTTTGGTTTCCTCCTCAGTGGGAATCTGTAAAACGCTTTAGAGATCTGCCAGGAAACCTGTGCCTCCAGCAGCAGGTGGCAGCACTGCCTTGGGACAAGGGCTTCTGCAGTTCTAAGGCCCACATTTTAGTTTCCCACGGAATGAGTAGCACAGCATTTACGTTGTGCATTAAGTCATTAATTACCCTTTGTGAGATAAGCAGAGAACTGATGCTTTCAGAGAGGTATAAACTATCATTTCTTTCTGCTTAAATAGAAGATTTTAGTTCCAGGATCGAAGAAAACCCATTCTTGTCTGTTGCCTCTGTCCACTAGGGAAGCCCTTAGGTACAGGGCCTGCAGGAACTGGACTGTAGATGTAACTGCCGATCTCGTTTCTGGCTTTGCCGTGTTTTCCAGAAGTAGCAAACGAGCAGTACATTGGAGCTGATAGACCATAATACTGCCTAACTCACAACAGTTCCTTCAACTGAATCTAGAATTGTATCTCCAGCAAGCTTAGCCTATTGGGAGGGCTTGCTTCCATATGAAGCGTAACAGAAATGTTTGGAAATAAACTACTGTATTTGCAACAAGCCTGCTCGCCTCTCATCGTTTTCAATTTGAGAGCCGACTTACGGCTTTGTGACTAAACTACTCCTGAGGAACAATCGACTCCGCTTTCTGCTCTTTCCCTCTTCTTTCTCTCTACCTCACCCCACAGGAAAACCATCAGTTTCTCACTTACATTTAAAACATACACAAAATGTGTCTACCTGTCATGTTTTCTGAATTATGACGATCACTGAATCACAGCTGTAACCCCTAACTGAGTTGATATTTTTCACTTTGGCTCAGGAGTCTACACTTTACATTGCAGCTGGAACTGACCTTTCAAAGAGTGAGGCAGATTTTGACGGTTCTTTGCTGAGGTTCATTAATAACCATTCGTTTCACTTAGAGTAAGGACTGAAGTCATGAAATTCAAAGTAACGGCTTCTACTTTGCTATACTGCCAGGCCCCAGCTATCTATTCAAACTCACTCTCCGTGACCATTTCATCCTAAGAGTCATACATATCTACTCTGCTCCCCTTCTTTGTGGTACCCCATATCCCTGGCACCTGCTAACGTCCCTGTCTCTCTAAACCTTTGCTCTCCTTTGCCATCTTCCCAGTGTGGCTTATTCATCCCACTATTAGAGAAAATGGGTGTGTCTCCAGTTCCGCCCTTCTAACTGTCTTTACCTAGCTTGAGACTTCTTGACATCATAGCACTCATCGCTCAACTTAATAAAATACATGCCATGTGTATTATTTCTTTATCTCTTCTATCTTTACTTAAATTCTCTGCCTTATGATGTGTTTGCTCGATGAAAGATTGGTTTCATTTCCTAAACAGCAGGTGAAACGGTGGATCATAACATTTTAAATAGAGCACTGAATTCAATTAGGCAATTAAACTGAATTTGAGCTGGGTAAGATGCATGTATATTATAAATCATATCAGAGAACAATGTCTTCAGTTTATAGCAAAAGAAAATTAGGAAAACATGTGATACACCAAGCTACAACAAAATAAGCAAGTTCAAACAGTTCCATTAAAATCCAAGACTTTGGCCTGCTAACTTGTGATTTTGAATAGAATATTCTAGACGTAGCATTGAGATCCCTGTTCTAGAATGATCATCTGCAAGGCCAAGCTTTGAATCCGGCTCTCACACATTACTGGAAATGATTGTCACAATCGTTTTAACTGAATAATTTTATTCATAATTTTTAAAAAATGTTGTCACATGACAATCTCCTACATGAATCTAATGCATTATGGTTGTTACCTCCTCCAACCCTTCCTGTCTCCCCCCATGCCTGACAATACCACTCTCATACCTACCAGCCCTTTTGGCCGGTTAAGAATTTTGTTTTTGTTTTGTGCCTTATTTCATCTAATCAGAGCCATCTGTATGAAAAATCAACTGGCACTTTTAATCTGAAGAAAGTGAACCCAGTAAGTGCAGAAATTATGAAAAAAATAGCACTGTACAAATGTGGTTTAGGAGCACAGAGGGTTTTCTTTCTTTTTCATTTTAAGCATATATAGGTTATACAAAGTAAGTGATTTCATTCTACATCCGCAGAGACACAGAGTGCCCTTTGATCACATTCAATTACTCTGTGTTCCGTCCCTCTCCTCGCTCCCTTTTCTTTCATGCCTTACAAGAACATGATTATTTAATAAGGCTTCATTTCTTTGTATGCTTAGCGTTATCTTCAGTTCCCCAAGAACTAAGGAAAATCACCAGTTCCCCTCAACATCCTACGATAGACAGTTACACCAACTGCTTCCATTTTCACATTCCCCCAGCACCCACCTCTCTAGTCTCCTCACTTTGCTCTGTTCTAACCAGCAAGGCTGCTTTCCGGGATGCACTAGAACATCCTGTGGATGAATCCCTTCTTCCTATAGAGCCCTTGTTTGACTCCTTATGTTTTTCTCTCTTGTTTTAGCCTGTTGGTGGAACACCCAGGAATTATACGCATGGGGGGTGGGGCGAGAGAATATTTTTAAAGGCACATATCTGAAACTGGTTAGATACTTTTGACACTGGATTTACAGCTTTATTAGAATGGTGCTTGCTAAGGATGAGACATGCTTATTATTTACAAGCCTCTAGCACGGCTATAGAAAAGTCTCTGTTACTATGATTACCGATTCTTTAAAAATATGTCTTTATCAAAACTGAAGTCCTCGTCTTTAGCTCTAATCTTCAGATGCCTTGTGCTAACATGTATAGGTGAGTCAGCTTTAGTTATGAGTCTTGATGCTGGGTTATTAGAAGTTGGAAACACGATTCCCTTCAATTCTGCATGGCTATTCTTGTTTTATTTCTTTGATGGTTCAGTTTTCTCTTTTCTGGTATTTCTTTACGAAGACTTTATCTGAATGATGGAATTTCCTGACTGGTACTCTCATCTCATTTTTCTATCTTGTCCTATCTTCCATATTGTCCTATCTTTGAAAGATTCCATCAAAATCCAACCATTGTTCACTGTGTTTTTAGTTTCTACAATTAAGCTTTAATTTCTTAGATATATTTTTCCGTTTGATATCTGAAAATGCCTATCTGACTTACTCTATTCTGGTTTCACTATTATACTATACTTTATTCTTTTGAGAGTAACTAGGATGCTTTTTTGATAGATTTCCTTGTCTTTTGCTTATTTCCTGTTACTTCAATTTTTAAAATTATTTTTCCTAGCTTTGTTTGTGTTCTCATACCAGATGTCTTCTTTCCTGAGTTACTTTCGTGTTCAAAAGGAGACAAATGAGTTTCGACCTATGGGCCGTGCTTGTCATATACAGGACAAGCAGAAAGGTTTTTTTCAGAACACCAAAATTCAAGATGTTGGCTACCCCTGCACTAGGAAGTAGGCAGGTACAAAGAAGAGAAAGATGAATGAGAGGTGTCAGAGGCTTTCAACTATTTCAACTACTGCAAAGCTTAACTTTTTAAGTTGGTTGGTGGATGTTCATTTTTAATTCTGTATATGCTTTGTTTTTATATTATTTATCTAATCCATTCTAAGCAAATCAAATAAAAGAGTAGGGCAATAGCAAAGGCTATTGAAAACAATGCTCATTGCTTGTTGACTGTAATATTTACTGTGAATGTTATGTTGAGCTGCTAAGAGATTTGTAAATAAATATCAGGAACTTTAGGTCTTTTTGAAGAAAGAGTTTAAGTCCTACGTTTATAATGAGCTTCCTTTTTTCAGTTTTTCACTGGGGAGTTAATCTTTCTCAGTCTTCCCTGTGGACCTCAGGTTTCTTAGGTTTGTTGTTCAACTTCATTATCCTGTTGGTGGAGTCTACTTCTAGGGTTAATGTTTTTGGACTCTGTCTCCTATGCTAACAAGATCATTTCACTGGTAAATGCTGAAAAGAGATGGATCTTACTACTTGCATTTGATCTGCCTGCTTTTCCTGGAAATCTTTGCAGCCCTGACTTCAAGATGTTTGAACTACTTAAAAGAGTCGAATCTATGCACTTTGTACATTTAATCTACTAGTCTTAGAGGTTAAGTGCTGGGGCAGGGGTATTTGTCTTTCTTATATTCACCCAATCAAATATTTTAAGTGCTTACTTCTTTTAAAGAGCTTACATTTCAGGAGAAAATTACACTTTTAATTAATTTTATGTTTATAGAAGTTATAAATTTCAACACAATCAACTTTTTTTTCTCTTTTTTGGGGGGGTAAATACACCCATTCAAATAAAAAGTTAATCAATAGTTATTGGAACACAGTCTAAAAATGGAGTCGTACGAGATTTTTGAGTGTTTGTGAGAAAACTCCAAGAAAACAAAAGAGCAGCCTTGTGACCTCAGTTTCTTCAAAGCACAGACTTGTTTTGGGAAGGTGTTTTTATGTTCTTCCCAGGTGTGGCAGATAGGAGTGAGCTTACTTCAGCTGTTGCTATTCACATGTCTCTATGGAAACTAGGTCATGGTCATGTGTGGCTTGTCCTTGTGACTGTACACTTTACTCAGGTAATATTAACACTCAGAGTATAAACTGCTTGACGCTCTGAATACAGCTGACTATGGCATGATACATTAGTTGGCCAACTAGAGCGCTAAGCAAATGGGAAACCTTTTAAATAGTATAACAACATTGTCATAGAAATATAGACAGCAGAGAAACAGTTATAGTTTTGAGCAGAAACTGTAGACTGGAAGACAAACATATCCATATCTTAAATGTAATGGTAAGAGATGTCACATAGTGTGGTGTTTCTAGCATCCTTTTCAACATTTAAAATCACTGACTGGAAAGATAGATGCTGGTATAGTTTCTTTGGAGAAGATGGTCAGTGTTTCGGTAAATCATCCCTCTGCCCCCATCCTCATCCCCATATAGGTTCAGGGTAAGTAAATTACTCTCTTTAAAGGGAGTGCACCTCCTTCAAGGGGACTAACCAGAAGACTTGCCCCATCAGCTGCTGAAGGACATACATAGGCTGTTGTCTGAGGTGGTTCTCCACATGGCAGTTGTAACTTAGTGTTCTGGAACTCAGGCGCATGGTAGGTGACTAGGAGGAAACTAGTTCATGCTGGTCCTAAGATTGTTTTAATAGGAATATTGTAGCTAGTGTTTTGGGTGGTTGTAAGTCACCCTGTGTGTTCTGCAAACCAAACAGGCGTCCTCTTAACCAATGAGCCATGTCACCAGCCCTGTGTTATTCTGTTTTGAGTCCTGGCACTATTACAACGCTGCTGTACACCTCAGCCTTGTTTTGCTCTGTATTAGCTGTGGTATTTTCCTTTAAGTTTATTATTAACCATCAGTCATAAACTCAATAGGGATTTTGCCTCAAAAAACTAGCAAAGGCTGGGTTAAAATGTTTTTAGATGGAGCTGTTGGAAATGGTTTAGTGGGTAAAGGTGCTTTGCTCTAACTCTAATGACCTGAGATGGTCCTCCAGGTGGAAGAAGGACAAAACTGATTCCATAACGTTGTTCCTTGACCAATACTCATGCAGTCATGCATTTGCCAGTTCAAATGCACATAAATAAGGACAGTAAGGAAATTTAGAAAGAAAGAAAGAAAGAAAGAAAGAAAGAAAGAAAGAAAAGAAAAAAGAGGGGGGAAGGATGGAAGGAGGGACACACACACACAGAGAGAGAGAGAGAGAGAGAGAGAGAGAGAGAGAGAGAGAGAGAGAGAGCGCAAGCTTTAAAATGTCTGTTTTTCTTTTGTGATCCACATTGCTGAATAACACCAAGCAGACCAATGGAGACACACCATGCGCTCTGCTTACCTTGCCTGCTCACCAGGACACTGTACAACTTCTGCTGGAAGACAAGCTCATTTCTCAGACCTGCTGTGTTTTACTGCTACACAGAACAAGTGCTTTCCTTATAACCCATGCCTACCCTCATGAACATTATCTTACTTTACCAAGTAGGCTTGTATATATTTTCTCTTCAAGTGAGCTCTAAATGTGGTCATTACTGGTCTCTCTCTATATGGATGATCATTTAAACAAACCTTTGGGTTCTTTTTCTTTGTATCACTTTTTTTGAGATGGGGTCTCAAGTAGCTGAAGATGACCTTGAACTTGGTTTGCCTTGCCTCCACCTTCCACATGCAGGAATTACAGGCATGAACCACCATGTCCTATGTATGTGCGGCTAGAGATCCAACCCAGGGCTTCAGGCACGTAAGACAAATGTTTTACCAAGGAGCCATATCACCATCCCAAGTCTGTTTATCTTGCCATGTTTTTTAAAAAATTATCTGATAGTTTTAGAACATTTCATAACCACTGACTACGGAATGCTAAAACTTATGATTTGTTAATACAATCAATTCTATTTAGAATCCCAGTGTTCGCAATGTAAATAAGGATGATAATAAGCGTATTAATATTTTAATTTATTTACTTGGATATTTAAAATGAAAAAAGTTATTTGACTCTTTAAGTTTGTACTCAAAAAATGAAATGTAGAAATAAAAACAAATGATATTAATATAAATAACGCAAAGGTTTTAAAGATTTTTAAATATTCATATCACCGAATCAAACTATTAGATAGTACCGAAATAAAACTCTTTTTCCTTTAGAGATAAGCATTTCCCAACATTTCATAGAAGAACATACAATATACAAATACATATACCACAAAAAATACCCAAATTTGTTGTTCGCATAACATCTTACTATTTGGTTAATGGCTGGGCTTCAGTATTAAGTTTCAACTTTTCCTAACAAAACAACCCAGAGTCAAATGAAAGGTTTTTAAAAATAGAAAGACATGATCTTGGAAACTCACTGTGCAGCTTCATGGTTGTTGGCCGTATTTTGTTTAAATCGAGCCTTCTGTGGCTGTAGCTCGTTGCATTGTGTCTCAAATATTCTTGCTACTGTACTGGGTTCGTCCCTGTCCTGAAATCTAAATCTCCATGTCCAGAGCGTCTTTGAAACGTTTGGTTTTCTCTCCATCTTTAGCAGATAGTTGAAGAAAGAAGCCTATGCCTCCCCACTGTCTCCCTCTGCCTAACATTAAGAAGCTTTTGATTCTGAGTAAGACACCGATGGCTAAAAGCCCAAGGAAACAGTATCTGTTTTCGGTTCAAAAAGGACAAGTTATTCATTTACTTAAGGAATGTGCAAGGGCAATGTTAGCTTCTACAGTTAAACATGTTTATGGGGCGGGAGTCCTGCACTTGTCTGGAATCTGTCATCGCTTGTGAAATACTAGCTTAAGTTATGCTATGGTTGCTGACACACAAATATATTGTTATATAAAAATGGGATTTTAAAAGGATGTAAGCTGCACAGACAATAAAAGATGCCTTTGAAGATCTGGAGCCACGGAAAACTATTAGTGAAATCGTAAAACGTGTCAGAAGGGCATGTGATGCAGAAGCTTATGGGGTTTCCTTAGGAGATCAAAAACTGAATTTCTGTAGAATCTGCCAATCTTAAGGAGACACCTCCTAGCTACACGGAGGTGGGGTGGGGATGGAGGGTGGGGGCAGTGGGTAAGGGGGGCAACACTGCCCAGGGTGGCCAAGAGAGGGTTCCACCCACACGTTCTTCATGAATAGATGAACAAATACCTCCTAGGACAGACATAGGGAACATGGGCATATTACTAGCCCTAACCAGACTGGAAGTCTTACTACATGCTAAAGCATACATGACTTTAAAAATACTGTCCTAAGTCAGTGGCTTTCAACCTTCCTAATATGTGGGGCTCATGACCCACAGGTTGCAACTGCTGTTCTAAGTGAAATAAAGTAGACACAGAAGGAAAAATACTGTATACTCTTACTTTTACAAACTATATAAAGTACTCAGATTCATAGAAACACATGGCAGCCAGGGCCCAAAAACAGGTAAAAACAAGAGAGGTGATTTAATGAATGGGTATACAGTTTCCAGGATTTAAAATGAAAATTTCTGAACACCTGTGTCATAGCAGTGAGAACGTATTTAATGGCACAATGAAAATGATTAAGGTGATGAGGAGCAAGAGCATTATTTTAAAGAATATTTATCTAAAACATTGTTTATTTTATTGTGGTCTGTGGCATTCACTTAAAATATTGTTTGGCAAACCAAGAGGCATACACTCCTTCAGTGGCTGGTTATAGGCTAAGTCTCTGAGCCTAAATCATGACTTAAGATTGTATGCTGTTAGCCAAAGGTGGAGGCCAATCAGAATGCCTGTGAGCAGAGGATGGTCACAGCATCCATTAGCTGCCCTGAGACCAGAGAAAGCTTCCTGAGTTTGTTTGGGGCTTGTTACTGCTCCACACATCACTGAACAGCAGGGCTGATCAGATCATGAAGGATCAATTATATCAAATAAAGAAGATGTCGTAGTATTATGATTGAGAATGTGGTATCAGAACCCAACCTGTTGGAGTTTAAAGCCTTGTGCCCCCCCTCCCCCCTCCACCACCACCACCACTACACGTGCTCCTTGAGAGTGTAACTCTGGGCAAGTGACTGAACCATTCAGAGCCTTAGCTTGCTTTCCCACTTCTGTATTGAGAGTGAGTGACTCCCTAGTAGCACTCTCAGGAACAGTGTGTCAAGGAACTGCGCAGTGTTTACCACAGTCTCCGGCATGGGCACACAGTGAGTCTTTGTTATTATTAACAATAACTTAGTTTTCAAAAGGGACGTCTGACACTGACTGCTTTCTGACTGGGAAAACAAAATGATCCTGTTTCTATATGACCCTAAGGTCAGCTTTTAGAGTTACTTCTATGGTGTAGATTATTGGTTCCTTCAATTATTTTATTTTTACTGCTCTTCTCCTCAAACCCTGAGAGACCCTGATAAGTAGCCAAAGCTTTGTCATCTTTGTGTGGTATTGGAAAGAACTGGAAACCGTGAGTAATGCCACAGAGAGACCTCAGATTGCTAACTGTTACGTGGCCCTGGGCACACGGTGTAAGCCTTATATCTTTAGGTCAGTTTCCTCATATGGAGAATTAGATTAATAGCTATTAAACCCTTGAAAGGGAGGTTTTGGTTGCCTTTTATGTTTTCTTTTGATCCATGCTTCCAAAGTGCAGCACAAACAGGATTGTACATGCCAGCCGCCTTAGCAATGGACACACTGCTCTAACTACTTTGGTGGCTGCAGTTTGGGGTCGCCCACAGTCTATGAAACTGCACCTAAGACTCTGAGCTGTTTTATTCATGGTAATTTTCCTTTCCCCATTGTTTTCTTAAGGAAGTAGGTTAAACAAAAACAAATCAGCAATCATTGTGTAAGGGGACTTAGGGTTACCCCACAGTGCTCCATCCGATACAGAAGGCAGAAAGTCGTCACTCAGATAGTTTACTCGGGATTAGGGATCAAGCAGAATCTTCAAGTGGTATCATCAAAGGTTAATTAAAAAAAAACAAACCAGCAAACACTTAACTGCTTTTATGTACTGGATACTTTCTAAGAAATTTCCTTGAAACATTTAGTGTGATAGACTACTCTGGACATCTACGTGTGCTCTGTATATTCCAGTGAACAAAGACAGGCAAGAAGGTAAAGAAAGTTGCTGAGGGCCACACAGCTAGTTTTGTAAGCATAGCTGACATTTAAGCTCAAGTCATCTGAGTCCAGAAACAGCAAGTTTAGTCAGGAGGCTTTCCAACCTTCCCTTTCTGGGTGACAAGGCACGTAGAAATGGCACTTTCTCCTCGCGCGGAGCCCAGAATTTCCTGCCAGTTCACTTAGAATGCAAGCTCCTTTACTTTGGCAGGCCTGGGAAGCAACAGGCCAGGCCTAGCCCAGGACCCCAGGTAAGAAGACAGGACAGAGGGGAGACACAGAAGACGGAATAAATCCACCAAGGAGCGCCACCTCAGGCAATAGCGACTAGAAGAATTAACAGAGCAGCAGCGCATTTCCTGTGCTCCGTGTGTAAGCAGGCACAGCCATCAATAGACTGTTATGACCCAAGACCTACAGCGGGCCAGAAATGTGGCCTGGGGAAAGTCAGTCCAGTTGAAAGACTCTGCAATCAAAATAGACACGGCAACAGGCCGGTAAACCGGACGGAACAGAGTTTCGGGATCTCCGTGGGGGTAGCGAAATCAATAAATATGGAAAGTGGCAATGACATCTGGATGTTTGGTATAATTTCTCTCTAAGAAAAAAAGGACTTGTGGGTATGTAGGCAGTAACTGAGATCAAAGCTACCAAAGTAATCGCTGTAGGAGTAGTTGCACTTGGAAGATGGCAGGAGCGACCCGTGGATTAACGGGAGGAGTGGTTAAGGACCACAAGCAGCCAGAGAGCATCACCGATCAAGCTGGATCGGGGCAGGCTGGGCACTTGGCTAACAAATGAATTTAGTGTTCAAGAGTCCAGAACTTGGATGAAGGATGACAATGAAGTATTCTATTCTAAAACGCAAGGCAAGAATTCTTCTATTTTTATAGTCACAATAAGTCTATTGTTTTTCCCTTTTGCAGGCCTGTGCATTTTTTATGATTACAGACATGGACACAACATAAAAAGTATACTGTGTATGAGGGGGGAAAAATACAGTGACCCAAGTCCCTTACCCATGGAGAACTACCAATATTCTCTAGGTGCATGCACTCTTTCAGAAAACAGGCATAGTCCAGCCAGCTGCCGTCAGAGATTCTGCATTGTGTGTCCGTGGTGATGCACACACCAAGAACACTCCCTGCACCAAGGCGACCCTCTCGGAGATTCGTGTTTTAGGAACCAGAAGTTCGATCAGTCAGTGTAGCCAGCACACAGACTAGACTGAGGATCCTTTAGGGCTAAGGTCGTAGCCCCACGTGATCAGAACTGCAGGAAAAGAGGAACTGCGTGAGAGCAGGGAGCCGAGAGAAACTAAAACAGGCTTAGAGAGCAGAGCCAGCACAAGGCTACACATAAAACACAGAACATACAGTTAAAATAAGATATATGAACAAAGTCATACTAAATGATTATCCATTGTTTATTCCGGGATTTAACTGATCTGGTTATTCTGGGCTTTTATTTAGTAAATGTGAACTTCCTGTGTGTGCAGGGTCCGTCACCCGACCTGCCAGTTGGTGGCGAAGTTGCCAAAGAGGATGATGACACAACAGCCTGATTCTGCAAGCCAGATTCTGCGGCTGCCTCTGGAGTGAATCTTAGTTGCAGGGAGGGTAGCTGGAAAAATACAGGAAACAAACAGAAATTAAGGAGACACGGCTGTGTCAGCCTTGCGAGTTCCCTCTAGCGCCCCCTGTAGGAAGCAGAAATCTGGTCTGCAGAGACATGACCATGGTATCCCAAAACTAGAAAAGGATTGGCTCAGTTCTGAGACACAGTCATGTTCACTACAAGTTATTTAATATCAAAATAAAGTGATCCACATGCATAAAAACATTGTGTTTATTCCCATTATTTTCTGTGTTAGAGAAAGAAAAATATATAATCACTGAAAAATCTGCCGATCAATTTTAAGTTTTATTAAAGGATACGGTTTATAAATAGGATAGTTTTCTCTTTTTAAAAAACTGAATTTTTCTACATGAAAGCACTTAAAAGTCACCTTTGCAAAATACAAAGAAAAATTCTAGTAAAGACACACTACAAAACAGTGTACATATTATTCTCTTAAACACTAATGAGCACAAAGGGAGAAATGGAGGTGTGTCATGGCTAAAATTATCAGTTATGATATTGACCTGGATGTAGAGGGGTTTATTTTATTTAATTGTGGCTTATTTTGTTTGTTTGTTTGTTTGCTTGCTTTCTGCGATAGGACCTCACTATTGCCCAAGCCTCCCAAGTAGCTGGGTCACAGGAGAGTGCTACCAAGCCTGGCCAGAATTATAATTTTCCTTCCAAAATATGTTCAGTGTTACCTATATGGCAAGAATACTCTTTCTAAATATATAATTTATGATGTAGGAAATTAAATTTTCACTTTTCAAATGTCATTGTACATGACCAATCACCACAATCATTACTTCACAGAACAAATAATTTTAAAAAGCAATCAGCAGACAGGCCCGAAAGACTACTGCCTAAATTACCATTTTAACATCACCAGTAATAACACATTTTGTATCTCTGCTGCTTTCCATTTTACATGTTATTTATACTAGATATTAATTTTGCAACCTAGATGTAAAAATTTAAAAGGAGATTATATCTTCCTAAGAATATTTACATGAAATGTGTGGTGCCAAGTTGGACATTTCCTTGATTAACTTGGCTAACATCATTAGCAATATAATTTTTTGTTTTTAATACACACTTGGATAAAGATCTAATTTCTTAAAGCTTCCAGAATATTCCTTAAAAATAATATGACAATTATTTTAGCTAGAGTAATATATTATATGTTGTAAACAGCTTTAGCTACTATAAAAAGTGGAAGAATATTAGCACCCCAAGAAAAACAATACTCACTATTCATTGCACTTATTTACAGTGAGTTTTCAATATCATGTTTGACATCAAGTTTTACCTATAAATATATAGCTAGCATTTTTCTTTAAAAGGCATTTTATGTGACATTAAAACTCCTTATAAAATAACATATAAATATTTCTTAATATCTGTTAATAAGTGAGCCATAGTTATACTATAACAATAAAACATAATTTTGAAAAATTAATTTCACACCTTTGTAAATAAAATTCTCCATTTGTTCTTTGTCAACTTCTCCATTATCATTATTTATTTTTAAAGAGTCTGCTGCTCTTTTCTCATTTGTCATTTCTACTCTGCCATGGGTTTGAAAACTACACAGTCTAAATTGTTGAGATCTAACCTAAATTCAGAGTTAATGTGCTCTGAGATGAAAAGCTAATTCTAAAACTACCATACATTGGCTTTGCCACATAATCGATGCTCCATTCAGCTAAGAGAGGCGATGTATTTTCTCTCCATCTCTCCGCTTGTTCAGTTCCTCCTCATCTCTGTCTCTCTCTCTCTTACACACACACACACACACACACACACACACACACACACACACCACTGAGATGGCTCAGTGGCTAGGGTAAAAGCACTTGCCACCAAGCCTGAGACCCTGAGGTCAATTGTTGGAGCCTACAGCAGAAGGAGGACATTGACTCCTACAAAGTACCCTCTGACCTCAGCACACAGGAACACCAAAATAAACAAATGTGAAAAATTATATATATATATATGATTATCCCAAAATATTTATTATCCAAGTAAAATATTAAAACAAAACCAAAATAGTCTGCAAAGTGTCAGTACCGACTAGTGTTTCCGCACATACTTAGCAGAATCATCAAAGAATCGAGGAATTCTGCTGTAATCTGTGAAACCCTACAGCACCTAATAATTCATATATTTATTTCTAAAAGTATGAGATAAACTTCAAGCTTTTCTTTTTCCTAAAAGTGTGTATTAAATAACCGAAGTGTGTGTGTGTGTGTGTGTGTGTGTGTGTGTGTGTGTGTGTGTGTATGTTACTGAGATGAATATTTGAATTGCTAGTTTGGGTTAAGCAGATTTCCTTCCGGATCCAGATGTGGCCTATCAGGCCATTGAAGACCTTAGGAGAAGAAAGCAGCAGAGAAAAAGAGAACTCTTGCCTGACTCCACCAGCTGGGCTGCCACCTTCTCTGACATCCACACCTGGACCAAAAGTATCTGCTTTTCTTGGCTCTCAAGCCTGGCCATAATTAAGATTTGTGAATTAGAACTGATATCATCTATGTTTTCTCAGGCTCTTTCTTCCCCTGAAAGACTCAATTTTACAATCATCATTTGCCTCCACTGTGAGTGAGCACACACAGAAGGAATGCAGAAAGACTCTACACTTCTTGTATACGTAAAAACCCTCACCTGTTCCACACCACCCATGAGTCACAAACTGATGAACACACTTTGCCTAAAAGCAAAATAGGCAGTTTTCTATAAATTTATCAAAGCATGTTAGTATTATATGTGTGACTAGTTGTGAGACCCTCCTATTAAGGTCAAAGTCTAGCATTTCCGGAAAGCCTATGAGCTCCGTATAAGATGAAGAACTCTCCTTCTCAGCTGGGCTCCATTTCCGCCTCTTCTGGGGAAACCCCAGATCTTCTAAGGAGCATCACACAGCCCTCAGGGAGATCACAAGCCCAACCCTTTCCTGATAAGAAACCTGCTTAGCAAGTACATGCAGATTCCTGGAGACACCCACCCTATGCTAATGAGATGTCTTTTTGTCTTGGCTTTCAACCAATGACCTTTGACGTTACCTGGAGTTCTTCCCCCACCTATAGGGTAATTAAGTATTGTGTTCTCCCTCTAATGATAGGACTGTGTTACTGTATGTAAACCAGTATCCCTACTACCTCTAGCCCCAGCAAATCAAACACATTCTCCCTCAGAACCCTTCCCACTGCCCAAGGGTTATAAGCCCCTGATTCAAGAAATAAACATCTCTCCCTCCCTCCCTCCCTCCCTCCCTCCCTCCCTCCCTCCCTCTCTCTCTCTCTCTCTCTCTCTCTCTCTCTCCTCATTCCATGACTGTTTGAGATTCTTCATTTATTCTTGGGAAGTAGAGCTTCTGGACAACACCCCGCCCCCACCCACCCCCTACATCCTCCCCCTCAGTCTACGGCCTGTCATGGTCAGGCAGATGCTGAGCCCTGTCTCACGATCTGAAAGCTTGGTGCTCAATGGACCTGCATTCCACGAGAACTGCATCTCACTGGACCTGCCTTCCAGTTGGTTTTGGGTTTTCATCCCCCCTCCACCCGCCATTAATACAGCAGCTTAACCAAAGGGCTGTAACACTGCAGTAACATCAAAGGCTTTTGGAAGGCCCAAATTTCTGCTGCCATCTGGTACCAGCAATCTCATTTTAAAAGAACTAACTGTAACACCCAGTAGAAAACTCATTTTCACCTCCCCCAGGGAGACCAGGAGCCTCACCTAGTGCGCACGGGCCTTGCCCTGAGCACTCTAGCTTTTCTTGAGAGAAGCAGAACCTTTGACCCCATAGGTTCCTCTGTTCCTGTCTGGAAGCAAACAGCACTATGGTAGAAACGCACAGCAGCCTGGCAGTAGGAGACACAGTAATGAAATAACAGCTGTGCCCCCAGGACAGCGCAGACGACCTCTGAACATGGAATGACAAATAAGCATTCAAAAGCATTATCAGGAAGTCTAGGCCCGAGAAATCATCCAACATGCCGTACTGAGACAGGATGCAAGAATGTCTTCTTCTGGGCCCCACAGGGAGGAGGACAACTACCTCTTCAATAGTGATGACCTCCATCAACCTGTCATCTGACCTTCAGTTTGTACGTCAGGAGATCTGCGGACAGAGAACTCTGAACTGATTAAGGAGTTCAGCTAAGCCTTCCCTGTGGCATGGCAAATTGGAACTACTTAAAAAACGGCACGCAATGAAACCAACCCAGCTTGTGAATTCACTGTTAGTCAATATATTCTGACACTGTGGAAATATGTGAATATTTTGATCTATGTTTCTGGGCTCCCAACACCAGAAGAAACAGTTTCAGAACTCTACAGTAGAGGCTGAAAACTGGTAGACTTGTAAGGTCTACACCAGAAATTATAAAGAAGGCCAACATTGGTGATTCCTCAGATAAACAGGAGTACTTCATTGAAAACAAGTGGAAAGGTGGTCCATGTTACAAAGCAGCTGAAATCAGATTGATTTACGTACTAGTGTTTTGTGGATGGCAGAGCTGCCAAGCAATCAAGCAATACTAGGCAGAAGTGATTCCAAAGCAGAATGCTGAAGGTGTGCTTCTGGGTCTTAGTACTGATGGTAGTAAACTGTGAGATGAGGGAGTCATTTCTAAAGGAAGGTTAGGAAGAAATGGGCAAGAACTTGAAGGCTCAGAAACTTCTCATCTTATTTGTATTTACAAACACACAAATACTTGTTCTAAAAGCTACATTAAGTGTGTAGCCTGCGAAACCCTTAAGAAGGAAATTACGGATGTAAAATATTGTTCTAATCACCTGTCCCAGCAGAGGCCAAGAACAGAGACAAGATTGAGCCAACAGACATCCTGCTGGTTTGCAATGAAGGGATGGAGCCTAGGAGAAATAGAGCTAGGTTATCATACAGATATCCTAAAGAACAGGTTATAGAGCAGTGTTCTTTATAAAAGAAGAATTGCCTAGGGAGTGTAAGACTGAGACTTTTAGAGAGATCTCTAGTCTATTCTTGGAGTCCCCACTAAGAGACGGAGTCTATTGTCGATATAAATGCATAGGAATAGGAATTTATTGAGCCATCGCGATGGGGTCTGTCTAGCTCTCTCAAGCTGTAGCCCCCAAGAAACAGAGGCACAGGCCTTTTATAGGTTTTAGACAAAGAAATGAGTTTTACAGTATGTGACTGGTTGGCATTTGGGCAGAAAAGCTGCAAGCAGGGAGTTATAAGTCTTGGTGGTTGGTGGTTGGATAATGGGTGGACAGGCAAGCTGACCTATGGAGAAGATTGGTTGAAGCAGTCACAGGGGGCGTTTAGGAACTTTTTTAGTTGGGGAGGGGTAGTGGAAATTTTAAACACAGCTGGTTGTCCTTGAGTCCAGCTGGACTCTGAACACAGACTGAGACCTTGAGTCAAGTTGGACTCTTCAAGGTTTCTCCTGTCCCTGCCACACACATACAGTGATCTGATATCTTTGGTTCAAGCTGGACCCCCTAGAAATGTATATGTTTTGGCCTTAATGGGGGTCTTTAAGGGAGGACTGAGTAGGCTGACTTTTACATTTTCCCAGACTTTGGCTTTAATGGGGGTCCTTAAGGGGGCTGGTTCCTTCAGGAGTTATTCAAACGTCATCAGCGTTGAGCACAAGCATAAGTAATCACATTGTTTTCAGGGAAGAATCCGTGATAGAGTGACACCGGGGTGCAAATAGGCAGAGCCAGTACTGAGATAGCATTGCCATTCGCAGGTCCTAGAGGTCAGATCACCAATCGCAGGGATTCTTTCATTGTTGTAAGGTCTAATGGCATTTGAACCTGCTTGGGGCTTGATCTTCCCTCTTTGGTATCTCCCTCTTCTCAGAAGATGTCAACAGATCCTAGCCCTGCCCACCATTATATTTTGAAAGCATGTACCTTGTCTGTTTTCACAGGCTTTTAGTGGTAGAGCACTTCAGTCTTAGTGCAAAGTCATTAATCAGATATTAGCATAATTAAAGTGTATTGAGGATGGACCACCTCCTCATAGTTGGAACCCTGTAAAACCTTGATGAGGAACTGCGGGATGTTTTTCAGGTATTATTTTCAATTGTTATGTATACAATGTGTCTGGGTATATACACGTGACTGTAGTACTGCCAGAGGACAAAAGAGGGCATCATGGGGCTGGAGCTGTGGGCAGTTGTTAACTGCCTGAGGTGGGCGCTGGGAACAATTTCTAGTCCTTTGCAAGAGCAATAAAAAGCTCTTAACCACCAAGACATCTCTCCAGCCTTGAAAAAAACGTATTTATGTCACTCACACCTGGTTTAGATAATATTTAGAAAAGAAATGGGACGTTAGAGTTTAGAATTTATTTTGAATGGCTTGTGACTGTTGGGATGAAACAGACATATGTTACAAGTGGGTAGAGAAGGGGATGCTGCTGTGAACTCAACACTTTCTTTCAACTCTACATGCTAAACAAAGCCTTAGCCCACATGGCATGGTACTTTGGAAAAAAGGTGCTGGGGAACACTTAGATTTAGATGAAGATCTTAGGATGGTGACTTATGCCCCAAAAAGAATCAATCTCTCTCTCTCTCTCTCTCTCTCTCTCTCTCTCTCTCTCTCTCTCTCTCTCTCTCTCTCTCTCTCTCCCCCCCTCTCTCTCCCTCTCCCTCTTCCTCCCTCCCTCTCTCTCTCTCTCTCTCTCTCTCTCTCTCTCTCTCCCCCTCTCTCTCCCTCTCTCTCTCTCTCTCTCTCTCTCTCTCTCTCTCTCTCTCTCTCTCCTCCCTCTTTCCCTCTTGTTCTCTCTCTTGTGAGAACACAGTGAGAAAGTAGCTGTCCTACAAGCTACAAAGAGTCCTTTCTAGAACTTGGTCACACATTTTTGCAGCTCAAACACCCTTGTCTGAGATGGTGGAAAAAGTACCTCCATGGCTTCTTTTTAGTATTATCTACACATGTGTAAAGTATATCTCTTCAACCATCTGGAATATGTTTCTCTTGTCCTTAGACATAGCACACCAAGTCCTTAATAATTCCAGTCCTTTCTAACATGTCTTATGCTCCTCAAGAATACATGCTATGTGTCTAAATAAAAAGTGAGATCCAACAGGCTATTTGGTATAATTTCAAATTCAGATGAATTACTGGGGTAGGGTTGGATAAGTATTCTGTTAATTCATTTAAGCCAAACAGGAGTTTTGCCTCAGAGTCTAACATTTAAATTCCACTTTGCTGAATGGGCATGAGACAGCATTATGAGGTCCGCAACCTTAATTCGTCCCTTGAGACAGCTAGCTCCCGAGGATTGGACATTTTAAGCATGAAGAATCTGGGATGTGAACAACATAGCCATCCTGGGACCATGGAATAGAACTATATAAAAGAGTTAGCACCATCGAGTCAGAGTCAAGAGATGGAGAGGGCATGGAAATTTTTTTTTCAGTTGTATTTTGTTTTGAATCATTTCTGCCAGACAGGTCCAGCCGCATTTGGAGCCACCTTACCTTACCTCACAGCTCAGCCAGTTTACTGCTGTATTTGTTTAAATAAGTTTAATAGTGATTTTTTGTTATTTGCACCCAAAAACCTTCTTGGAAGAAGGGGAGAAACATCCATTTGTGGTTACCCTGCTCATCTTCCAAGGTTTGGCCCTGCCTCTCAAATTATTGATGTCTACAACTGTCTCCCTTCCGGGTATAGACCTAAGCTCAGTCAGTCTGTGTACAGAGAGGGGAGTGGCCACTACATAGCCAAGACCACAGGAAACACTTTTAGTAGCAACTTCCTGATGTTCTCATCAAGTGTCTTGTTTTCCAGGCTGGTTTTTGTTTAAGTTGGACATTTCTATGGCTCATAGATGTACATAAAAGGCCCTCTTCCCACAGCCAGTGTCCCATGCCGACACTGCAAACCCAGCCACTGCTCTGAACCTAAAGTTGAAATATTGGTTTTAATACACATTTAGAGGCTTATTCTACATTTGTTAATGAGGATAAAGGATCTGAAGAATAGTAGCTATCTATCTGCCTGAATGTTGACATGCCAGTGAACATAAATATTTCATTTTTCCTTTCCCCATCCCTTGGACACCGTAGTGAACAGGTAGCATTCTGGTTTTGATTGATAGTTGAGCAAACCCGCATTATAGAAAACACTCTAGGCTCTACAATACTAAGACTTAATATATTATATGTCTCCATGACAACCTAATGTATTAATTAACTGTGCTTCACATCATGTACCTCCATAGTCGAAGTGATATTATAAACTCTCAGCAAATACTGATGCAGATCCTCAGCGATGTGCTCCAACACAAAGACTTTTGACTTAAAAGTGTTCGAATCAGTTTAGAAATAATTTGTCTCATGGGTCTGGAATTGTTGACTTCCCCCTTTGTGAATTGTACTTAGGCTGCTGACCACCAGATATTTTTGGGTGGCAATATCTTTCCTCAGATGTCTGTATTTGTAGGCTGATTTTATAAGACAACACAGTTCTTCCTTATCTTAAAAAGACATCCTGATACACTTAAGAAGCCAAGGCATAGTGAGACTTTAAAGCCAATACTAATTTTATCTTTCATTCCTGATCATACTAATCCCTCCCTTAAGGATGGTCTTATTTTATCCTTTCCCCTTCTTTCTCATTTTCCTTAACTTATTTATCCAAGTTTATGGTATGCCTTTAATTTCATAAACTTTTACAGATTGCTTTTGTAAATGTACACACTGTGATGGCAAAGAGACTTCTAATTGTTAACAGACACTCCCTTCTATTTAATTAGATTTTCAAAGCTTAGAAGGAGAGTTTCCATTGAGATGGGAAATAAGGGTCTTGAAGCTCCCCAACGTCCTGCAGAAGTTAATGGCTCCCGCGCCTCCCATCCGATAAGCGCAAGCTTCTCTGTACCAGACTGTGTTAGGTGCTTAGTCACTTACAGACAAATAAAGAGGATCCTGTGGAGACAACACTGAACACTTAAGGTTTTGCAAATGGGTCAAACCTGCCTGACCAATTTTATAAATCTGTTAGCAACTTCACCTGACTTTGGGGGAAAAACAGGGGAATTTCCAGATTATTTTGACATAACTATAATGTCTTCCAAATTAGGCACATTTTATTGAATCTTAAGAAAAAAAAACCCTCATGACTGCACTAATTTTAGGCAGTTTGGCAACCAGTAGTTTGGCAACTGACTTGCCTGGCTCTTATCTCTGGTGCTCACCACCTGTTGCACATGACCTTCTCAAGGAGCTGTTTTCAGGTGTCTCCAAATTACTCTAGGCTAGTCTGAACACTGCAATTCAAATCTACCTCTGTGTGTGTGTGTGTGTGTGTGTGTGTGTGCGCGCGCGCGCGTGCGCGCACATTTGATAGTTCAAACTTTGTCATAAGGAACTTTCACATACCCAGACCAAAGGTCTATATACCTCGGTAAAGGCCTACACACTTAGAGCAGGGTGGTTATGTCGGTGATTTCCCATGGAAACACTTCCTTTGAGTTTTTGACTCCTTTCTTTTCCATAGTAACCTCCATTCCCTCCAGATAAAAGCATTCGCTTTGCTTAGTTTTTGTCATTTTTTGCTATAACGTACATCAAAGTGTAAGTTTCTTTATTTTTCCTTTCAACATCTTATTTAACCATTTTCCTTTGAATTTTCTTCCCTCTCCCCTTTTACTTTCCATACTGTATGCGTTCCTTCTTCTTAGGTCCTCATGTTGGCTATTTTAATGGAAAACTATGTCTTAGTAATCATTAATTGACTCTATCAAATTGATGATATCAAATTTAACTTGATGCAATATGAAAGTAGAAAGTAATTGGCTCTGGATGTTCAGGGAATCTTGAATTCTTCAGGAGAGAAAAAAAATTCACATGTGCAGAGATACAGACAGAGTGGAGACAGCGTGGATGACTGTTCTGAACCCAAATCAGAAAACACAGGAAGTACAACTAGGCATTATTGGATTTATTGTTCTCATAAAAGTGCATATTAAAAACACAAGGATGAATCACAGGCAGGGGTCAAACTCAGATTGAACCATCCAAGCTCTACCTTGACAGCATGTTGATAAGAAGGTAGTAGCTATGAAAATTATGTAAGTCCAGAGTCAGCTGCTTTCTGTGCTCGCTATTTCAAAGCCTTTGCACCCAGAGATATAAATAATAATGCATTTACCTTGTATACTCAGCTCCCACACATCATTTAACATTTGATTCTATGAGGGGAAATGTGCACATCACAAACACTTCACAAACTCGTACACTGTTCTGATTTCATAGCGGTTTAGAATTGATTTCAATCAGCAATGTTAAACTATTCAAGTGGGAAATATGATTTACCAAAAGTGATTTTTAACGTAGAAGGCAACAATGTTATAGTGGGTGTACTGATGTGAATGTCAATGGAAAAATATATGTACTTTGTCAGCTATCACTCCTTCTAGAATAACCAAAATAATGAAATGAAATAGCATTAATGTTATACACTTTCAATAAGACTACATCTCTGTGGGGTTCAAATAATCTTGCTAAAAGTGTTTAGAAGGATGTTCTACACTTCTTTACCACTCAACATTTGGCACAAAATGATCTTTTAAAACTGATTCAAAAAAAATTTTTTTTCATACAGTTTCTATTAAAGTCCAGGGAAATGAATGGTGACTCTGTTGACTAAAATGTAAATTAACATAAACGTCCAGAAAACTACTTGGCAAGCTGTAGTATTTGCCTAAATTGTACAATTAATTAAACGTGACAAATCTTTTAGGAAGTTATGCTACAAAGTAGTCATTTACATGGTCAGGAAGGTCCACGGGACTTCCAACATGATATAGTCAACTCTTTTGGTGGGCTTCCAGAAACTGAAAATATGATCCTGTTGATGGAGAGGCACCACACACTCTGATCAGCAAGCATGAAAGAATCGAGCTAGGGCACTTCCCTGAGGACTAGCTCTCACTACTGGAAGGAGCTAAGCAAGCTGCTAAAGGAGAGAAACAGTCAATGGTCCACCCAGCTGGAATGTGTACTAACCCCAATAAGGACAGGAGTGGCAAGATCCCTCTAAAGGGACCATAGTGTCCCTTATTCCCTAAAGGGCTAACCAATAGCTAACTGTGCCTAAGGCCTCCTCTTGAGGAGGGACGTCATGGCTGGCACTGTATATCTAGAGCAGTACTGATGACTGGTGAATGCAAGGACCTTAGCACAATGCCCACCACCATCACTTTCCTCAGCCAGTAGTATTTCGAATTGCTTTCTAAAAACTTGTCCTTACATGTATAGATAAGTGTAGCTCTCACGCCTCATCAAAGAAGCTCCGTGTTGCAGCAGACGGGGCCTGTTACAGACAGCTGCAGCTGAAGAGACCACACATTTCTGAGAACAAGTCACTGTGAGATGCCCAGCTGCACATGATGTAACTGCAATGTGCTCTCTACGCTTGAATCTTGGGAAACATTGCAGAAAAGGAGAACAAAAGGACTGTAAGTGTCAGAGGCCCAGGAAGATGGTTGTGAAATTGTGAGAGGCTATTCCTCAACAATATGGTTGCCTATAAAATTCTGGAAACACCAACTGAGGTGCCAATGTGCATGGGGTAAATCTTCCAAGGGTTCACTCCTAGTCAAAGAACTGCAGGCAAGTTAACAGCTGCTGAGCAGGAGAAGCAGTCTCTGATGGACATGCTCCTCAGTGGACAGTCCTAAACACATGCCCCTACAGGAAACTAAGTGAACTCACCAGGATCTACTTATTAATTTATATGTAACTATGGCATATATATGTAACAATGATAACTGAAGAATAAGAGGGCATGGATTTGAGAAGGAATCAGGGGACAGTTTCAGGGAAGTTAGGGAGGAAGAAAATGTAAATATAGTATTCACAAAGGAAGCTCCCAATAAATAAATAAAACTATTTGAAACAAATAGAAATGGTTTTTGAGGGAAAATGAGGGGAATAAATTGACCTACAAGGAATAAATTGATCTACATTGATTAAAACGGTTAGTGGCAAAAGTGAATGAACAAAAATAAGTCCAACAAAAGTGGATCAAGACGTTGTGACTCTATTTGTACTTACTGTATAACCATGGAATTTGGTGATTTCACATTATACTTATTGACACAAAATATACAGTATAATATATATTAGTATGTTAATATGTAATATACTAAGTTTGAAATAATAGACTCTGAGAACAGCATGTTCAAGATGATGGCGCTAGTTAACCTAGGCAAGGAGGCAAACAGGGTAACTCCCAGCCTTTGAGGAGTCTGACTTATGTCACTTGCCTGATAGCTGGATAGCATTAATCAGCTTTGAAAATATGTTACACGTGTTTTCATGAAGTTAGGAAATATGATACATTATAAAAAGCAATACTGGAAACATGTTTATCCTTGATTTCATGTTCTGGCTTACCTTTTAATGATTTATATAATTCACAACCTCATTGTGTTTTTACGTTTAAAAGTTGAGAGAGATAATAGACAGCAATAAAGGGGAATATCAGTGAGAGAAAAAAAAAAAACAGGAAAAGATTTCAGATCCTGCAGGAAACAAACCATTATTTAAAGAGTCAGATCCTTTTCTTTTATGAAAGTATGGCTGGTGTTAGGTTGCCATAAAAAGATAAAAAAGATAATTGTTGTCAACAGATGTCATCATTCTCCCCACCAAGGCAAAACAAAAAGGGGGGAGGGGAAAGACAACAAGAAGTATTTTAGGCCCTTATCAGCTGAGGCGCTTATCTCTAGCTTGTCAACTCTCTAGCATACTCAACAATTATACTCTGTCCCGTAGGCAGGGAGGCCAGAAGGTGGTCATAGAAAAGGGAGATCTGAGACTTCAGAAGTGGTACAATATAAGAAAATGACTTATTGAGGACAAGACCAGTGAAGGCTTCTGTGCCTGGTGCCTTTGAAAGGTCTTGATTGGTCACATGACCTCAGGAGGCAGGTGTTCTCTATTTCTCACATACAAAGAAACTCAGAAGAGGCAATAGGGTTCATGCTCACACAGCTGAGAAGTGAAGAAATGACTTATAAATGCACATCTGGGGCCAGAATCAGTCTTCATTACATGGTTGACAGAACAGGAAAACAAGATATGTAACAAAACCAATGACCTAAAGGGTAATAAAATTTCAGATTACGAAAGGATCCCTCAGATCACGTGCCTCACTTTCTTCATGCTGTGGGAGCAGAGAGACCCTGAGAGCCTAAGAACCTTGTCCAGATTCATAACCGCAGAGCTCTGGGGAGGAACAACTACAAAATATTCTAGAATAAATTATGAAGCAAATTTTCTAGTTTCTGGCAGCCATTCCTCAGTGCCTATCAGTAAATTATTCAGTGGCCGGCTGCGGTCAACACATTTTTAGCTTCATATAAGAAATCTCATTGACATTCTCAATGAAAACACCCTATATATTTTTTTATTAAGCCAGGATGGAGAGCTACAAAAAAATTTTTTTAAGAAATAATTTTTAAGAAATTATTTAGTTTGTACTATTTTTCTTTAGCTTCCATTACCTTTATCAATTACTCATGAATGTTTTGTGTTCTGAAGGAAAGCATCAAAGATTTGGTTTTCAAATGCATTTACCATTTAGACATACTAATGTAAGCTTCCAAAAAATCATATTTATAGCATTTGTATTTGGTATTACAGTGAATTTTCATAATCCAAATTAAGAGAGAAAGCTTCTTTAGTTTTTTAATGATGTATTTATTTTACCTTCTGTGTATGAGTGTTTTGCACATTTGCATGTGTGTGTATCATGTGTGTGCCTGATGCTTGTGGAGTTTAGACGAGGATATTGGATTCCCTAGAACTGAAGCTATGGACGGCTGTCAACCACTACGTGGGTGCTGAGACTTGAACCCGGATCCTATGTCTTATCAGTAAGTGCTCTTAACCACAAGCCATTTCTCCAGCTTCAAGCAACTCATTTTCAGAAAATCTTTGAACTCATTTCTCCATCAGAGAAACACCAAAGTTACAGCCTTAAGCTGAGTCCCCTTCCTTTGGTGGTAGGATGTGAATTAAGCAATTGTTACTGCTGAAGCTGCAGGGCATCTGGCAAAGCAGCTGAACTTTATCAAGCTCGGAGAACTTACCTGAAATATTTAGTTCACCTTCCTTGAATAGAAATGCTTTCAACATCCCACAAATGTTTATACGCATCACAAGCATATGCAGACACCAAGTCCTAGCCTATCTCTTCTGGTACCCAGTGACATACGGAGAATGGGAAAACAAAGTCATCCCACAAGAGATGAAATAATTAAGTTCTTAAGCTTGTAGTATAATTAGTATTAATGAGAAGAACTCAAGCATTATGGTTTAGTCAGAGTAGACATCTATTAGTGTAGCCAGTGACTTCAACACAATAGGGAGTCTCTGTTGTAATGGCCACCTCAATGCTCAGTAACTCTGAGGGCTTACAGATGCTCATGAGAATGGCCATAGGTTACCTGCCACTGTCAAATCAGAAGCCACTGCCTGATTGAAGTTTTACACAGATCCCAATTGGGGGTTGGTTTGGTGCTTTGTGTATTCAGATGTTAAGTTCTGGGCCCCAAGATCTGGTTGCAGTCCAGAGCAATGCATTCTCCTGTACACAAGAATGGTGTTGTGTAAGTCTTGTTCCCCAATTATCTCTTATTAGTTAATTAAAAAAAAAAAAAAGAGGATAGACAGCCTGTAACTGGTCGTAAGAGAGGTAAGTGGGGATTCTTGTTCCTGAGCTTGTTGTTGCAGGTAGGGACCACAAGGCAGCAAAGAAAAGAAAGGAAGAAAATGCAGAGAAAGGATGCGGCCTTGTGGAGCACATGCAGACTAGACAGGACCAATTTTGACAGGTTCCTTGGGGTGTGCAGCTGGGAAGTGGCCAGACTAGCTTAGAAAGTCAGTATAAACCATACTTGCCAAGTTACTGTACTGTTGAATACATTAATTGGTCTTTGTCTCAATTATTTTGGAGGTAGTCAGGTTAGAAAAACCTACCAAATTAATAAAAATTTCAGCAATAGATCTCATCAAGGGAAAGTGAATTGGGTTTTTCAATGGTACAGATAAGAATTTTAGTATAGACTCCTGGGCTTCACCCTAGAAATTCTATTGTCCTTTTTAAATTATAATCAATTAGTTTTATGCTTCTCAGTGATTTTTAACGGTTTGGAATGAAGTGTAAGGCTTTACCAAAGCATTTTGGAGCAGACTTCCCCCCCCCCTCCATTTTTTTGTTTTTGTTTTTCGAGACAGGGTCTCTCTGTGTAACTTTGGCTGTCCTGGACCTCACTCTGTACACCAAGCTGGCCTTGAACTCACAGAGATCTGCCTGTCTCTGCCTTCTGAGTTCTGAGACTAAAGGTGTGTGCCACCATGCCTGGCTGTCCAGTCCTTCTTCAGTGTGCCATCTATGAATCGGAAATTTCATTGAAAATCAAATCGACTGGTAACCTGAGCTGTAACTCCCTGTCTCCAGCCTGTAATGATTTCTGTTTTTATGAAGTACCCAGATTCTGACTGACTTCCCAGTACCTCCTTGCTCTCCAGTCTGTTCCTCAGGGACCCACCTCCAACCCTGAAGATCCTCAGAGGAAAGTACTTATAACCTAGTAGGCAACATCCAAGCTGAAGGTGTCAAAATGCAAATAGGTTCCATTGGACTGGCTCAAGTTCTTACCACACTAGCATTCAATGTTTTGAACATCAGCCTAAGTAAGGGAGAAACAAAAATACTCCTGAAACTCATTCTTGAAAGGGACCTCCCACAGGACTGGGAGCCTGACTCATGCTCTTTTAAGCTCTCTTAGCTTTTGAGTGGTTTTATAATGTAGCAATAACTTACTAATGCAAAAACCTATATACGTCTAGTTACCAGAGCCGCCTCATCAAGAATGGACTTGAAACTACATGTTACATGCCCATATGCATATGGGCAGCAATAATTAGATTCACCCAGTTATAAATAAATAAATAAATAAATAAATAAAATTGGGAGTAACATATGTTTGGGGAATCCCCGTGGAACTTGTTCGGGGAGTGGGTATGGATAAAATCTAGATATATTGCACAAATATACAACATTTTCAAACAACAAATACAATATTATTTTTAAATTATATATAAATATTCTCCAAAATTTTAGAGTAATTCCCTGAAGTGGCTAGCATTGCCACTGCCCACATGAGGAAAATGAAGGACAGAATGGTGTGATGACTTCTTCTAAGTACAAAAGACCAAACCAAACCAAAGCAAACAAGCAAACAAACAATCCTATCCAGTGAGAAAGCCAGAATCCTAAGCCAGTTAGAAGTGATGGCAAAGCACTGTGGCTGAATCTGGGGGGGTTTACACAAGGCAGAGTTGGTTGAGGCGTGAGGGTCAGAGTTCCAGGATTGACTTCACACATATAGTGAATGTGAGGACAGCCTGTGCACATGGAACCACTGCAAAAACAAACAAACAAACAAACAACAAAACCAGAGTGACAGAATAAATGATATATAAATACAATTGAACTAGAGATCAATGTCAATGAGGTTAATAATCACAGTAATGGAAAGAATTGTTAGTTTGCTGATATGTGTTCAATTTTTATTCAAATTTATGTCTTTAAATCATTTCTTAATATTTTATTATATATACATGTATACACACACATAACACACACACACACACACACACACATATATATATATATATATATAATTTTTAAATTCAAAATTCTAATTCTAACTCATTATGTTACAAACTGCTCTCCCGGGAAGAAAATTTTTTTCCAGGCTGTTTGGTTCTCAGGATTTATTTAACTCACATCCATCATTATTAGAAGGGCCAATGATGGATATAAGTATATATTGTCATTATTTCCAATTAATTTTCTTCTTTATTAATATGTAATATGCATTAAATATTTTCTTTTATGTTAATATATAATATTACTACTAATATATAGTTATACCTCTCAAAAATAATCAGAACAAAGAATCGACTTCAGACTAGACAGTTTTGATGGCCACTCGAGTGGAATCTGATCATCACCTGGGCTAGCAGCTCTTACTTGTGACTCTAAAAACTTATTCTAGCTGCATGCTAGCTAAGTTCTTTCTTGGCTGTCTTTGGATAGAGAGTAAATGCTGAGCCTCAAGATTCATTTTGCTGCCAAGGGCTCTATGTGATACATTCAGCAAACAGAATCTAGGAAAGGCTTTGCTCTCTTCCTCTTAGGCATTGCTTTGCAGCAAAGTTGTTCCCCCCAAAGAAGGCAGAATTCCACAGAATGCTTTCGCTGAATTCTTCGATGTGGCTCAGATGAACATGTCTCAGAGGCACTGCTTGCTTGAGTTGCTGTCAATTACCGGTTTCCGTTATTGGAAACTTAAGTGAGATCCGTAATCTTAGTGGAAAACAGAACCCTTAATCCTGTGGTTTATTTAATTAGTATTTCATTTTAAATAAGCCCTAACTAAAATCTATGCAGGGGGTTATTCCCAGTGCTTCAGCTGCCCTAGTAAGGACAGAAAGAAACAGAAGTAGCTGTGAGTATCACAATGAGGAAAGGCTTCTTTAAATTCTATTGATCTGCTTTTCAGGCAACGGGTCATGACTTCATTGTTAGAAAAAGAAGGAAATTTTAATTAATTGGAAAAACTCAATATAGAAAATGTCTCATTAACTACAATAAGAGGAAACACTGAGGAGAAGAAGGGAATTGTAGTCTGTGCATTACATGTAGAAAGAAGAGGTAGAATTACATTCATACAAGAATTCACAAGTAGAAAAAAAAAAACGCCGGTGGGGATTTTCTCAGACTGCTTAAATACCTTCAAGGTTACAAAATTAATGAGGGAAGGGAATTGCTCAGTCTCGGTTGATGAGAACAAGCCTTGGCCTGGAGCTACAGAAGGAAAGATCACCCTAGCTGCTAGGAAACAGTGAGCTAGAGAGAGGATTCAGTGGGGAAGCAGGGAGACAGAAAAGCTGCCACACCAGCCCAGCGCTTACATAAGCAGGCGGGGCACGTTATGTAAAAGACAGGCTTGGCTTTCCACGGTCATCTTGCATAACATGGGCTGCTCTGAAGTGTGTTTTCAATTCCTCTTATCCCTTTTGTGTCTTAAGGACATCCGACTCCCTGTTATGCCCAGCGTTCTATGCATGATCTCCTTTCCTGATAACAACTTGTAACGTAGCTCCATTCACTAGCTTGCTTTACAGCGGAAGTAATGTAGTAGCCATGTGTTGTAAAACATCTTTGAGCTGTTGACATGGTTAATACCGGCATAGGTACGATGCAAACACATGCTTATCCCTGCAGTCTGTGATTTCTCACTGTCATCTTTTTTTTTTTTTTACTCTTAAGACTTGTTTTTATTTTATGTGTATGGGTGCTTTGACTCCATGTATGTCGGTGCACCACAGGAATGCAGAGGCCATGGAGGCCAGAAGAGGGCATCAGATTCATAGGAGTTACGAAGTGTAGTTAGCCAGTAGGTAAGTGCTGAGATTATCATGTCATGTCAGCATCCAGTGTCTTTTTAAGTGATCAAGTGCGACTCTCAAGTTCATTAGGAGTCTGCAGCATGCCATCTAGGCTACTATAATCTCCAACCTCATGACTGTTTCCATAGTCAATTCAGAGCACAGAAAAGCAATTCTTGGAAGCATTATTATGTAGGTAAGGTTGGTATTACATATATTACTAAGCAGATTTTAGAAAGCCTTCAGTTAACATTGAATGGAAAACTTGGAAAAGGATCACTTTCCAAACATTTGGAAAAAATACTGACCACAAGATTCATTAATTACAACCATCATGTTCATTTTACGCACACTATGAAGAAGCATATTCATATTAAATGTGCTGACATTTATTATGTCCAACACCTGCTTATGTTAAATGAGTGCAAAATACTCACTTTCCGAGGGCAATTATTCGTTCATTCTTTTCAGAACCTCAAATGCCCTCTAGCAAAATTCTAACTCTAGTGGGAAGGGGAATTTTTCCATGCAGTTCGGCCTCAGGATTCATTTAACTCACATCGATTATTATTAGATAGACCAATGATGAGTATTAGTATATATTGTAACTATTTCCAAAGTCATGCCGACACTAACAAAATATATTTATAAACTGTTTTTGTCTAACAAGTATTAATAAAATGTAGATGGGATATATGCAAAACTTAGTTAGATATAAATAGTTCACACAAGCAGTTTTAATTTCTGCACAGATGGTGGTAAAAGCAAGCTTAGACAACTTTGTGACACCAATAAATATCATTTTAATTTATTATCATGTTGTTTTAAAAAGAAAATGACAAGAAAATTATTTTATTGGATGTGGAAATTTTGCTTGTCTTTCATATAAGAAGAAAAATATTCTTAGAGAATATCCATTTTAAACGACAATACTGAGAACAAATATATTTTAATAAGGGTGGAGGTGGCAAGATTATCTTTTGTAAATATTTCTCAACAGATCTGTTGTTGCTATAAAAATGATGGTTTAGGGAAGTATAATTATAGCTCTGTTACTCAGTAAATCCCTGCAATACAATTAATTTGCAGGAGACTTCTCTAGCAGGGTAACTTATGTTGTGAAGTATAGCTCTTGAGAAAAACAAGGTGGAGGGCATATGACCTTTGCACACAGCCAGTACAATCGAGGGATCCTGCCAAGCTCTCTCTCCCTGAAGGTAAGGGAGAGCATCAATCATTGAAGATCAGAGACAAGGAGCAACACAAAGGTTTGCAGTTCAAGGAAGGAGCCAGCACGGCCATGCAGGGGGCTGTCTAATGAGCATTTAATGAAGAAGCAGGTGTAAACAGGCTAGACACCCTTAGGGTTGCAAGAGCAGAGACTGCCCAGCAAATTTGTCCATAATGATGTCTATAGAAAAGTGCTAATAGTTGGCCCCATTATTATTTGTTACTTCCGATCGTTCTTGCATGAGACATTAAGAAGCAAACAATCTCTGTGATAACCACTCACCTTCATTACAAATCCATACATGCCTGAAGCTACACGAGTAAGTCAAAGAGCAAAACAAAGCAAAGCAAACTAATGCACACCATGTAAGTCAGGCGGACAGTTATCTCCTCACAGTGGAATGAAGCCCATCATGACTAATACTGAAACACATGCTCAAATGTTTCAATTCAAAGTTTCTAAGATACACTTGACACGCACCGTCAAAATAAGATACAGAATTCTCCTCACTAGTGTTTTATAACAAGAAGAAATACCCAGGCTCACCACCAGCCATGTTCTGGAAACACAAAGATAAATAAAAAGACACAAAAGTTCAATACTCCACGAGAATTATAGGATCATTAGGCTTGTAGGTCAGCTATTACAAGCATCAAGCATCATTGTGGCAGACAGGCCAGAAATAATGTAAAAGCTGGTGGCAGGGGTTGGTGCTGTACGGCAGTTTCCTTCAAGGTTAAATCTTCCATCTTGGAGAGAAGTTGAGACATGGGATATTTATGGGGAAGTAAAGCAACAGGATGTTCTAAGGGAACATAAAACATTCCATTCTGCAGAGACGCTCCATTATTAGCCTTGGGGCAAACAACTCATATAGTTTCAGGAAGTTCCTGAAACTGACACTATTCATTAAGCTTTTCACTCCCAAAGAGTATTTACCCAGTAAAGACTATTAGGAATCATGCTCCGACAAGTTGAGTGTCCTATGAGAGGATCCAAACAGCTTGGAAGAAACAGAAACCAGTCAAGCATAGACTAACACAAGCCAATCAGTCTGGAAGAAGCAGAGGCTAGCTAAGCTACATGGAGGAGGATCCATCAGACTGAGTCACCAGGAAAGGACACTCTCTACTTGGTAAGCTGACTCCAGGCTGTGCAGTATACTCCAGATTTCGAGTTTGGTGAGCCGTGCTGGGATAGAATTTGGTGATGCAGCTGTCTTTGAGTCACTTCTGCTTCTGTAAGCAACCTCTCACCCATATTTCTGTAAGTAATGCCAATAAAACTCACTGGTTCATTATGTTGACTCATTATTTTAGCCCTACTCAGGACAACAGAAACCAGGAATTTAAGTGAATCAAGAGCTTGTCATTTTGGGATAGAGCCAGCAAGATATGACAAGGACAGGACACACTGCATCTGAGCAGAGTCATCGGCATGTGGATGACACCAGAATCTGCCACTAGAGCAACAGCTGTGACCCTTCAAGGGATTCTGATCAAGGAAACTGGAGATGTACACCTAGTTCTTTGGGCTAAAAAAGACAAAGCCTTTTGTTGTGTGTAGGAGAGGCTATCCTTTCAAAGAGCTAGAAGGCAAAAGCACCCAGAACCAGCACATGAGGAATACAGTTTCCAGAGAGATGAAAGAGTCTGGCTCAGGCCACACAGATGACTCCATCATCTCTGAAAGCCAGGGGAGTTAGATGGAGGCAAAGTCCATTAATGAAGCCTGTCTGTGGATAAAGTATGGAAGCTGCCATACTCAATAACCAACAGTCTGTCAATAAAGGAGTCAAGAGCAAGAGCGAGTTCCAGTGTCCTACCCTGGAACCAGATAGCCAAGAGAAAACAATTAAATGCTTAAACTTTTAAAAAGAGAAAAGAAAAAAGGAACTTCCCATCATGACTAGACACAAGAACCAAATATGTTCTCAATATATTTCTGCTTTGTGGCTTTCCAGAACTATATATTTGGCTAATTAGTAGTCAAACATATACAGCGTTCAAATTTGGGGGAGGGCCTAACTATTTAATGTTTCTTATGTCCCCATGGACTTTCAGGAGGCCTGAAGATATTTACTTCAACTTTGATTTCTAAATGTTCTAAGAGGCTGAGATTCACATATTTCTGCTTAAAAATAGAAAGCACATCTGTCAACAAAGAACACTCATAGAAATTGAGAGACAAGAACAAAATGTACTTTCTTATTCATAGAAACTGAGCAACTTAGAACAAATCAAAAATTTAAAAAACTACCACCTGGTTTTAGTCTCAGGTGCACCTCTTCTGATGGAACTTAGCCATGAACTTGGTATCTAAGTAAGTTCCATGAGAAACAGTTGCTATTGACCAAACTAGACCAAGAAACTCTCAAACAGAAAAGAGTCCTCCCTGTTTTCTGGTATAAACATTCACTTATTATAAATGACTCCCTTAATTATCTGGAAAACAAGAACATTATCATAGATCAAATATATTTCTGAGAATTTAACTACATTAAAAATCACAGGAACCTCACCCAGAAGTTCCTCTTCTGTCTTTTATTAATACTGAACTTGGATTTGGCCTCAGCATTCTGAACCAAGTTGCTGTTGCTGAAAGCCAGAATTCAAGTAGTTGATGTGCTGTATTGATTATGTAGAAGGGCTAATGTCATCAAATGTTGTTCTTTCCCAAACAGTAGCAATACCGCAGAGGACCAGAGCTCGTGCTAGAATCTCCAGCGAGATGGAATTCGGAGGAGAAGATCCTAGGTGGTAGCTAGATGAGTGAAAACAATGTCTACAACTGAGAGGCTTCCAGGGCACCTCCAACTCTTCCACGTGGCAGGACACGGAGAGATGAGAGCTGGTAATGAGTTAAGAAACAACCTTTGGCCAATGGAAAATCTGCAGGCACTTTGCTTGATCTTGGACATTTCAGTCTCTAGGACTTTGAGCAGTACATGCCTGATGCTCATAAAGGAGCCAGTCTATGTGTCTCATCATAACGGGCAGGATGGATTTAAACAGTGATGAAAGCATTTTAGAAACAGCAGTGATGAGATGCTTGTGAGGATGAACTCTTGGTATCCATTGCAGAAGTCAAATTCCAGAGGTTTTAAAACTTAGAATTCTCTCAGTTGTGCTCATAAATATTTGCTCATATCCAGTGTTTATAAGTCATAGGTTCCCAATATTATTTGTACTGTGGGTCCCATCTATCTCTAACTGGATAAATCCCTGCAGAAATGATTATTTATCAAGAGACTAAGATTTGTGCCCTTTTGGAGTTTACAGTCTAGGTACAGATGAATGGGAAAAGGGGTTGATATATTTTATAGTGGGGGAAGGATGGGGGATTTTGCAGCTAGATTTGTGACATTAGAATTTCTTTGCTTCAAGAAGCTGTTTCTGTGTGGGGTCTTCTAATCCCCACATCTTAGATTTACATTACTGCTGTTTTATGGCTGTTGTTTTGCAGTGGTCATGTCTTTGAGGTCTTGGGACTGTTACAATCATGCATGACAATAGAGTAACTGCTTTATTCCATTTTAAGGCATTCGCAGATGTGCTGTACCTATTTTTCTATTGTGACCAATTGCAGTGAAAGGGAGGGATCCTATCACTGGTGTTTAGACAAGCAACTTTTTCTGCCAGTGGTTTTAGGCATATTTCCAAACACTGACAGTCTACATTGCTTCTGGATCCCCAAATATTTTGAGAACCCCCAAAAATCCAGTTGACATCTCTTCCTATGAACAGAAAATGACACAGCAATAGTCAACAATCTCTCCACTAACAGATCTAGCATTCTCATACACAGAAATGTCCTTCAAACTATTGCACACCATACATTAGCAGATCTTCATCTATTTACTAATCCAAGGTTGAGTGAGAGAAGGTCAACTGTCTTTATTTTACTTTTCTGCACTACTTGTGGAGGAAATAATTGCTCATTTTCCATCAAACTCTTTATATAATACAATATTTTATAGGTCTTTAATTTGTAGATTTATATTGCTCTTGTTATTTATCTATATCTATGTGTTGAAAGGTTACAATTGTTTAGCCGTAATGCAAGAGAAGGTGATAGACGAGCTAAAGAGGAAAGTTTCTGGTTTGTCTCTCTTGGATGACTTCCAGAACGTTCTGATTTCCTGGGAGGAACACTGGAGTGGGAATACGAACTGGTATTAATTCTCTTGATTGGAGTTTGTCTATGAAATTAGAGAGTTTAAGTAAATCATAGGTGTCATGAGATGGATGTCAAATATACCTCATAGACTCATGTGTTTGAAAAATTGGTATCCAGCTTGTGGCACTATTATGAAAGCATGTGGACCCTTTTAAATGTAGAGCCTTGCGAGAGGAAACTGAGTCACTTCAGGTGGGCCTTTGACATTTGTTAGCTGTACTCCTTTCCCTGTCAGTTCTCTGCTTCCTAACTACAGACACTACCTGCTCCTGCTACAATGCCTCCCTGAGGGTGATGGACATCCCTTCTAGAAGTATAATTCAAAATAAAACCTTCCTCCCCGAGCTGCTTTATAGCAGCTTAGAAGAAACTTGCATCCTTAGAAAGAAGAATATAAGCCTTCTTTCTCTTGTATCTAGGGTAGGTGGGTTGGAAGGGAGGCAGAGGTATTAAAGAACACCAAGTAGACTACGTTTTAGATCAAAGTCTACATTGTTTCTTGTCTGATACTTGTTCTCACCTAAAACAAACATAATTTATCAAATAGCCAAGGACTTCTCTCAGGGAAAATACAATATATGTATGTATACAATTCTCAAATAATTAATAAAGATATTATATTTTTTAAAAACCCAAGCTGGATTCATACTATGTCATGCACACATACAGGAGCCCTAATACTAAAACATCAACATATAGAATAAAGTATTGGCAAAGGTATGAAAATTGATAGTTCTGTTGCACCACCAGAGGGGATATACAATGGTATTACAAGAGATCATGGTAGCTCTTCAAAACCTTAAGGAGTCACTAAAAGAAATGAAAGTAGAGACATGGCTATTTGCATAATTATATTGCTAACAGCATTCTTTACAATAGCCCACAAGAAAAAACAGTTCAAATTGTTCATTAAGGGACTAATGGAAAATCAAAATGTTGCTATAGTGCAGTGGATCTCAACCTTCCTAATGCTGTGACCCTTTAATGCAGTTCCTCACATTATAGTGGCCCCTAATCGTAAAATTATTTTTGTTTCTACTTCATAACTGTAATTCTGTTACTGTTATGGATTGTAACGTAAATGTGTTTTCCGATGGTCCTAGGTATCCCCTGTGAAAAGACTGTTTAACCCTCAAAGGGGTCATGACCTACAGGGTGAAAAAAGTTGCTATTGGGGGATGTTATTGAGCTTTAAAAAGAAGGGCATTCCAGGATGATGATCTGGCTCAGTAGGGGAAAAGCTTGCTGTTCCCTGGAACCCACATGATAGGAGAGAACTTTCTCCTGTAAGTCACTCTCTGACTCATATGTTTCAAGGCATATGCATGTATAAACACACGCACAAACACACAGACACAAACACAAATAAATAAATGTAATAAAATAAATTAAAAAGGAATTATTATCTCCCTGGAAATGTCCATTAGAAATAAAAAAGATCACCAACTTCCATTGTCCTCCTACCAGAGGAGGCCTGTGTCTAGCCCAAACAGCATTCAGCTTAGCGCCCTCTCTGCTGCTGACTCCGTTTACCAGACCCACCTGGGACAAGGCCAGCAGCGGGACGATCAGAGCTACTAACAACAGAGACAACCAGATGGCTAGAGTTCAGGGTAAAGGCACAAGCAACAAAACCCAGGGCAATATGACACCATCAGAAACCAGCTATCTTACCACAGTAAGCCCGGAAGATATTGTCACACCTGAAGCACAAGAAAATGTACATAAATCTGAAGTTATAAAAATGATAATGATGATGAGGCCTTAAAGGAGGAAAATAAATCCTTCAAAGAAATATAGGAAAATACATACAAATAGATGAAGGACTTGAATAAATCCCTTAAAGAAATGGAGGAAAATAAAATTAAATGGGGAAAGGAAATAGATAAAAGTGTTCAAGACCTAAAAACAAAAATAGAAGCAATAAAGAAAACACAATTTGAGGCAATCCTGGAGATGGAAAACCTAGGGAAGAGAACAGAAACTACAGATATAAGCATCACCAAGAGAATACAAGAGATTGAAAAGAGAATCTCAAGTGTGGAAGATATGATTGAAGAAATTGATACATCAATCAAAGAAATATTAATTCTAAAAAGTTTCTGACACAAAAAATCCATGAAATCTGGGATAGTATTAAAAAAATCAAGCCTAAGAATAACAGGAATAGAAGGAGAAAACTTCCAGCTCCAAGGCCCAGAAGATATTTTCAACAAAATCACAGAAGTAAAATTCCCCAACCTAAAGAAAGAACTGCCTATAAACACACAAGACACTTACAAAACAGCAACTTGATTAGAAGAGAAAACCCTCCTCTTGCATAGTAATCAAAACACTAAATATACAAAACAACAACAACAAAAAAAGAGTATTAAAATTTGCAAGGGGAAAAGGCCAAGACACATATAAAGGCAAACCTATCAGAATTACATCTGACTTCGCAACTGAGACTATGAAAGCCAGAAGGGTCTTGGAAGATGTCATGCAGACATGAAGAGACCAGAGACATCAGCCTAGACTACTATGCCCAGCAAAACTTTCAATCATCATAGATGAATAAAACAAGATATACCACGACAAAACCCAAGTTTACATAGTACCTATGCAAAAGTCCAGCCTTACAGAAGATACTAGAAGGAAACTCCTAATCAAAGAGGCTAACTATACCCAGGAAAAAACAGGAAATAAATAATGCTACATCTGCAAATCCAAAAGAAAGGAAACACACACACACACACACACACACACACACACACACACACACCTACCACCACTAACATCAAAATAACAGGAATTAAGAACCATTGGTAATTAGTATTGATCAACATCAATGACCTCAACTCTTCAATAAAAAGACATAGGCTAACAGAATGGATGCAAAAACAGGACCCATCATTCTGCTACATACACAAAATGTACCTCAGAAATAAAGATAGAAATTACCTCAGAGTAAAGAGCTAGAAAAATGTTTTCCAAGCAAAGAAATCTAAAAAGCAAAATGCAGTAGCCATTCTACTTCCTAATACATTAGACTTTCAACCAAAATTAATCAAAAGAGATGGAGAAGGATAAGTCATACTCATCTACGGAAAAATCCACCAAGAGGACATCTCAATTCTGAACATCTATGGCCCAAATGCAAGCACACCCACATTCGTAAAAGAAACAATCCTAAAGCTTAAATCACACATTGAAACCCACACATTACTAGTAGGAGACTTCAACACCCCTCTCTCATCAAGAGAGAAACTAAATGGCGAAATAAGGAAACTAACAGACCTCATGAACCAAATGGACCTAAGAGATATCTACAGAACATCTCACCAGAGCACAAAGGAATATATGTTCTTCTCAGCACTTCATGAAACCTTCTCCAAAATTGACCGTATGCTCAGTCACAAAGAAAGCCTCAACAGATATGACAAGATTGAACTAATCCCTTGGATCTTATCCGACCAGTATGGATTAAAGCTCGAACTCAACAATAAGAGAAACAACAGAAAACCTACTAGCTCATGGACACAGAACAGCTCAATGATCACTGGGTCAGAGATTAAATAAAGAAAGAAATTAAAGACTTCCTAGAATTCGATGAAAATGAAGGTACAACAAACACAAACTTATGGGATACAGTGAAATCAGTGATAAGAGGAGAGTTCATAGTTCATAACACTAAGTGCCTTCATAAAGAAACTGGTGATACCCCATACTAGCAATTTAACAGCACACCTGAAAGCTCTAGACCACAAAAAAACAAACACAGCACAAAGGAGTAGACAACAGGAACTCATCAAACTCAGCTCTGAATTTAGTAAATTAGTAACAAAGAGAACAATACAAAGAATCAACAAAACAAACAGCTGGTTCTTCGAGAAAATCAACAAGATAAACAAACCCTCAGCCAAACTAACTAAAAAACAGAGGGAGGATATCTAAAGGAACAAAATCAGAAACGAAAAGGGAACATAACAACATACACTGAGGAAATTCAAAAGATCATTAGGTCATACTTCAAAAGCCTACATGCCACAACATTTGAAAATCTACATGGGATGGGCTAACAACTGAGATGTAATATGAATAAATTAATTAAAAAATAAATAAAATTAGCAAATACTTTCAAAAAAAAAAAGAAAATCTAAAGGACATGGGCAATTTTCTTGACAAATTTAACTTACCAAGCTTGAATCAAGATCAGGTAAACAGTTAAAACACTTCTAATACCCCTTAAAAATTAGAAGAACTCATCCAAAGTCTCCCAAGCAAAAACCAAAGCCAATCAACCAACCAAACAAACAAACAAAATACAAACCCAGGGCCAGATGGTTTTAGTGCAGAATTCTACCAGACATTCAAAGAAAAGTTAACACAATACTCTTCAAACTATTCCAATAATAGAAACAGAAGGAACATTGTCAAACTCATTCTCTGAAGCCATAGCCACCCTGATACTCAAACCACAGAAAGACTCAACAAAGAAGGACAATTTCAGGCCAATTTTATTTATGAACATTGATGGAAAAACACTCAATAAAATACTCCCAAACCAAATCCAAGAACACATCAACTACATCATCCACCATGATCAATTGGGCTTCATCTTAGGGATGCAAGGATGGTTCAACACATGAAAATCCATCAATGTAAGTCACCATATGAACAAATTGAAAGAAAAAAATCACATGATCATCTCATTAGGCACAGAAAAGGTCTTTAACAAAATCTAATAGCACTTCATGATGAAAGTCTTGCAGAGATCAGAGATACAAAGCTCATATCTAAAAATAATAAAGGCTATATATAGCAAGCCGATAGTCAACATCAAATTACATGGAGAGAAACTCAAAGCAATTCCACTAAAACCAGGGACAAGACAAGGCTGTCCACATCTCTTCAATATTGGACTTGAAATTCTAGCTAGAGCAGTAAGGCAACTAAAGGAGATGGAAGAGATATATAACGGATCTTGGTGTAACTCTAACCAAGCAAGTCAAAGACCTGTATGACAAGAACTTGAAGTCTCTGAAGAAAGAAATTGAAGAAGATATCAGAAGATGGAAAGATGTGCCACGCTCATGGATAGGTGGGATCAACATAGTAAAACTGGCCATCTTACCAAAAGCAATCTACAGATTCAATGCAATCTCTATCAAAATACCAACATAATTCTTTACAGACCTTGCAAGTACCTGGAGGTGACAGGAACTTTACAACTCCAATAGAACCAACTATCCAAGGCCCAGAAGGACTTGCTGAGACTGAAGCACCATCCAAGGACCATCCATGGATTGGACCTAGTTCTCCTACATAGCTGTAGACAATGGGTAGTTTGGGTTTCATGTGCATCCTCTAGGAAGGGGATGGGGGGTGCTGTCTCTGACATTGACTCTGATGCCAGGTCATAGAGGAAGAGGACATTCACAGTCCTGATGTGACTTGATGAGCTGTGGTGGATGGGAAGGGGGGGCTCCCCTTTTCTGAGAAATAGGGGAGAGGAGAGGGAGAGAGGGAGAGAAGGTGGAACTGTGAGGAGAGGAGGGATGGGGCTATGACCAAGATGTAATGTGAATTTTAAAAATTAAATAAATATATAAACAAAACTGAAAAAAATAACAGATCTACTGATTTTGGTTTTTGAGGAAAAATATTTCATTAATAATGTTATATAGAAATATATTGATTTAATAATAGTTTGGAAATAGTGTGTTATGCAAGATGTCTTATTAACTAAAAAACCTTCAGACAGATCATCTCCTGTGATGAGTTTTAGAGTTGCCATTGTTTTCATTATTTTTATCTGTAGAGGAAAACAAAAAATAGATTTACATGTCTGCATGTCAATCAAAAGTAATCTCCCATCCCAAGGTGAACAGTACTTATTTTCCTCAGTGACATCTCCCACTGGTAGACTGTCTACATGTTTAATTGATTTCCAAAAGGAATAATAACTCACATACACCTTAAGAAACATTTTGATAATGAGCATTATTCTTTTATGTTCTAAAGCCATACTAGTAGAAAATCTTGAAATACACTCGCCTGCTTCCCCTTTTAACAGGAGGATGCTTGCTAACAGAATGCTCATAAACGCAACGGACTGCTGAAGGCTGTGCTCATGGGCGGTTGCTAGGGAACTTGCTTTCCATTTGTGTGTTGCACAAATCTCTTTCCCTTTGGATTTATGTCTTGTTAAGAATATCATCCTGTAAATCAATCAAAAGAAGTGTTTCCTCTCTGCAATTGAGAAGCAGGATACGAAGGAATGTGCAAACATTTAGAATGTTAATTCTTTCAACATGGCAAAACTGCACAAGAACACACCCGAGCTCAGAGTTATCCAGGGTGCTCTTTCAAGCATATCAATGGATACACACGCATCACTGAATGGACAGAAAATGTCCTAGAGGGTTTAGAAACATGAATTCCATTATTTTTCTAAATTATCCTTTAAGTAAAGCTTGGCCTTAGGTTCCACCAAGAAAAGGTACTCTGAAGGCCTTTGAAAGGAGACCACTGGAAACTCCTGCTTTCCTCTCTTAATGACAAAGGCTGGACGGGTACAGAGAACAAATCTTTGGAGGGTTCCCTGAAGTCTGTGCCAATCTTCCTCATCAATGCTGCGGCTGCTGAGAGGCCTGCCAAGAGCTCCTGCCCATCCTGGCACCTCCTGATCTTTTGAAAAGCAGCAACAGTTCTCTCTACCCTTCATTACCAGCCTTTTTGTACTCTGCGGGAATATAATTCCTTGGCTGAAGTTACTTCTTGCTTAAATCCTTAAAGTTATTTTTTGCTTTCTTAAGGGAATCCTGGCCAAGGTAGAATCAACTCATCATTAAGTAGCCATCAGGAGACATTCACTCACTGCTGATAAAAGTCAGCTCGCCTGTCTAAAAAAGAGAGCTCCTGTTCATTAGAATCTAAACACATCAACTTTGAGCCCAAGTTACAAAATTTCTGCAGAATCCCTCCATTTTCTTGAGTGTAGATATAATATTTGTTATATTCCTTCATGGGAAACATTAAGCTCTTGACCCCATAACAATGAAATAATCAATCAGCACAAAGCCTAGAAAATGTTACACAAAATTCATATGTACATCTCCTTGGCCTCAAGCCAAATAATGAGAAATAAAGTTTTGTTTTGTTTTTGGTGTTTTCTATCTGCATAACAGATTTGAAACATCTAAGGGGAATCTAATGATATGTAACAAGGCTGTCATCATTTTATTGAAGAGAACGGGAATTAAAGAAAAAAAACCCAAACTTATAAACCACACTGGAAATTTCCTAAAACCAATAACTCTTTGATTGTATTTATGCAAATATATGCATATGTGCAGTTTTCTAAAATAAAAAAAGTCTGGGAGAAATATAGAGTTGGAAGATGTTTTAATAAACTTTCAAGTTTTTTATAATAATTTAATGTATAAGAAGTTCTGCCCTCATAATTTCTTGGAGGTCTTAAGCTCTGTGTTTTCTGTTCTTGGGTGTGACCTCAGCTAACAGACACTTAGTTTAGGACACTTAATCATTTGTTTTCTTGTAAACTTGTTTCTCTTTAGGATTTCAGGTTGTGATATTCATAACAAACTCCAAGTATAACTTCAGCTTTGAAACAGACTATATACATATACATATACATATACATATAGGATCATGGGAAGATAACTTATTAAATGAGTGAAACAATGTGCTCTCTTTGTCAAAGACTCAACACAGGGGTATAGAATCAGCTCTTGTACAGAAGAGAGACTTACTTCCTTATTCCATTTATTCCCAACTGAGATCTCAGCCAAGCTATTTCCCCATATGATGTCACTAAGAAACAGCGTGTCCACTGTTGAAGATCGAACACGGTGATTGATGCACAGTGCCGGTGGCCAAGATAGGCCATACCACTGGGCGTAGCCAGGGTGCTGGCATCTGGTCCCCATTGCGTTTTGTATTTCTGCTCCAGTGCCTTTGACAATTCTATTCCCTTCCTGACTCCTCTAGGTGGTCATGGTGTTTGAACCTCTTACTTTGCTTTCCTAGCCTTCTCTGAACCTTATAAAACCCCAGGGATGAAACTATTTCCCTGCATCTAAGGCATGAGTCACTAATGTGCCAAATTCAGTATTTCCAAGATGCTGGCAAGTAAGAATCAAAAGCCGTGTTGAGGTCAACATGAAAGATAAAGTTGGGTTTATTAACTGATACATTGTGAGTTTTACACCCATGGGGTGAAAGAACAATGGGTCAAAATTAGTTGCAAAGGGAAGATGGCTCAGTGGGTAAAGAGTTTGCTGTGAAGGCATAGTGACAATTTTGGAACTCCGGAAGCTTTTTAAACACTTGAGTGAGTATGGCAGCCCACTTCTAAATCATCGTGTAGAAAGCAGAGCTGAGACACCTGGGGAAAGCTGACTAGCTTGACTCACCATATTGGAAAGCTCTGCAATCAACTGAAAGACTGGGTAAACGAGTATATCAGAGATCAACTGAAGAAGGTTTGCAAAGTGAGAGCGTGCACACACACACACACACATACACACACACAAACACACTCACTTATCCGCATGCAAAATGTGTTCATGCACACCATAGGCATGTGTGGAAAAATAGTTTGGAAATTGTGTCTGTATTGAAAATGTCAATTCCCCCTCATCATTATTTACTGAACAATGTGGCAAACAAATAATGCCACACCATATTTAATTAAGGGGCTTGAACAACAGAGGTTGTGGGCAAACTGAGACGACCAACTCAGGGCTCCCTTGAAGGGAGACTGTATTTGGCTTTGTAATGTGGGTACAATGTTTTAAATGTGCTTAATTTATTCTGTTTCGCTTTTTAATAATATTTTTATTTTTTTAAAATAATATAAATTTATCATTTCTCCTTCCCTGTCCCCCCTCAAAGCCCTCAAAAGTCTCATCTCATTAAAAATATTTAAATATATATTGAAAGTGTATGAGTGTTTTGCCTATATGTATGCATATGCACCACGTGTCTGACAGGTGCCCAAAGAGATCATCTGGAACTAGAGTTTCAGATAGTTGTGAGCTAACATTTGGGCACTAGGAATGGAACCCAAGTCCTCCGCAGGAATAGGTGCCCTTAACCACTGAGCCATCTCTCTAACCATAATTCCTTGATTTCTTGACCATTGTACTTCTTTTTCTAGAGAATAGGAATTGAATGAACTTATACTTCCTGAGCAAAACTAGAAAGAATATATATCAAAAGTCTGTAATTCTTGGCAGAAGCATATGGTTGGCTGCAATCTATTTGTCTCAGGTCCTTCTGTATAACAAAAAACATTCCTAGGCATGCCATTACACATTTTGCTTCAAAGTAATAGAACAAGTATTAATTTTCATTTATTTAACCACTTGCTGTGTGTTTGACATGCCTATAAGTACTTTAGATCATGAATCGTTGTTGTGAGTTGCCATGTGGGTGTTGGGAATCAAACCACGGTTCCCTGGAAGAATATTCAATATTCTTAACTACTGAGACCTCTTTTCAGATTCCCACAGTTATTATATTCTAATAGACTACTATTTATGTCTTAGTAGATAAACATCTAACATATTTTAAAGGATATATTTATTTAAAGATAGGCATTTTCACATTTTGTTTTTGGCATGGCAATGACATCATCTGTTTAATAGTACAGAAATTGAAGTTCAGAGAGGTGCAGAAGCACACACCTATAATCCCAGTGCTCAGGGGGGCAGAGGCAGGTGGGTCTCTGTGAGTTAAAGGCCAGGCTGGTCTACAAAGTGAGTCCAGGACACCTAAGGCTACACAGAGAAACCCTGTCTCAAAACAAAAACAAAAACAAAAACAAAAAACAAATAAAAACCTCCAAAAACCGAAGTTCAAAGAACTTCAAACTTTGAAATCTCTAATATTGTGGTTCACCTTTTTTTTTTCCAAGACAGAGTTTCTCTGTGTAGCCTTGGCTGTCTTAGACTCATTTTTGTAGACCAGGCTGGTCTCGAACTCACATCGGATCCGCCTGTCTCTGCTTCCCAAGTGCTAGGACTAAAGGTGTGTGCCACCACACCTGGCCTGTGTTTCACCTTTAAAGTTGTATTTTAAATTATTACTTTGTGGTGGTCAAAGCATGTTTTATCCACATATGTGTAGTGTTACAGTCACTTTTATTCTTCAGATTTAATTGGTGCCTCGGAAGCTTACTGACTTCACCTGTTATCCTAGGCTGAGTCCTGGAAGTTTTCAGCCTCCATTCAACCTAACCTAGGCCCAGATGCTTTCAACCTCTGAGACTTACTGCTGAATAAGCTCACCCTTTCTAGTTCTTTCTGAACTCTGGCTGGCTGGTTCAACTCAGCCAGTCTGGCTCAATCTTTGGCTTCTCTCTGGGCCACTGAATTGCTCTGCTTGACCTAAAAATACTCTAACAATCTGATGTGAACTTCTGGCTCCGTCTCATTCTCTGGCTTGTCCTGTCTTTACCTGTATCTCGTCTGTTCTCTCTTCAACCTGTCTCTGTAAAACTCTCCCAGTAAGACTGCCTTTGCATTCCATGTACTGAACTGCCACGAACTCAACTCCGTGTAATACCTCTCCCAGACTCAACTGAACAGCAGTCGAGTGACTGCACTCAGAGATGGGCATACCTCTGTCTTCTGGGTGCTGGGATTAAAGGTGTGTACCTTCATGCCTGGACCTAAGCTTTTCTTTTCATGAAACTTGCTCTATATAAGGCTAGCCTTCAATTCAGAGATCTGCTTGCCTCTCTCTCCTGGGATTAAAGGCATGCCTGTATTCCAGGCAGAGTAGCCATGTTGCTGGATTGAAGTACCTCTACAGTGAAAGTTGGGGAAACCTGCTTTCAGGAATGGGTCTCTCCTTCTATTATGGGGTGTAAATTAAACTTTGATTGTCAGGCTTGCATGGAAAGTATTTTTTCCTACTGAGTCATCTCTTTGGTCCACACCCAGAGTTTAAACCAGATTATTTGACTGTATAGCCACAGTATTGGCCTCTTCTTCGCTGATTCTTACTAACATGGTCCCAACTGACCAGTAACACAGAAGGACTAGAAGAAAAAGGAAATGATCTCAGAAGCTTGGGGGACACTCCCATTTGATCCTTCATTTTTAACTGCTCTCGAACTAGAAGTCTGGTTTTATGTGCATTTTCTTCTCTTTTTAACTGAAAATCCTAAAGAAATTTGCAAAAGCATTCTGCTGGAATCAAGATATTTATATATTTCCTAATCTTAAAGTCTTTGTTTTTGAGACACCAAGGGGATTTGTCATGATTCATTTTTAAAGAATTTGTTCTAGGGCCGAAGGAAGAGCAGTTTTAGTGAGCTTAATTCTGATTTCAAAAACAAATAGTATTGAAAGTTTATAGATTCAGGATTTACGAAAGTATAAAACATACAAAATGTGCAAGTCCTATTTAGTTTTTATGAGCGACTACACATACACACACACACACACACACACACACACACACACACACACACACACACACTTCCCAAGCTGAACCATACAAGGAGTTTCAAACACTGCCTTAATTTAATTTAATTTAGAATAGAGAAGTGGCATGATTAATGCTTCAATGGGAGTAATCCATTAACTATAAAAAGATATTTCAAATATCCATGAGAATGTAAATTACACGTGAACAAGATTATAACTGTGCTCATCAGTGTTTATTGATTGCTCCTTAGGAACCACAAATGACTCCCACTTCTGTCCTCTATAGCAACAGTAAGAGTTGTGTAGCGCTTTGTAATTCACACGGAACTGATGCAGGGATGATCACACGTAGTGAACCGCCACTGGGTGATAGGCATGTACTATAGAGGAAATTAAATTCAATACAAAGAAGATGAGGCCTAAAGTTAAATGTAAACTTAGATTATTGCTTTAATACTTACAAGCTGGGTGACAGGAAATCCTGCTAACACCAGCACTTACTGTGCATGCACTGCTAGGGTGGGGCCAGCTAATCCAGAGCCTGTTCACTGTGGATCCAGCCATGAACCATCCATGGGGTTGAGGTTCTTACAACTGGGTTCCTGAAACTGGTACAAAGGACCCAGCCACTAAAGAATCTGCACATTTCGGACAGAAAGCTTCTCTTAGCTTGAGAACAGCAGGACTTCATAACACAGTGACACACACAGCAGGAATAGGCGGCATAAGGTGCTGAACATGGCTTCCAAAACAAGGTGCATTTTGAGATTTGCTTGGAGAGGCATTGTGTTAAAGATCAATGCTCAAGATCACTTCTCTTGTATCCAAAAACCATACCCATGAGTTACAAATGGTAAAACCAAGGATTCAAGGCTCCAAGAGGTCAAGAGGATCAGGACGATACAAAATGGCCTCATTTGGAAGGGGCAGGTATTAGAATCCAATTGTGCCCAGGACTACAAGCAAATCAAGGTAGTTTGATTTGGGGCCCTGGCTTTCTACTGTTAGGAATTATTAGTTGTGATCAGGCCACCTTGGACCTCTCTGTCCTACAGGCTCCTGCAGATTCTTTTTCTGCCCAATTCTACTAACACATGAGTGTCTCTTAAATTCCCAATCACAATTACAATGTTTGGACTGGCATACCCTGTGATTGAAATCCAGGGTCACAGACGAGGAGGAAGGAAAAGCTGCCATGCCCATTTCTCCCACTCCCTGCCCTTCAGCTCTCTCTGTATCCTTGGCTGTTCTCTCCTTACCCCTTCTCTGAGTGCCAACTCCACCCTGGATTTGGGGAATATTCCCACTGCTCCTGGTCCTAAAGTGGTGTGAAGTCTCTTAGGAACTTTCTTAATTTCACTATGGAGATCTATGCTTGAGCTGCAATTATAGTCACCACAGTGATTAACTATTAAAGGATTACAATCCTCCCCAATGTTATAGTACTTCAATCCCCCAATGTTAAAGGACTACAGTCCTCCCCAATGTTACAGGACTACAGTCCTTCCCAGTGTTATACGACTATAGTCCTTCCCAGTGTTATAGGACTACAGTCCTCCCCCATGTTATAGGACTACAGTCCTCCCCCATGTTATAGGACTACAGTCCTCCCCCATGTTATAGGACTACAGTCCTTCCCAGTGTTATAGGACTACAGTCCTTCCCACCTCAAATATGATACACCTTTTTTGTTCTAGAACCACCATTGTTTCTTGTTATATTGAATGTGAGCTCCCTTCTTTTAAATCCCCATGGTGCTTTGCTGCCACCTGTATTGTATAGGAATCACTATAGTAGCTCTGATCATCTGTACCAGATGCCAGCTCCTAAAGCTCTTACTGTACTAATTTGCACACAATCTACTGTATGCCTATGATGAACTTGACAGTTTTGCCTTCCACAAACTTGCTAAAGCCTAATTCTCAACATATTGGTACTCAGCATCAGGCTCTTCAGGGTATAATTGGTCATGAGGGTGGAGCCTTTAAGACACTGGTTGGCGTCTTTATAAAAATGACAGGAGAGAACACCTTTCACTCTATGACTTCATGTTATGCAGAGGTGCAACGAGAAGATGGTTCCCCGCAGCAGGCCCCGTATGGATAGCAAGAACACCAGCATCTTATGCTTGGATTTCCCAGTCTCCGGAAAAGATACTTGCTGTTTAACTGTATTCTATGGTAATTTGTCACAGCTATCCAAACTGATACCAACAACTGATTTTTAGATGACAGATACAATAGTCATTTGATGTTTTAGGGGGAAAGTTGGATATTTCTACTTGCAATAGGGTACTCTGTAACGGGTTAAAAAACACAACAGGATGGTCTGTGACTTGGAGAGACATTTGGGTGCTTTTGAGTATAGTCTGTGGGCACAGCCAATTCTCATCTTTGCTGCGCTGTTTTTCTCCCTTTCATGTTTTCAAATTATTTCCTTCTTCTGTCCCATCACCACCTTTCTTAAGATGTCTATATGATAGCTCTGTAGCCTCTAGCTTGGCTCTGTCTTTGGGGAAGCCATTTCCTCTCTCCTTCTGTGGTCCATTTCAGCTTGTCCTTTAGCAACTGTATGAGAATTGTATCCTTTAGGCATGGCTGCATTTGGCAGTGACCATGTGTTACCCATGATGCTGGTATTGCAAACAGAGCAAGCCCACACCCCTGCTACTGGTCAGTGTGCTTTGTCCACTGCTGTGAACCATACAGAGAAACATTCATAGTACTCGTCGCGTCATATGTGACCTACAAAGCTGCATTCTTGGGTCTTCCTGGTTGTTTTCTACTTTCACACATGCATTGACAGAGTAGTTCACAGCTGAGGAGATAAAATTACAGAAGAGTGATATATATTAACAATGGACCGTTTCAAAAAAGTGGGTTCTTGTTACTTTCCTAGGAAGACAGCTTGGGTAGGAATAGTTCTGCTAGGGATGTTTTTACATTATGTAATGTTATGGAGAACAATGACAATATACTTCATGCTGTTGAATGTTCAAGATGTCTGTGCAAAGAAACTTGGTATCTGGTCAATAGGTGGCAGAGCAGAGAGCATGAGAGTTACAGAAACTTGTCTGTGGAGGAAGTATGTCGACATTTTAAAGAAAGCTAAATCCTGAGCTTGTGTGTGTGTGTGTGTGTATGTGTGTGTGTGTGTGTGTGTGTGTTGTGTTCCAAAGGGCCCTTTCCCAGGGAATATTCACTTACACATTATAGACAAAGGGTTCTCTCTGTGTCTCAGAAGGTAGTTGGGTGGCTTTAATACAAATTTTCAGATTTGTAATTTCCTGGTTCAACAACTTCAGTCTGTAGGCACAGCCAATGCCTGCCTTCTCCACATACTGCTGAGGGAGGGTCTATGAAAACAGCAGGCAGTACGTTACTATTGCCCCTAATAATAAGCCTTATCCACAAATCTTGGGCTTACTTTTAGGACAAAAATCAATACACAGACATACCAACAATTTGTCAATCGTGTGTTTTCCCTAAACTAGTACTACTTATTATTGCAGACATATTGAATAATTACCACTTCTCCATGGACCCTTCCTCATTTGCATTCTATAGTTTTAATATCAGTCACTTGTCTTACATGTACTGGCCAGATTTAATCCTGACATATCCGTATGCATTGCTCTATTTTGTTCTCTGATGAACAAATTTGATCAGTGTAGTTCATGACTGACGCAGCTTATACAACTCAGCACATTTCTAAGTGGTGATTTGTTCTTCTTGTTCCCAGGCTTTTTCTTCCCAGTGTTCTTATCCTAGAATACTTGAATCATACATGGAGACCAAGGACAAGCGATCTGTTCTTCACACAATTTTCATAAAATGGTTTTGTTGTCTAATTTTGTGATGTCCCCAGGTCCCATCATGGTCAACTGTTGTGAATGACACAGGTTCATGTATTTCTGAAGTGGCCAGTAAGGCGTAAGAATGGGCAAACTTACTCTCATAGCAGGAAGAAAATAACAAAGATGGCCTCCTCCTCAGATCCTTCTCAGCTGCATCTCAGGCTATTGACATTCTATGCCCATTAAATAGAATCACAGAAATCCTCGGAGGCAGTAAGAGTTCAACTCCAGCAGAACAAAGAATATTGACCAGACCCTTTCAGTTGAACGTGCAAAACTGGATGTCCCACAGGGAGTAAGGAAGATGCTGCTTTTGTTTTTGGAATTCTGAGCCCAATAAAGAAGAAGGAATAAATAGAAGGGCAATTATAACGACTCTTTGAGATCTTTGGAAGCAAAGAAAATCTGAGTTTATTCTGCATTTGAGGAAGCTCTCTTCTTTTGTGCTTTCTTGTTTTGCTGGTTTTGTTTGTTTGTTTGTTTGTTTGTTTTATTAAATGGAATTGAACATCTGATAAACTTTTAATTTTTTTCATATTAAAAAAGAAAGATACTATGAACTTTCACAGCCAAGAAGAAACCAAGGACATATGGCAACTAAATGCAGCTTGGGATCTGGATATGATCCTAGAACCCCAGAAACTGGGGTACACTAAGGTTTTTTGTTACTCACACTGAACTAGCACTGCACCTATTGGGCTACCCTCCATTTACTTAACTCATAATTTTGCCAATATTTATAACAGATACGATGACTTTAAATTCAATGTGTGTTAGTTTAAAAGGCCCGTTCTTGCAAACTAATTTATGTGGCTTTTCCCATTCTGTGCTCACAGAGATGCTCATTTGCTTATTAAAGATGACATATTTTTAATTCAAATAATCAGTTGTCAGTGTTTATAGTATTTAAAGCTAGAAACCACAGAACTAGATTTCTGTGTACACATACATAGAACATGCAACTGGAACACTTCCTCCTTTCATTTTTTAACAAATAGAAAAGATATCATTTTTATTATTTGTTTTTCTAATTTATTCACTTTATATCCCAATTGTAGCCCCCTCCCATATTTCCTCCAGATCCCACCGTCCATCCCTTTTCTCCCCACCCTCTCCCCTAGTCTTCAGAGACGGGGAACCCTCCTTTCCTACCATCTGACCCCAGCCTACCAAGTCTCATCAGGACCGCCTGCATCCTCTTCCGCTGTAGCCTGGCAAGGCCACACAGCCAGGGTGAGGTGGTGAATGAGCAGGTAACAGAGTCCATGTCAGAGACAGCCCTGCTCCTCATATTAGGGGGCCCACATGGAGACCGAGCTGCCTATCGACTACATCTGAGCAGGGGCTCTAGGTCCTCTCCATGCATGGCCCTTAGTTGGTGCATCACTCTCTGCAGTCCCCTCTGGGCCCAGATTTGTTAGCTCTGTTGGTCTCCCTGTGGAGCTCCTGTGCCCTCCAGGACCTTCTATCCACAACTCTTCCATAAGACTCCCTGCACTCTGCTCAAAGTCTGGCTCTGAGTCTTTGGCTTTGGCTTTGATCCCCTTCCGGGTTGCATCTTTGAGAAGACATCTGTTTCCTGTTTCCTGTTCTCTCTTTTCAAGCGCTTCCAGTGTCTACTTAATTTGCCGTTCTGAATGAAGATTAAACATCTTCCCCAGCGTCCTCCTTGTTATTTAACTTCTTCATATCTGCAGCTCATAGTATAGTTATCCTGTATTATATGGCTAATACCCACTTACAAGGTAATGTATACCATGAGTGGCTTTCTGGGTCTAGGTTACCTCACTCAGGATGATCTTTTCTAGTTCCATCCATTTGCCTGAAATTTTCATGATTTCCTTGTTTTTAATAGCTGAGTAGTATTCCATTCTCCCCCGTCCATCTCTAGTTTGTCATCAATTTTTCCGGATTTATGATCTTCATCTCTCTGGGACCATGTTACCTCTCACGTTAGGTACTCTTTGTTCTTCATTAGAATGATTTTGGCACTTTGCCTTTCAGTTAATGCCCACTGCATGCTTACTGTGGGACAGGTACTGGTGAATAACTTATAAGCACTATAGCTTACAAGCCTGAGTGGTCAAAGAGAGTATTCTCTACTTTCTTCGAAAGGAACTTAGATGTCAGGAAGGATAGATAATTTGTCCAATCACAAAGGGCCTAGGACCCAAACCCAAGCATACATTACTCCAGAATCAATTCTAAAAAACAATATGTCACATGACATCTTTTATCCATTACTATTCACATCTATAATATTCTTCTCTACATAAGCACACATGATGCTGGGGTCAGGTCTTTATAAAGCGAAACTATCAAAATCCTTCCCAACTTTCCAACGTGCTGAAGTTAGGTCTAAGTTTTCAAGTACCACACAGAAGTCCTCACCTGACTTTTCTTCTCCCTGACAGTGTCTCAAACCCTTGCCAGTACAAGACCACATGCATGTGCCACCATACACAGCTTGGGGAAGTTATTTAAAACAGGATATAGTAAGTTGCTTGTTTACAACAGCATCCCAGGCACCCTGTTCTTGGAGTGCATGCTATTGTGCTGCTCTTGATTCTATTGAAATAACACGAGAAGATTGCAAGGCCCAAACTACCTTATTGCAGAGGAACCTGTTTTGAATTTAAGATGCTCTAAAAATATAGTAGCAAAATTCATTTCTCAGAAGGGACATATATATATATATATATATATTCTCCAATACAATACCAGAAATGTTTGATCCTTATACATCAAGGAACTATGAGAGAAAATCAATGGCTTCTCTGCCAATATGTATTAAAATTTAAGCAACAAAACAACAAACAGAGATATTAAAGTGCAGCTGTCTGGAGGTCCCACATCTTGGTACTCCCATACTTAGAAAAGAATCTGATCTCTAGAAAAGAGTGGCTGGAGCATCCTTTTCAAATTCCTCACTAGGGAACTGGCTGCAGTCTATCCTCCTTGCTTCCTCAATGACGACTTCCCATTCTAACCCACTCTGTTACCACGTCCACTACATGCCAAGTATTCTGTTTTCTTTCTTCTTATTTGTTTTGTTCAACCTAGAATGCATATGAGAATAAAAAATACACAAAGCAACTAAATAAACACATAGAATTTATAAAAATGGCCAAAACGACCTGAGAGAAATAGGATGCCAAAGCTTTCTGGCTATAACTATGAAAAAAGTAGAGTACATATCATTTAAGAAACACCAGTTATTGATCTACCCAAATAATAGTTAAATGAGATTTCCTGTAATTATTTTCTTTTTTAAAAAAAATTTTTATTAATTTATTCTTGTTACATCTCAACGGTTATCCCATCCCTTGTATCCTCCCATTCTTCCCTCTCTCCCATTTTCCCCTTACTCCCCTCCCCTATGACTGTTCCTGAGGGGGATTTCCTCCCCCTGTATATGCTCATAGGGTATCAAGTCTCTTCTTTGTAACCTGCTATCCTTCCTCTGAGTGCCACCAGGTCTCCCCCTCCAGGGGACATGGTCAAATATGGGGCACCAGAGTACGTGTGAAAGTCATACCCTACTCTCCACTCAACTGTGGAGAATGTTCTGTCCATTGGCTAGATCTGGGTAGGGGTTTGGCTGGTGCTATAGTTTGAGTGGGACCCTTGGGCCCAAATCTGTCTATCATAATGTTCTTCTTGTAGGTTTCTAGGACCCTCTGAATCCTTCTACTTTGCTATTCTCCCATGCTTCTCTCACCTAGAGTCCCAATAAGATGTCCTCCCCTCTGTCCCAGTTTCCTGGTAAGTGAAGGCTTTCATGGGACATGCCCCTTGGGCTAGTATAGAGATATAAGTGAGTATATACCATTTGAGTCTTTCTGCTTCTGGGTTAACTCACTCATTATGAAACATATACAAAAACAGATTAATAGAAAATATAACTTTAAAATCAGCAGATTAATTTTTCTTTGTGGTGTTTTACTATTATGCTGTTCACTAACTCTTCATATTAATAATCCAAAGTTATTAATTGTGGTAAAATTTGTTTCAAAAGTTGGAGGGCTAGACTAGGTAAAGGTATGTGTCTTCTAAACTTGTGGACCTGGGTTCAATTGTCATAACCCATGGCAGAAAGAGAGACCAGGCTTCAGAAAGTTGTCTTCTGATCCTACACTCCCACACATACAATAATAATAATTAATAAAATTAAAAATTTCAAACAATGTTAGAGGAAGCAGCATTAGAACTACTTTTCCCCAATTGTTCTAGGTTTTCTATTTTCCTATGTTATATTACGGGTTACGATTATAAACATGATGAATAACTTTATTGAGAAACATAAGTACTAAAGTATTTTCACATGTAATGAAATATATAAAGTGGAAAGGAAATTGTTTAAAAGGAAATTGTGGTGGTTTGATTGAGAATGGCTCCCTAGGGTCTAATAGTTGAATGTCAGGTGGCCAGTTAGTGAAATTGTTTGAGAAGGATTAGGAGGCGTGGCCTTCTTAGAATGGGTGTGGCATTGTTGGAGAAAGTGTGTATCTGAGGGTGGCCCAAAGTGTGTCTCTGTCTCTCTGTCTGTGCCTCTCCCCACCTGTTGTCTGCAGATCAGAATGTAAAGCTCTCAGCTTCTGCCCCAGCACTGTGTCTATGTGTTTGACATGATAGCCTGGACTAACCAGAGAAACTGTAATCAGCCCCCAATTACATGCTTTCTTTTAGAAAAATTGCCTTGGGAAAAAAGAGTTGCCTTGGTCATAATGTCTCTTCATAGTAATAGAAAAATTAAGCTAGAAATGCCCATAGTTTTATTTTGGAATGTGTATATTATTTTAAATTTTTCTTTAAATCTATACCCTTAAAAATGACATGCTAATATTATTTCCTGTCACTATGATAAAAAAAATATCCCGACAAAAACTCAGGGAAGAAAAGAGTTATTCAGGTAACAATTACAGGTTACAATTCCATTACTGATGGAGAATCAAGGCAGGGACTTAATACAGCTAGTCACATCATCTCCAGTTAAGAAAAGAGAGAAACAGATGCATAAGAGGTTCTTGTGATCAGTCCTTTCATTACATGTGTGCAGTCCAGGGCCTAAGGCCAGGGAACGGAACCACCCACAATGGTAAATTCATCTCACCTCAATTAATGAAATCAAAACAAATTCCCAAAGACATACCCACAGGTCCACCTGATCTAGACAATTCTTCATTCATGTCAAGTTGACATTTAAGACTAACCTTACATTTAGAAATACTAGAAAATTTAGAAATATTTCACTGCCAGAATTACTATAAATTCTGTTCTTAAATGTTGAGAATAATAAGGTTTTCTTAATAGTCCATCATTTTCTTCCATAACTGTAGTTACAGTTCAGTGAAAATGAACATTCATAGAAGTGCTATGGGTGGAATGGACACATTTTGATGACTGATAGTGTTGAAATACTTACTCCAATGAGATCTTGGCAAATTTCAACCATAATTATGATTATTTTTCAACCATGAACAATGCCATTTTAATTATCCCACAATTTAAACCAACATAAGCTTAATTAGGCAGTTAGAAATCGTTACATAAATTGATAGGTATAATTTGTTTTTAATAAGTGATAAGACTATTATGCTCCAACTCAAATACAAAGCCACCACAATTTGCTGACAGAACCTCAGGGTTATTGACATTCTTTAATCCATTTGTCACAGCTATGATTAAGCTGTGTTTCTTGATCTGACTTGATTGCTTCTGACGGAGAATAATAACAGAATCAGGGCAAAAATGAAAGAAGCAAATTGACAAAACATGGTGCTAGCCACATGAAATCAGAGTTGGCACGCTCACAAAGTACGTCATAAGCACCACCAATCAGCAGATATCAAATCAACACTTTTCATCCTTTTTTAGTGTATTTTCTGCTACTTGGTAAAATTTAGTTATTAAAGTTACATACATGTTTAGTGTTTTTTTTTTAAATCTGATTTCCTTTGAAGTGAAGCTTTTATATTTATTCTAGAGTTTAAAGGTGCCCTTTTCTTGTAGATTTTCTTTGACTTCTTGATTTAAAGTTAAATTGAAATAGGGTAAATAGGAATTATGTAAGAGCCCAATTAAGTACTCCCACTATTACTATGGAAATCAAGGTCCCCTCTTTGGGTTCATAGTCTCATTAATAATAGGATTTAGAAAGGAAGGAAGCCTGAGCATAGTTTTATTTATTTTTTATTTATTTATTTATTTTAAAGATTTATTTATTATGTATACAGTGCTCTGCCTGCTTGTACCCCTGCAGGCCAGAAGAGGGCACCAGATCTCTTTATAGATGGTTGTGAGCCACCATGTGGTTGCTGGGAATTGAACTCAGGACCCTTGAAAGATCAGACAGTGCTCTTAGCCTCTGAGCCATCTCTCCAGCCCAAGCATAGTTTTATTAGCGAGTCAGAGAACAACGGGTGACAGAAGTCAGCAAGCAGCTTTAGGACACAGGAGTTGCTGCACGATGGAAGGGACTTAGCTTTGGAGAAACAGAGAAAGCCTGGAGTATCCTGGGAAGCAGACTGAGACCTTGGACAACATCCAAAAGAAAAAAGATAGAAAGAAGAAAAGGAAAAGTTACACTTTTTGAAAAATTAACAAAACCAGGAAGGCCTGGCCTGTCAAGACTAAAGCTCTGCAAGAGGCAGGATTTTGAGAAGGATAAGTGTATGACTTCATTAAGGAAGTAGTTGCTCCTTACACCTCATTAGTATATTTTGGTGGACCTGCCTTCCTCTGAGGGATGGTCTCATGGTCAGGTGATTGACAACCCCAGTGGACTGACTCTTAAGGAAGGAAACACTTGTGTGTAATGTTCCAACCTTCACCGCAAATTGAAATATCCAACCTTTACCCAAATTCAGAGGCAGATTCTATCCTAACCAGAAAGAAAGCTTTTCTCTAACAGACGGTCATACATCCCTGGTATCTATTCTCAACGTCCCCCAAGGCCACCCTACTGCCTCACCACAGACACTCACTGACTTAAATGCTCCTAAACTTGTATTGATGCTAACATCCGTGTAGTCTATAAAACAACAACAACAACAACAACAACGCTTAGATCCGATGCTTGGATTTTTTACATATATACCATCAAGTTCCACCAGCTAAAAACTTGACCTGAGTACTTTTACATATGTATACTCCCTGAAATTTATGAAAAGCTTGGGTCCTTTCAGGGATTTCTGGCTTCCACGGATGACAAATAACTTCAGCCACGAAATAATTTCCTCTACCATTCCTGTGACCTATAAAACATGAGAAATCATCAAGCTGTCAGGACTAACTTCAGTTCAAAACAAAGTCATTTTTCTCAGCAGCATAATTTAATTGGAGCCCTCCGAGCAGTTATCTGTTTTGGTTCCTGTGCTCCGAGTCAGTGACCTGTCTGCCAAGATGGTTCTGCTGACTAAATCACCGGGACTGTCAGAGCCCTCACATGAAGAATCTTCTCGCCTGAAGACAAAGTTCCAGTTGACTGGTGACCTATTTTCAGGCTGCAGAATGTGTCACCTCCAGCCACATTAGCTTTTCCTTTCTTTCTTTTTTAAAACTTCTGTTACAGTATTTTCTTATTAGACATGATCTTTTTTATTTATTTATTTATTATTTTTTGATTCTTATAATTAAAATGTCTGGCTTCAAAAACATAAGTATACCAGGAAAGGGATGGTATGTTTAAATGTCTGCTCTACTGCAATTAAAAGGCAGATAAATATGCTCCTTGATGTTCTCCTTTTAGGGTTTCAAAGCTAGTTATTACTGCTTTAATTTCACCAACCACCGAGAAGAACTCCCAGGAGCCCCTAATTCTGCAGAGTCTCATTTTCAGTGTATAAACAGATTAGAGAGAGGGAGTTAAACGTCTGCATTTTGCTGTGCTTCATTATGTTGGCACTGCTGAAGGTAGTCCAACCTGAAGGACAAGATTGGAGATTTCACACTTTCACTAAGTGGCAAAAAAAATTTAAAGGATATTTTAGATATTATTTAGACATTATTATTATTATTATTGTTATTATTATTTTTACTATTATGATTATTATCATCATTAGATTATTATTATTAGATATTATTTAGACATTATTTGGCAAATAGGGTAGATTAAAACAAAGATGTCTTCCCTTCTCAGTGAGATTCAAGCATCCTCCCTTGGGCCCTCCTTGCCTTCTTTGAGTCTATGGATTGTAGCACAGTTATCCTATACTTTATGACTAAAAGCCACTTATAAGTAAGTACATACTATGTTTGTCTTTCTGAGCCTGGGTTACCTCAGAATGGTTTTTCTAGTCCCATCCATTTGCCCACATATTTATTGATGTCATTGTTTTTAATAGCTGAGTAGTATTCCATTGTGTAAATGTACTATAGTTTTTTTTATCCATTCTTCAGTTGAGGGACATCTAGATTGGTCCCAGTTTCTGGATATTACAAATAAAGCTCCTATGAGCATAGTTGAGCAAGTGAAAATAAGAATAAGCTAAATATAGAAAATATAAATATAAAGAAAACAGAATAGACATCTGGGGTGGATGGATGATAGGAGAGGGGTGGGAAGGGGAACAGGAGGGATCGAGTGTGAGGAGGATGGCAGGAGAGAGAACTGGAATCAATGGGGCCATATGTCTTAGACAAACTAGAAATCTAGGACAAAGGAAATGGGTGGGGGAGGGGAGACAGAATCTACATAGATCAAGATAGGGAGCCTGTTTCATGATGGCAGGATCATGGTAGCTACACCATACACACAACAAGTTCACTAACACTCATTGAGAATGTGTGAGTTTCAGGAAATATAATAAGCACATCATTCATAATATTTCATTTATACCTCAAAGCAACCCTTTAGTAAGTATCAGATGTATTTCCTTTTCCAATGAAGGCACTGAGCTTTGAGACCCTAACGATCCTATATGTGATCATTTAGCTAGGAGGAGTGAGGAGATCCAACTTAAACATCCATGTGGGAGGTCAAGTTCCTCTTCACTAATTTGACTGCTTTGATAGCAGAAAGAACAAAAACCAATGACCAAACAAGCAAACAAACAAAAACCCAAGTAAACAGAACCCCACTGAATGGCCACACTTCAACTGTCAACTGATAAAAATCACTTGGGATTTTTGCTAGTCTCCTTGACTTTCTACAGAGCAAAGGCATGCCCATACCACTCTAAGCAGACAACAGCTATATTTGGAATAAGAACCCGTAGCTCATTCTGGAATTTGTTATCTTCTCCCCGATATTGAATTTCGCTGGCCTCCACCCACCTGAGCCCACATGCCTCGGTCTCTCATTGTTACGAATGAATGCCATCCTGGCATTTTCCCCTGCAAACAATGCCGGGTGCTTGCGGGTCCTTCAGGTGCCATTCAGTCTTTCCTTCTTGTCTTCATGCTACAAGTACTAATTCCATTAGTCTCTTTATAAATTAATTCTACTGGAAAGAAAACAAAAGACCAACTGTGGCAAAAATCCATTATTAATACATCCAGAGCCCAGTAATTGAAACAAGCCTAGCTGACATCTCAATGAGAGATGAGATATTGTAGCTGCTAAACTGCTCATAACAGTTGTCTAATATTTAAACACATTTTTTGTGAATAACCTGTCACCTTTCTCCATTAACCTAATTTATTGTTTTTTTCTAAACTACCATCCCTTGACTAATGTGTTAAGATCTGATAATATAGTCTTCATCTCATTAGAATAGGAGCTCACACAATGTTTGCCCGTATATTCTCGGCTCTTTGGATGTGGCTTGGAGTATCACAAGCATTCAATAAATTTTTACTAAATTAATAAATGAATATATCCATAAGAGAAAGGGCATAAGTAGACAAGTTTGAGTCTTATATACATCCCCCCAGTAAAACCAGAATTAGTTTCTCTGACTCTGACTAGAAAGGAGAGTACAGGGAACCCTGAATGTTACCTAAACAGGATATGGTGTTAGAGTGCAATTAGCTTAGGGTAGCAGGTAGACGGTAAAGCCTGACCCGTGAGAAGAAATAGCGGGTACGAAGGAGTAGGTAGGCTGCCTGCCCCACATGGCCACCTGACGCTGGGAGGACAGGACCTCGGTTGAAGCAAGTTCAGAGGCACAACCCCAACATGTGTCAGCCAAGGAGTCTCCTAACATGACCTACCTGAAAACCCTGTGGACAGACAAGCTGGGTCTATGATGCTTCCCCCTACCATGTGAAGTTGCCGGTAGTATTCCCACAGCCTAAGAGATAATAGGGGACCCTGCTCCTCTGGATATTTATATGGATATAATTCTTTTTAACCTTCGGGTTAACATTTTTATTGTAGTATTTCCTTTTAAAATTCACCCAAAACAAAACACAAGAAAAGAACAAAACAAAACAAAACAAAACAAAAAAAACCAAACAAACAAAAACAAAAACAAAACAAAACAAAACAAAAAAAACCAACCAAACAAAAACAAAAACAAAACAAAACAAAACAAAACAAAAAAACAAAGAAAAACAAAAAGAAAGAAAGAAACAGAAACAAACCAGAAAACAGGACAATGGCCCCGGAAGGAATGCACAATTTGTTTTAGTTTACAGCACAGAGATCCTTCTCTTAATGAGAGTTCTGCTTTTGGTTGCAGCAATAAGTGAAGGAAAAAAGCTCCTGCCCTTTACACCGTCTTATCAGGCCTCTCCGAGGAGGCAGTAATCCTTGTCCTTTAGCACCTTGATGCCTCCCAAGCTCTTTGTTACGCAGCATTATTACTACATTGCCATGGTCTTCCTCTCCTTTGAGAAGAGTCACATGGAAACCTTTTCCCACTTCCCCTAGGCCTCCCCAACATTAACTTAGCCCTCCAACATGCACTGTACCCTCTCTTCTCCTAGAGGCAGGTATGTCAAAACAAGAAGGTCAGGGCAGTGGGTCGTTAATAAAGCCAAAGAGGAGAGCGGTACTGGGCTACTTGTGGAAGCAGTAAAGAATCTCTGCACGTCATTGTGAGCTGATGCATTTCTGCATCTTTACAACCTCACAGCCCTCCAACCCAGTCTCCTCTGCCCACTCCTGTGCGTTTACTAGTTCCTTCTCCTTCACGAAGAAGACTTTGAAGAGATTCTGTCTTGCTTTCTACTCCCTGGTGTGCCCTGAAACCGGCCAGAGATGACTGCTTTACCTCCACCCCTGCCACGCCCACCTCTCCATCCATAGACAAGCACGATGTCTCAGGTGACAGCAGACCTGGGTCTCATTCTTGCTCCATTCTAAGAGTGGCCCCGGTACAGCTTCCAAACAGCAGGCAACAGTCAGGACCAGTCAATGTTGTGTCTCACTCAGTGACTGATGGCAGGCACATCTATCTGCCCAAGAGCTGTGCTAATTCTGACTGTGAAGTAAACATCCTAAGTGTGGAAAAGGGTACTAGCCCCTTCAGCGACAGCCACAGAAGCTGATGGTGATGCATGAGTTCTAGCTCTCATCAGCCAAGAAGAATCAATCACAGAGTTCCTTGAGCCCTAGAGAGAGAGATCATTCATTTTTGGATTCCCTAAGTACAGCTTTCTTCAATATCGTTATGCCAAATCTGAAAGAAAAAAAAAGTTCAGAAGTCTATACATATGATTCTCTGAATTAAGAGTGGTAGACTAAATAGAGAATTACTACTAAGTTTAAGTTTGTTTCACATTCCTTAAGTGGAGGTCATACTTTCAAAGGATGCATTTGTTGAATATATATTGTTAACCTTTAATATATACTTGAGAATAAACAAAAACTGCAACAGGAAAAAATCTCCTCTTTTTTTATCTATTTACCTGTTAAAGATAGTCCACTAAGGTAATGCTTTACTTATTATTCTAGTTCTAATTAATGACTTTCTTTTTTAAAGGAATAGTTTTAGGCACTGGAGGTTCTCTAACAAGTCCAGTGATTTCCCCCCCCACCCCCAACTTTGAGCCACAAATAAGTCATTAAGAGACTATGAAATCAATTTAGTGAGATGAAATTCTATTTAAAAAACAAAATGGAATGGAATAAAAACATCAGAGAGTCAGGCACAGTGATGCAAGCCTGTAATCCCATCACTTTGGGAGGCAGAGGCAGGCAGATCTCTGTGGGTTCGTGGGCAGCCTGGTCTACAAAGTAAGTCCAGGACAGCCAAGGCTACAGAAAGAAACCCTGTCAGAAAAAAATACAGAATAAAATAAAAAGAAAGAAAAGAAAAAAAGAAAGTAAAAGAAAAAATAAAAGAATAAACAAATAAAAAGTATTTTCAGGGAAATGTGTCTGAGCTGTGTTTGTATTTGAGCACGCATTCACTAGAGGTGAGTGAAGTTTCCCAGACACGATTCTGGCAGGTCTCCAGACGCCTGCCCCTCTGCATCCCACCTATAAAAGGGAGTAAGTTCGTCCCATTCACAGTGCTGAGCACAGTGTAATGTGGGCAGAAAACCGTGGTCTGGACTGATTTTAGGTGTCCATTAAGAACAGGAAATGTTCTTGGTTGGCTATGCAATAGGAAGTCAGGAGAGCCTGAGACCTGGACACAAATGACGTGGCATAGAGACAGAGTGACTTAGGTGGCAGGGTGTGCAAGCGGCTTCTTGGAGCTAAGGGAGGACCCTGCAGAGCAACCAGCCAGGAAAACAGGAGCAGAGTTCTACAGTAGAAAGGATTTGTATCCCACCAACAGGGGGAGCTTAGAGGCATCTCTTTTCCTAATCCACAGAAGCACCCAGCCTAGCAAGTGTGTTCATTTGTGATACCCTGAACAAAATCCCAGCTGCCCACGTGGACTGCTGCACCTCAAGCTGAAAATGCAGAGATACACTCATTTCGTCCAACTCTTCTACTGCTCAGTTGAAAAAGTAAGGACCAAATCATATGCTCAGAATTACACTTGGTGAGAAAGGCTGGCAGAAAATGCTCTAACCTGAGACACAGTACTGGCCTGGTGACTTCTTTCGACTTTTGAAAGTTCAAATGAAATTCCAGGTGTTTCATATAGACAGAGAGTAGTAGCTTTCCCCTTACTAATATATGGTCTAAATAAGTAAAATTTAATATGTATTCAAAGACTGATTATTTCATAAAAAGTGAGTTTACATGGTAGCAGATTTTGATACAATGTTACTTTTAATAAACATCTTTTAGTAGGATTAACTAAGGATATAAGGCAGGCATGTGCACAAAATAGGACATACGTATTATACAGAAGCTTGTAAAAGATAATTGAGATAAAAAATCAATTTCTAGAGAAACTACTTCCACCTCTCACTAGCCTAAAGAGGGACTTCAAATAGTTCTAGCTCTTGTTATGGAAAATTCCCCTAGCTTGACTGAAATAAGGAGACTGCAACACTGTGGCATGCCATAGATTAACATAGTTGTAGTACTGTCCTGTGCCACCAGAGGGATCCCTGTATTTTTCAGTTGTGCAAACCCTGAGTTGAAACACTCACTGAAAGAGACCTTTCAAGGAAAGCACAGAATGCCTGGCATAAAAGTTGATTGGTACAGTTTCTTTCCGTAAGATTATATAGCACTAAAATGTCAGTGCACTATGCCATGCATAGAAATGTCTCTGGTCAACTCCTGTGGGGACTGGCTGGCATCTTGCTCAGTTACAAACTTGACTCATAAGTGAGGAAATATTAAGTGAATTTTGTCTGCAAACCCTATTATATATGACTTATGGCTCCTTCTTTTACTTCTTTTAGACACGGCTCATCTGAAAAGACAGTGTACATAAGAGTTGTTCTGAGGACTACTTGACATAGGACATAAGAGCTTAACTTATTCTGGAATGGACTGGAAATTACTAATACACAGTGTGGTGGTCATCCATGGTTTTCAACCCCACTACATCTATAAAAGTCTGCGTGGCTGGGTACAGCTGTGAGGGTGCTCTCTTGGTTAGATCTTCAGAGATGGGTATATGCCCATCCTCGTCCTGATCTTTTGAGGCACACCTGGGCCACACCTTCCAGTTGGCAGCCTAGATAAAGAGCATGGAACAAAGAAATGGTTGCAGCTTGCCTGCTTGCCCTCAATCACGCTGCAGAGTTCCTTACTTCAGCAGTATTACAGCCTACTTGTTCAGGATTCTGGGGTGGACCGAAGACCAGCTAAGACACCCAGCCTTGTGGACTGAATGACTACAGGATTCTTGGACTTTCTGTCAGTAGGCAGCCATTGTTCGACTAACTGGACCATAGCCTGTAAGGGACACTAATAAATCTCCTTCAAATATGCATTCATTCTTTCTGTTCTGTTCCTCGAGAGAATCGTAACATAGATGGAACTTTTAAATGCTGTTGTTTTGTACTGATAGTGTTTTTTATGAAGGGACACTGAGATAGAATTTGTCTTATGAATAGAACTTTCAGGCACATAGGTGATATATTTTAGCCTTTAAAACCAAGGTTTTGAGGGCCAATTTAGAGTAGAGGTGATATTGACACAATAAATTTGAGAATTCAAACAACTCCTTCAACACAGCATTTAAATGTGTCATTTGATACTGATAATAAATCAAACTGTTGCAAATTCAGTAACTAAGAACTTGCCATGAGGCTGGGAAGATGGCTCAGGGGGGTGAAGGGCTTGTAGTGCAAGCATGAACACTCAGATCTCCAGCAGCCCCAACCAAGTGGGGCAGCACACGCCTGGAACACCAGCACTTAGCTGGAGGAGACAAGCAGATCCTAGAGAATGGCCAGTCTTGTTGACACCCTGCGTCATGAAGTGACATCAAGAACAATAAAGGGAGACACTTGAAGTCAACCTCTGGATCTCCATGTAAACACACAGGTAAGTGCACCCAGTACACATATACACAAGCATGTACACACTCACAGGTAAGTTACCCAATACACATGTGCACAAGCATGCGTACACAGGTAAGTGTAACCAACACACACACACACACACACACACACACACACACACACACATGCATGCACACGATAAATAAACAAGTAAGTAAATAAGCCACAGCTTGTTTTCTGAATTTAAATGTCAACTTTTAGATTTCTATTTTCTATAGCTTTGGTCTTGTGTTCACTATGGTCAAGCTTGTTAGTATCCCTCCCTTGCTGTCATATTTAGAAGGAATATTACATTTGTAAGATAAATTTGATTTTCTGAAAGTAAAGCACTCACTCGTCTTAATCAGTTCATAAATCAGAAAAGTATAGAAGGCTGCATTTGTGATGGAGCGCAGGAGGTAAGGATCCTAGCAAGCAGGCAGTGACATAAACTGTATGGTATTTTCTGGTTGATTGATTATTTTTGAACTATGCTAACATAACTTTTGAAAGTGAAAATATGCACCTGTCGGATGCACTGTCTTTCATCAATCAAAAGTATCCGGTGATAGGTACCCCAAAGAACACCATGTTTCCTACCTGCTAAAAAGCAAGCCTTGAAAACCTTAATCAGAACAGAGGGAGCTACAAGAAGACCAAGGACGAGGATTTGAAGTGGGCGCAAGCCAGAGAAGTCTCACGTGGCAAATTCTGAAACAGCACCCAGCCTGCATGAGGCATGCCAACAAGCTCAAAGGAAGAAAAGACTCAAAGAAAACTGAGTATGTCCTAGACTTTAACACTAAAAACCCACTTTCCTAGATATAAAGTCTGAAATATCGGAAAAAATATTGTCATCTTCAGGCAAACAGCCCATATTGAAGTTGTGGGGTTGTAGGTACCAGAAATATTCAACATCTTTAATAGAATTTTGATTTATTAAATCCCAAGTTACCATTATAAAGACTAAAACATGACCAAATTCCCTCAAGTAAAGGAGCACACAGGACCAAGAAGCCACCATCTTCCTTTTTGATGCCCACGACTTATCATTATCTTCCGTGTAGCCATGTATATACCCTTTGTCTCAAATTTACCTGAAATTTTAAAAACTGTTATTGTTGAAAAATTAATTCATCCAAAGACCTGCTGGAAACGCAGCCACAAGGAAGTTTTCAGCTCAAGTTGCTTAGTCCCACTATCTAAGTCACAGCAAAGTTTAAAATTACTGAACACTCTTCAGTCTGGGGACATAGGAGCTTAAGACCTCCAAGTGCACATTCGCAGCCTACTAATTTCTGATATGATTATTTTTGAACTCTGTCTCCCCAAACTTTGCAGCATGGGAAGGCTAAACAGTCCTCCAATGTAACTTGCCGTTCCTCAGAACAGAATAACTTTCTCCCTTCTTCATGGCTCCACGAAAGGCTGACATCAGCCACTGTTTTTACAACCTGACAGAACAGGGTCAGAGACTTAGAAGCCCAGAGGGAAAATGAAAGGAACAAAAGCAAAATATAAGAACAGTGTGGGCTGAGGATGGCTAAAGTGAAAATAGTAACACTTAAAGTAAAACATTGAAAAAGAATTGTTTCTCTTGTCTTTAGATAGAGATGGCCACTGAGCCCATTTTTTTTTTAACTTAACGTTGTTAAAGGTTTCAGTAGTTTTCCATCTTCTATCTCCCTGTTTAGACCATATAAGAAAATGTCCACATAAGCCATTGGAAAGGCTCACACTTATGCAACAAGGAACAGTTTAACCAAGCAGATCCTGCATCTACAAAGCTGTCCAAGTGGCACTGGCTCACTTATAAAACCCCCGGCACTCACCAATCGTGTAGAACCTCTTCAGTTCACTCTTCCTGGAAGGATGCTTCTGAGTGTTTGCTGAGTTGTTTTGCTCTTCTTCGATGATGGGAGTCTTGGCTGCTGGGGGCTTGCTGGCTTGTGGGGCTTGCTTCCCTGCACCCAGAGGGTTGAACCCTGGAGCAGTAATATCCACTGACTGGGACTTTTTCTTCAGCCTATAGAAGAAGGAACACCACACACTGTGAATACTGACTCAAGAGATGCGTGTTGCGTGCTTATCTTCATCACGACCTTTTAGTTTTAGCTCTATAGTTACCTTTGGCCTTAAATTAGAACCTGGTCTATTTAGAAGTTAGAAAGCTTCCCTCTAACATTTTAAGAAAATTTAGCTTTAAATTAATTAGGAAAAGTCTTCTAATCATTACAAAAGGCTCATAAAGATATACCAAAACATAATGCGATGAAGGATTTCTGTAATTTTAGTGATAGCAAACAACAGATGATGGTCAGATGAAATTGATGCACTTGACTCAGCCTTGGTGGCCATACTCATAACTGGAACACCAGAAGTTAACTCAGAAGAATCCTGAGGTTAAGGTCAGATTGGAATAAGTAGCAAAGACTGTTTTAAACCTGCATCTGATCATTGCATTCACTTCTAAAAGGAGTACTCCACTAAAATTTAGTTAAAGCAAGTAATTCCAACTCAGAAAAAAATATTACAAAATGTTCATATTTTAACTAACATGTTAATTCCTTTTCTTTTTCTTTCTCATGTGTCTGATGTGTGTGTGTGTGTGTGTGTGTGTGTGTGTGTGTGTGTGTGTGTATAACACGTGCAGTGTGCTGGTGCACATTATATGTACCCACATACAACCATAACACATGCTGACATCAATATCTTTCTCGACTGTTCTGCAAGCACTTTACTTCCTGAGGTGGGATATCATGCTGAACACAGAGCATGTAGGCTCCACTGGTCTCACTCCCAGTCTTGCCCTAGGGCCCCCTGTTCTTGTCTTTTGTGTTCTGGAATTACAGGCAAGTTTACATGGCCCATTTGGATTTTAAGATCTGTACTCTGGTCCCCACACTTGCATGGCCAGGGCATTATCCATTAACCCATCTCCTCAACTCCAACTAGGAGTGAGTTTTACCTTAATGTACTATATAATGCTAATGATAAAACCTGTAGCCTTCACACCATTTCTTTACACATACCCAGTAGCAATGGGTGTTTGCCTCACTTCTACGTTTTTTCAGGAGAAGATAAGGTTTAGTGTGAAAAGTCAAAGATTATCCACATGATATTTTTTTGCACTCATGTAGATTTTTGGGGTTGTAAAAATTACTGGCAAATGATGATTTAAATCCAAACATTCAAACATTTTAAGCTACACAACTAATAATATTAGTTCTTAAGCTCAGTTTACAATTGACCCCTTGGTTTTTCTGAAAGCGAATGTGCCATTTTTAAACAATTACTTAGTTCCCTATTTGAAATCTAACAATCCCCCTCATTATTTATGATTATCGCAACTAACAACATGTAATATCCTAAAAATCATGCATATTTTCAGGCCTTCATCATATATTTAGGGTTCCCAAAGCTCTGGCTTCTACTCCTTAGTGCAGCATCAGCCCCTGCTCGGCTTAAAGGTGGACTCTGAAGACATGGGCCAGAGTAGCTTCATGCCTTTCAGGAGAGGGTCTTGTTCATAATTTGCCTTCAGTAAGACTACTGAATTAAATGTCCTAGTACAAAACCTGAAGGAGGAATCTGTTCTACTAGAACAGCTTCCTTCATGAAAGCTGCATCATACATTTCAATCAGTTAATTATAAGCGAGATGATTACTATTTTATTTCCATACTACCTGTTACTTTAATACCCAGAAAAATATTTTACTCAAACCAGTGACAAATGCACATGTTCAACAACATTATTCCTGAGACATGTAGTGTAAGGCGCGGCCACACCCGATAATGGCGGCCAACGTTACCACTTGGTGGCAACTGTTACAGTTGCTACAGCTCCCGCACATGCACAGACATAAGCCCTCTCAATGCACCCCTCCCGACAGGGGTATGCAAATGAAGTACTCCAACACAGCCTCTCATCTGCGGGCATGCTAATGCGGGCATGCTAATGGGACATGCTAATGAGACATGCTAATAAGGCATCCGAATGTAACCAATGAGACATTGACATGCCGCATCCAGACAGTATTTAAGCGGCGTGCTCATAGGCAATTGGGGTCTTTCGCTTCAGCTTCAAAGGATGCTCCCAATAAAGCGTGATTGAGAAGAATCCTGGTGTCTGCGTCGTTCCTGCCGGCAGGAGGCAGGAGGATGCGACAAGTGGTGCTGAAACCCGGGAATTTCAAGAACAACACGGACCACGACACCTGCGAAGATCCTTGGGATCAAGAGACCCCGGGAGGATTCAGGACTCAATGCGCGGAGCGGCAGGCAGCGGTACCAGTAAATCTCCCCTCAAGGGCGTGCCTCCATTTGGCATAGACCTCCTTCTGGATGCTGGGTTGATTTTGCAACTATGTTGCTGTGCTGTTTCTTTTTGAGCTGCAATGTTGCTGTGCTGTTTCTTTTTGAGCTGCCGCCCGGGTAAAGAGTAAAGAGTGCTTTTGTTAGGAATAAGAGGCCCAACGAACCAAGGTAAACAACTCGGCAGGCAACCCTTTTGTTAGCCGCTTGTAGAAAAAAGCGCAAAATGGGAAATCAGCACTCTACAATTTTCCTCAAGCCAGTGCAGGAGCTTCTTAAACAACACAAACTGAAAGTCTCAGAACAGACTATTCAGGGATTACAGCAAGGTGCCCCCTGGTTTGAGCCCTCTGGCGCTTTAAACCTCGCTAGTTGGGATAAATTGGGCCGAGACATAGACAGAGCAGCAGAAGATCAAAAGCTGCGGGCAGGAACGAAACCTTTATGGCGCCTGGTACGTGCTTGCCTAGCAGATAAGAAATGTGAGGATGTCATCAAAAACAGTCAGCAAATGTTAGCTAATCACCAAGATAGTATGTCGGAAACAGAAGGAATTAACAGGAAAAGGGAGAGGAATAGCAAGAAAAAAAAATATAGTCAAAGAGCAGCTCAGAAAAAAGAAAACGAAAAGCAGGAGGAGAAGAAAATTAACAATAAGCTGTACCTGGTACTCGATGAGTTCACTGACTTGCATTTAAGTAGTGAATCAGAGGCCGAGAATCATAGTGGAGAGAAAGAGCTAAGTACTGAAGAAGAATAAGATTTGGAGGAGGCAGCTGCTCAATATGAGCAGGAGAGATATGGGCCGTACAGAATAACCCCGTCGGCACCCCCTCATGTAATCCTCAGTTCATTAGTAAACAGAAACCCCCTAAAGGTGGGCAATATTAGCTCAGCAAGGCATTAAGTCTTGCTAACCCACTTTGGAGAATGTCCTGATGTCATTATTACTCCCTACAATGCTCAGCAACTGCAAGTGTTGTTAGCCACCATTGGTGATTGGGCAATTTTGAGAACAATCTTCCCTGGTAAGATTGACAACCATTTCCCCAAGGACCCATTGCTACATTTTGTGTCTACTCATCCTGTCCTTTTCCCCCAGATGACGGCTAATTCGCCTATTTCGAATGCTATTGACATTTTTACAGATGGGTCTAAGACAGGATTGGGAGCCTATATGGTATCAGGACAATAACCAGTCACACTTCAGTTCACTCCCAATACTCCACAGTTGTGGAATGTCAAACGGTTTATGCTGTTTTTCAACAGTTCACTGAACCATTTAACTTGATTTCTGACTCCCACTATGTAGTTAATGCAGTGCGCATCCTAGAAATGGCGGGAAACATTTATCCCAGAAGTCCAATAGCACACCTCCTAAGGGACCTTCAAAAGATTATATGGTCCTGACGCCACTCATTTTTTGTACAACATATCAGAGCACACTTAATGATGCCTGGGCCTATGGTCGAAGGCAATAGATTGGTGGATGCTGCTACCAGATCCATAGCCTTTGTAGTGCTAGACAATGTCAAGGCAGCCAAAGAATTTCACTCCCTATACCATGTACCTACAGCAACCCTAAGAAAGAGATTTCAAATCTCCCGTGCCACGGCAAGGGATATAGTCACCAACTGTGCCACCTGTGTGCCTTTTCATCACCCTCCTCACACAGGAATTAATCCCCGTGGTTTACATCCTGGAGACCTCTGGCAAATGGATGTAACACATGTCCCACAGTTTAGAAAACTTAAATATATACATGTGTCCATTGATACCTGCTCAGGGATAATCTTTGCATCCCTTTTTACTGGAGAAAAGACGACTCATGCTATTACTCATTGTCTGGAGGCTTGGGCGGCATGGGGCAAGCCCAAAGAACTAAAAACAGACAATGGACCTGCCTATACCTCTAAAGATTTTCAGTCATTCTGTGACACCATGCAAGTCAAACATGTTACTGGGTTACCATACAACTCTCAAGGGCAAGGCATTGTAGAACAAGCAAATCGGACCCTAAAGGAATTGTTACAAAAACAAAAAGGGGGAATAAGTTCCGGGCTTACCCCCAAGAATCAATTATCACTAGCCCTATTTACTATTAATTTTTTGACGCTTGATTCTGCCGACCGGACGGCAGCGGAACGTCATGGAGATACCTCCTTTACCAAATTCCCTTCCATAAAATGGAAGGATGTATTAACAACACAATGGAAAGGCCCGGATCCAGTAATCGCTAGATCCAGGGGAGCTGTCTGTATCTTTCCACAGGAACAAAGTGATCCAGTGTGGGTTCCAGAAAGACTTACAAGAATCATCAAAGAGGAGGAACAAGATGCTACGTCGCAATACATCAAAGACCAGTCTCCTGATCCTCCTGGTGTTCCTGACGAACCTGAGACAACACAACAGGAGGCGATGAGGGGTGGCCCTGGTTCCAATGGATGCTGAATAACAATGCCGGAGCGTCTACGGACATTTCCGCATTATCGAACCTTTTTGATCCCACAGAAAGACGTAATCAAGCCAGGCTATAGAACATAACTTATAACAAAAGGAAACTGGACGCTGGAGGCGGAAGAGCTATCCCGACAGCTCTTGAGCCAAATCGCTCATCTGAATGGAACTCGATTGAAACCTTTGACCCTTGGGGAATTTACCTCTTGGCTGCATTCTGCATTTTCCTACTTTAAGGAATGGGTGGGGGTAGGAATTTTTGGAGCCGTCATGGTCTGTGGCAGTGTGTTCTGTCTCTGGTTACTATGTCGGATGAAAAGAAATCACACCCGTGATAAGACGCTTATGGTCCAAGCATTGCTAGCGGTTGAGCAAGGTGCCTCTCCTCAAGTATGGCTTGCAAGCCTAAGAAAATGAGCCTCCCTCTTCCCTTTCTCCGTTGCGTCGGAAGGCACGCATTCCCCTACAATGCTCAATGGCCATTGCACTCCGCGGGGATTCTGCCATTGCACACGGGACGGCATTGAGTGTTATCCCCACATTGGTCCTCGATCAGATGGCCATGATGATGATCCAACCTTGATCAGACTGATTTCCCTTCGCTCATTTCTTATAAAATAAATAAGGGGGAGATGTAAGGTGTGGCCACACCAGATAATGGCGGCGACCGTTACCACTTGGTGGCAACTGTTACAGTTGCTACAGCTCCCGCACATGCGCAGACATAAGCCCTCTCAATGCACCCCTCCCGACAGGGGTATGCAAATGAAGTACTCCAACACAGCCTCTCATCTGCGGGCATGCTAATGCGGGCATGCTAATGGGACATGCTAATGAGATATGCTAATAAGGCATCCGAATGTAACCAATGAGACATTGACACGCCGCATCCAGACAGTATTTAAGCGGCGTGCTCACAGGCAGTTGGGGTCTTTAGCTTCAGCTTCAAAGGATGCTCCCAATAAAGCGTGATTGAGAAGAATCCTGGTGTCTGCGTCGTTCCTGCCGGCAGGAGGACGCGACAATGTAGAATGAAAGCACATTGTCTTCAGAATGCATGCAGGACGGTAGCTAAAATGTAAGATACTTGCAACTGTGGTGATGCAGAGTCACGGGAAGTTCCATGTGTCAGTGGGAGAACACTTTGTCAGGATCATGTTGGGGAAATGTTTATCCATGTCTCCAAGGCCCAAGGTATGCATCTCTATATTTTAACTAGAAGTCATGTTTGAGAATATTCATACCAGCGTATTTATAATACACAGAAAACAAAAGTGCTATTGAAGTCTGTGACATAGAATTTTTCATAGCGATGGGAACAGAAATTTCCCCATAAATTTCAAAACAGGCAAAATGCACTCCAGCCAGGGAAACAAGTAGCCTGACTGCAGGTTTGCACCTTTCCTTTTGCCCATCCAAATTCAACCCCCTAGTCTCATAACCAGCTCTGCACAGAACACCTGCGGTAGCCTCCCTCCACAACACTCTCATCTCCTATAGCTCCTACTGCCACCTGCATTCCCTTTTTTGCCTCATCTCAGCCCTCAACTTTAGGGGGCACACTCCATGTGAACTCACAGGCTATTCTGACTAGGACAGTAAGTAGGTTAACTGCAAATCTTCGTAACTTCCCCCATTCCTCAAAGTCCAAGGTCTGCTAGCTCCTTTGTAGACCTTCTGCTGTGGCCTCACTCACTGCCTCTATTCCCAGGGGACTAACTAAGCAGATCCTAACAGAATGATCTGTTTTCTTTCCTTTGGTGAACCTCCTCAGCCACATTCCCAGGTCAATTCCTGTAGTGAATGTTTTTGGTTTCTTTAAAATCTCAGTTATGCCATGTAAGCACATTTTTGTTTTAATCCCAAATATGTAATATGGAACTGCTTTTAGTTTGTCCACAGCTGACAATTGCCTTGTGTGGGTCAGTGAGGGACATGGTCTTTGCCAGCTGCAGTTAGCTTGCTTAATTCTGAGGACTCTGAAATAGTATAAATATCAGAGCCCAGAGAGAGGAAGACTGCTTTGAGGGACCTAGAAAGACAGACAGAGAGAGTGAGAGAGAGAGACAGAGAGAGAAAGACAGACAGACAGAGAGACAGACAGAGACAGAGAGACAGAGAGAGAGAGAGAGACAGACAGAGACAGAGGGGGGAGAGTGGGGAGGGAGAGAGAGGGAGGGAGAGACAGAGAGGCAGACAGACAGACAAACAGACACAGAGACACAGACACAAGCACAGATATAGACACAGACACAGATACAGACAGAGGTACAGAGCAAGACAGACTTCAAGGAGACAACTAGACAAGGAAGAAGGCTGATGCTGATATCCTGATGACTGAGATTGGTATTTACAAAACAAAACAAAACAAAACAAAACAAAACAAAACTGGCAACCCTAGCCAGCTGGCACTAAGTATAAAGAGGTCTATGTTACTTGTTCCTTCTAACCTTTTTTCTCTCTTACTTAGGTATGGGGGCCTGGAAGGGAGGTAGAAGCATTAAGAAACCCCAAATTAAAAACAGTTTTAAAAACAGCACCTGCACATCCAATTCTAGGCATTGGCTCTCAATACCCAAAGACATTTCACCTGGGACACAGAGTAGCCACACCTATCAGGGCCACAGAAGAATTTCCTACCACGCAATGCACAGACACCATACTCTCCTGAGACCCAGAGAGGAAACAGAAACCAAAAACCAAAACACTCAGCCAACAAAGAGAAGACCAGATATCGACACTGAGAGTTACAGTCTTTCCTAATCCCAGATGCCTAGAGGCCAGAATAAAAAGCCCAATCAATATCAGCCAGGACCCTATGTCCTCACTGTACCCCAGAACCCCCTGAAGATGCCAACACAACTGAAGCACAAGAAAAAGACCTTAAAACAGCTTGTATGAAGATGACAGTGATCCTTAAAAAGGAAATTAATAAATCCCTTAAAGAAACATATAAAAACACAAAAGAGTGGAAGGAAACGAATAAAACAGTTCAAGACCTGAAAGTGAATATAAGATCAGTAAAGAAAACCCCAACTGAAGCAAATCTGAAAATAAAAATTTAGTAACTAGAACAGGAAACACAGAAACAAACGTCACCAACAGAATGAATACAAGAGGCCTTAAAGACCTGATAAGAGATATGGACACCTCAGTCAAAGAAAATGCTAAATCTAAAAAAAACAAAAACAAAAACAAAAACCTGGTACAAAATATCTAGGAAATCTGAGGCACTATGAAGTAGTTAAATCTAAGAATAATAGGAGAAAAGGAAGGAGTAGAAACTCCCGGGTTTCTTCAAAGGCACAGAAAATGTTTTCAACAAAACCACAAAATTTCTCCAAGGTAAAGAAGAAGTCGCCTAACAATGAACAAAATGGGTATAGAACACCAATTAGACTGTTCTAGAAAAGAAACTTCCCCTCTGCACATAATAATTAAAACACTAAATGTTCAGAACAAAGAAAAATATTACAATTTGCAAGAGAAAAGAAAAGCAACATGTAAAGACAGCAAACCCATTAGTTTAACACCCGACTTCTCAATGGAGAATCTAAAAGGCAGAAGGGCCTGGACAGATGTTTGACAAACTCTAAGAGACCACAGATGCCAGCCCAGACTACTATACTCAGCAAAAATTTACAACAAAATTGACAAAGAAAATAAAACATTCCATGAAAAAAAAAAACAAATTTAAACAATATCTATCTACAAATGCAACCCCAGAGAATGTGCTAGAAGAAAAATTCCAATATAAGGAGGTTAGCTATAACCAAGAAAGCACAGGGAATAAATAACCCTAGACAAGCAAAGTCGAAAGAAGGAAAATCATTGATGTATTTCAACAGTAATGGTCACAATTACCCAATAAAAAGAAACAGACTAAAAAAAAAAAAAACAGAATGGATTTGAAAATGATCCACCCTTCTGCTACATTGAAGAAACACTTACATCAAGAAGAGACATCACCTCAGCATAAAAAGATGGAAAAGATATCTAAGCAAATGGACCTAAGAAGCAAGCTGATGTAGGCATTTAATATCTGAAAAAAAAAAAAAGTAGACTTCAAAGCAAAACAAATCAAAAGAGACAAAAAAGGACACATGGTGCACATGTAAATGAAGAACAAATTAGGCAACAGTTAACCAAATTGGGCAGCTTCTCCCTCCAGTCCTGGAGATGACAGTGCTGGCATCAAGGGGCAATATGCGGTTCTCAAAGGACACTTCCTTTTCCTAGAGGAATTGGAGAAACGTGCTGTAGGAGAGTATTCCTCACTCCTCACAAGCAGGAAACTTTCTGCAAGGGAAAAGGTTGGGGATTGTATTGAGATGTGTTTCTGACTGACATCTTCCAGGAGTACTGGAAAGGACCAAAGTGGCTGTTATCCACAACTGGATCCAACGGGACGTTCCAAAAGGAATTCATATTTTATTGTTAGACAAAGAAACAAGAAAAACTATATACAAAATTTATAGTGTCAAGAGTGCCACTGCTAAATTATTACATAGATGACAACATGAAGACATTGCTGGGTCTTTTAATAACGTTTTTCATGTCATCTAAGCACTGAGCACATTACGTTAGCATTTTGAAAACTTTATTGCGTGATTTTTGCTTCTAAGTATATGCTATAATCCACTAAATTACTTCCATGAGAAACTGAGTGATTTGTTTACCTTACTCATTTCAGTGACTTAACGGCTAATGACACAAAAAAAAAGTCAGAGTGGAAATGGTTAGAATGAAATTCCTGGTCTTCCTGACTCCCCAGACTAAGAGAGGACAGTGAAATTGTTCTCCAATGGAGGACGGCTACTTTTCATGCACTAGGATGGGCTCTTTACTCTTCTACTGAGAGGCTACTTTACCATGTACTGTCTGGGCAGCAGGGACATACAGTAAGCAGAAAGGGAAGCTACCTACCACCACAGTGCACTTACTCCTCTGAAGGGAGACTAGTTACAAGTAAGTAATCAAACAAACATATAACAATTTGTGTGATGGTTATTACATTTTATAAGGTGGTAGGTACAATAGTTGGTGAGGTTCTATTTTACCTGAACACTTCAAAGTGGCTCACCACCATTTTAAAGCTCCCAGGAAAGAGCTGAGACCAAGATGTTAGAGTCTAGAAGGCCAAAGGAAGAAGAAAAGACTAGCATTTTCTGTTTTCTCTGCTTCTTCAGTATACATCTTTCCTTACTAAGTCTTGATGGGTGATGTGTTTTGTTTCTACTGTTGACACCTAGAGAATCCCTGGCTTTCTGGCTTGCTTAAGACAAGCCTTTGCACATTCTTAGAAAGCAGAATTGTGTGGGCAACTGAATTACTCCCTAGGAGTTCTAAACTCAACTATTATAGTTGACAAGGAAACTTGCTAAATGCTACCTTCATTTCCAAATTCCATGAAGGGAGAAGCCTTTCTAAGATTTAAACAATGTTCTTAATTAAATGTGTTAAATAATTGTAAATATAGCATAATGGAATATGTAGGTGTGTGCAAGAGATAAAATATCCTGTGATAGTAAAACGTTACAAAAAAGACATAAAAATAGTCTCTTAGTAGGCACCAAAAGGATTTTCATTTAGCGAAATTTGCATTTCAAAAAATAAAAATAAAAAAGAGTGTCAGTAACTTGGATGCAGAGAAGGAACGGGGTAAAGACACATTCCTGATTCGCTTGGCACCCCAAATGGGCTGCCGCTTCACAATCCTTGCGTTCTGTTGTTCTTTCACTTGTGAACAGAAAAGAACTAAGCTACTCCTTTCCTCAGGTACTCCACTATACATGGTTATCCTGGTAATAACGTCCACCATTGTCCTGAGACTTGGTTTTTGTTTGTTTGTTTGTTTGTTTTTTTACAAAACGGACATAAAACATGAAATCAGGTAAAGGTCCTCTGTGATAGTCCTTCGCCTGGTACTCACACAGGAAACACCCACTTCTGGAAGTTCTAGTCTCTTTATGATCAAGTAAAGGGATGATTTCTTTTCTCGAAAATTCCTTGGATCCTTTGATACTACTTAATGTTAGATCAGCATTAAACCTGTAGGAGGCACAGTGCAGTTGGTCAGAGGTTGTGTACATCTGGAAGGCGGATTTTGCAGAAAGTGTGGAGAATAATAGGTCTAGCTAAAAGGAGTCCTTTGCTCGGTGCACAATGTGACATTTCTATAAGAGTCCTCAAATATTTCAGAATTTCATTTGCATGTGTTTATTTTTTTTTTTTTATTTGTAGAGACAAGAACCAAAAGTATAATTCAGGAGCAGGGTAGGAGTTCAGGGGCCCAAAAGGAAGAAAGGAAAATAGATAAGGAACTGTGAGGAAGGTTTTGAGTTTTTAAAAAAACTTGTAAAAATGAGGCTCAAGAGCATTTCAGATAAGAATCATAAAAGGTCCAATATGTTGAAGGTGAAATGTGATGGCACAGAACTATAATAAATAATAAAGAAACTTATAGAATACCTCCACGACTAGACATTTTAAAAAAGGCTCATCAGCAAAAATTTACGCTTGAATAATTTATTCATACTTTATCAGAATCCCTGTTAATACTTGACTAAGTTTCAGTTCACTTCTTGAGCCAAATACATACATCTTTCAGTTAACACAAAGCTCGGGCATCTGAAAGCCAGAGCTTGGGCAAGTTGTCACTGAACCTGGCTTTACATTACTCACATCACAGCAAAGAGCCCAACTGCCTTCCCAACTCTGTTCCATAGCTCTCAACAGGGAGATGCTCTCCTTACGGGCAGCCCTTCTTCTATCACTTCTAATATGGGTCTGGTCTTTTCCATACTTGCACTATATGAGGTTTTTCCCTTCTGACACTAATCTTCCATTCAAGTATGACCAAGCCATGCTTTTCATCTTTCCCTGACTGTCATGTTTTGCATCTCTCAATCTTTCTATCCCAGTTATCTAAATATTAAATGCTATCACTCTGCCTTAAGTATAAGAAACTAGTACTTTCATTTAGCTTGACTTCTTACCTGGAATTAGCCCCCATCCATTGGTGTTCAAATTATGTCTGTATTATGACTAATTGTGTTCCTGAGTTCTGTACCTAAGTGGGGGGAAAAATCCTCTATTGTTCATTTACTATAATCCTTGAATGGTAGCGTTACTAGCTGCAACAGTTAATCAAATGTACAACAGTACAATAGGAATGTTCACTTTGCTTCAGGAATTCATGGAGGTAGAACATATATACATAGTTTGAATGTGAACCGTCTCTGACAGGCCCAGATGTTTGAACGTCTTCTCACCAGGTGGTGGCGCTGTTTTGCTAGACTGTCTGTGGGTCCTTTGGGATGGTAGGCTATGTAACAGAAGTAGGTCGCTAGGGGCAGGGCTTCAAAGCAAAATCTACTTCTGGTTCTGACCCCAGCTCTCTGCTACCTGCCTCATCTGCCCAGATGTGAGGTCATAAGAAGTTAGCTATTGCCTCACAGTCCTCTAACTGCAGAGGGAGCCACACGGGTCGTCATGTCTTCCCTGTCATGATGGAGCGAATCGTCTGTCTGTAACCAGGAGTCAAAGTTAACCTTCCTCCTTTACATTTGCATCTGCACAGTGATTTTTGTCACAGTGACGAGAAAAGAAACTATAACAATGTGTAAAAGCCACGCTTCCATATGGTAAACTATGCACCTTAGACTAACAGTATAGGATAAGACCACAGGCATAGGGACACTTTCTGGAACTAAATCCATATCCTTACCCCTAACTTGCTTTTTAGACATGGGAAAAATTTCAACATCTTGTTGTTTCAGTTTTCTCATTTCTAAACTGAGATATTAATATAATATAAAAACTGTACACAGGGATTCAACTGACATTTGGCAAAGGTGCTGGGAGAATAGCAGTCATATACTAAATGTCATATAAGCTTTTGCTTTAAACAAAAGCAAGCAAACGTGAGCAGTCAGCCATTTATAATGTATGATACACACAGCTATAACGTCATGCATTATACATTATATTGATCATAAAGAATTATGAGGAAGGCATCATGTTTCCTATAGGCAGCAGGCTCAACTGAGATTGTCACAAAGCGATGAGGCTACCCATTTAGTAAAGCTGGAAACCAGCGAGGACATTTAGAACTAAATTTCACACTTGGAATTAAAGGGTAGAGGTGAATTTTAGCCCTTATAAGACCCCGAATGAAGACTTGAGCAATGGAGCTCTCACCTAGATAATAGCATGCAGGGTGCGAGGCAACTTCAGATAAGAAAACCATTGTGAGCGTAGGAGAGGAGACACCCGTGAAAGCGGGTGGGAAAACTAACAAATGGAAATGACAGTGTTAAGAGGAGCTGCTCAGATTCATGTGGTGCCAAGGATTTCTCAAACGGTACTCAGCTATGAACCTGCATGTTCCCCGATAACTGTGTGTTCCAAAGGCTCAACATTTATAGTCCTTCTAGTCGTTTCCAGCAGGCCTTCTCTGGCTCGCACAGCTCATTCCTGCTAGAGAATCTGTGTCCCAGCTTTCTAAAAGAGCTAATGTAAGGATATTATTTAAAGTGGGGAATCTGCTGAGAAGGCAGGTTTTCCCATAGCGGATGCTGTGGTTTCTGCGGGAGTCTCAGTTCACTCAAAAAGAGCTTTGGGGAGCAAATGCCTAAAAAAAAAGCACACTGCAAAATTAAGGGCTTTTGTTACCCCGACTACACAGTGTAATTGAAAAGTCAGCAGCTATAAAGAAAAATCAGAAGAAAAAAAAAATCAGGCGTACTCTGTTCATATTCAGAAGAAAAGGCAGATTGGGAACTTATACATTAAAGCAAGGAAACTTTCTTGGGATGAAGGAAGCACCAATCCTGGCTCACTCCATGTTTGCAGTAGCCATTTTATTCCTTTAGTTGAATCAGAAGTTATAATTTTCATTTACTCTTCCAAACCATGGCAAAAAGCTTAAATAAAAGTATCCTTTGGGAAGGCAGTTTAGAATTGTAGTAGTTAACAGGACATCAGAACTAGGCAGCTTGCTGCCATAAAATATGAGCCTGACCTTGATTTCATTCCAAGAACCATGCTTCGTCGTACCATAGATATTTACTATCAGGAAATTTAACAACCAAACTCTAGGTGAAATATGATGGAAAAACGGCCTGCTAGAGCTTCTAGTCTAAACAGCAAAATTCCTTGTTGAATATGATTAATTTGAACTTTAAAAAGCAGGTCACTATAGATATGGGAATAGTATAGGCAGATACTAAATCCACCATAGTTATAGCTAATGTTATGATGGAAATACTAGAAATTAAAGTTTAACCCATTTCCCCTCCTCAGGTTTCCTTAACACAATATAAAGAACTCCCATTTCTCACTGGACTCTCATGGAACGGACACCAAGCCATCGAAATGTGCCAAGGAATTTGCTAATATATCAAACATCACAGTCACTCAGAGAAAAGAGGTGAGTGAAAGAACTTTCTCTCCTCACCAGCACCTCCATTTGTTTACTGTATACATAAAGACTCCATATGTCAGATGTAGGGACTTTCATCACTTTATTCCTGGGACCCCCACACAGTGCCTGGCACACAGTAGGTGCTTAGTAAATAAACAGTTGAATGGGCTTCAACACAGGAAGATAAAACAACAAATCGTGCAAGAATGCAAACTTGAATATAAAAGCATACAAATCAACTAAAAGGGATGCTTCAAAGAGTTTTTAGCTGATCTAATGATTAATTTAATGAAACTATATAACCAAGCCTTGTATTCAACTTTCATGAGAATGGAATATCATTTCACCTCCCTACTATTTTTACAAATTCAAATCACATCTCCTCAACTCTCTTTATATATTAACATCAATGTGCAGACAGTTTCCATGATAGAAACATGCAGTATAAAGATCAAGAACTCTGGAAACAAAGTGCTGGTTTCAAGTGCAGCATGTACTTCTTTTAATAACCTACTATTAAAATATTTTTATTGCATTGTTAGAAAAATATATATTCTTAGAATAACCATTAAGAACTTTGAACATCATAATTTTGGTATGAAATTTTGAAACAGTAGATTAGTATTAATAAAATTTTCATGAGTTTCCCCTTTTGTGTGTTTTCTGATTATGCCATTATATTGAACGCATTCACTTTTAAATTGCACAAATATCCAATTTATTTTGGCTTTTGCCTTGGAACTTCAGAGCCTTTCAGCTGGAAAAGCTTGAAAGAGGAAAGACATTATGTAAATCCAAAGATTAGGGCTTGAGGGATTTTGAAGTCAAATTCTTCATATGTTAAAGTCTTCTATAATAATTCTCAGAGCTGAGATTTAATTTCATTACCTTTGATGAAATGATTTGTAACATATGATTGCTAAAACGATTGCATTCTGTTTACTCATTTAAGGAAGAAGAAATCAGAACACATAAGACTATTTTAAGACTTCAGGCTTCTATCCAACCCTACTGATTAAAGGCATCTATTTTTAACAGGGCCTATTACAAAGATTTTGTATAAAGCACACAGACTCACAGACTCAAAGGAAGTTTTGCTTATATAGTTCATACAGCAACTCTAAACTTAATCAAGATAACATTCTGTGGGTAGCGATAATCTGGGCAAAGCCTGGAGAGTCACAGACAAACTGACAACAAAGACAAAAAGCTCTCCTCCTAATTTCTCAGATCCATAGGAAATAGGAGCAAGAAGGAACAGAAGAACCCAAGGGGTGCATTTATACAATGAATTAGAAATTGGATAGACAACGTCTTTCCTGTTTATCTAGTATCCCATGTTCTCTTGAAACGAAATCATCCTCATCCTACTGATGGATACAGAGCAGCCTTAAGTCTTCCTAAATATTTTAAAAGGAAAAAGACATTTTAAATGTCTTTAAATGTTAGATTTTGTGATGAGTTACATTATTGACTGAGATGATATTTTAACTGATGGGCATGTAGCTCAATGGAGTAGCATTTCCCAAGGATGCATGAGGTTCTAGATTCAATCTCTAGAAGTGGCAAAAGAAGAAAAGAGAAACTTTTGAAGAAAATGGCCATACTGGAGTTGAGTAGATAGTTACTTTGGTAATACTCTTGATTTGAAATGACGGGGACTTGACTTTGATGGCCAGAACTCACATTTTAAAAAAAGTCAGGCATGAGTTCATGCTGGAAATCCAAGTATTGGAAAAGCAGAGACAAGCTGGTCCCTGGAGTTCTCTAGCTAGCAAGTCCAGCCTGACAGGGGGGAACTGGGCCTCAGGCCAGAAACAGATGTCTCAAAGATGGTAGGTCTAGGAAAATGGCTCAGTGCGAAAGTACTTACTGAGTTAAATTCCTCAGTACTCAGGGATAAGAACCAGATATGGTCATTCATGCCTGTAATCCTAACTCCAATACTCCTATGGTGAGATGGGAGGTAGAGAGGGAAAATCAGCTGATTGCTACTTAATAGGACAAAGTGGCAGAAACAAGAGAGACTCTGCCTCAAAAGCAAGGTAGAAGGAATGAACAGACCTCTGAAATAGTATCCATTGTCCTCCACATTTTTGCTGTGGCTCACATGTACCTGTATTTACATGACACACACGTACATACATACATACATACATACATACATACATACATACATACACACAGAGAGAGAAATGCATAAATGAAAATAAATCTTTTGAAAAAGTATAGTCTTGGTTACTTGTATGGTATTTGTTACTTGACTCATTGTAATGAAATACATTAGCATAGGATCAAATCATGGTTGACTACATGGTGTGATAAATAGGCTGGACCTAGAAGACCTTAGTAAACATGAATTGGGTAGAAGATAGAGTCCTAAAAAGCACTTTACTGTGTGGTTCCTAGTCCTTGTAGTTCTGGATATTTAAGTTACAATAGGAGGGGAAACACAAGCAAGGATTTCATGCAGAGAAACTAAATATTATATATACATTAACAGAAGCAAGAGAAAAGAGGAGCAATGCAAAAGTACGCATTCACACACAACTACATAAAAATTCCACAAAATTCCTACGTAAGAAAATGAATACTTTTTTGGCACAGATGTAATACATATTTATTACACTATTTAAAATCTCTCACCCATTTACTAAGAAAAGGTTGAAGGAGCCAAAGAATGTAGAAAAAACAGGGTCAGACCCTTTTAATCAAGGTTATTTCAACCTATTTGGTGTGTGTGTGTGTGTGTGTGTGTGTGTGTGTGTGTGTGTGTGTGTGTGTGTACAAGCAAAGGTCAGAGATTGATATCAAGTATCTTTTACAAATGGTTTCTCTTTTATTTTATTTTTTGAGATAAGGTCTCTCACCCACCTAGAGCTCTCTGATTGAGTGATATGGCTTCTCTGATTGGCCAGTGAACTCCAGAGATTTGCTTGTGTCTACTTATCACCATCACTTGGGTACTGGGCGTTTGGACTCTGCCTGTGCTTGCACTTGTAAGCCCTTTACAAATTGAACCATCCTCTTAGGCCTCTAAATTTGAATCCTTTTGTTATTCTTTTCTTTCATTTACTTTCTATAAAGTCACTGGAAGTTTACAGAGTCCAATGCCTTCTGCTAAGAACTGGGGTAACCATTTCATGTCATCAAAGAGGACTGCCTTATGAAACAAAACCATAGAAAGCCCTGTACCTGTATACTGTCTTTCACAAATTTTGAATTTGACTTAAAAGATTCTCTCATGTTTATGATCTATTTCAGAATAACTCTTACTCAAAAGTAAGAAATCTGGCTCAGGTATTTGTGAATGATAAGTGCTGTTTTTGAGAATAATTAGAGTAAGAAAAAGTGACCCTGATTTGTTGGCTCTGTTGTTCTTCTTGTGTAGCTCCTGTCCCATTCAAGTCCTTCTGTCCCTCAACTCTTCCATAAGAATCCCTGGCAGTACCAGGCCATTTTTATTACTGTTGCTCTATAGTACAGCTTGAGATCAGGGATGGAGATTCCTCCAGAAACTTTTATTGTACAGGATTATTTTTAGCTATTCAGGGTTTTTCGTTTTTCCATATGAAGTTGAGAATTGATCTTTCAAGGTCTGGAAAAAATTGTGTAGGCATTTTATATGAATTGCATTGAATCTGTAGTTTGCTTTTGGTAAGATGGTCATTTTTACTATGTCAATTTTCCCAATCCACAAGCATAGGAGATTTTTACTTCTTCTGTTATCTTCTTCAATTTCCCTCTTCAGAGACTTGAAATTTTTTTCATATAAGTCTTTCACTTGGTTGGTCAGAGATACACCAAGATACTTTATATTATCTGTGGTTGTTGTGAAGGGTGTAGTTTCCCTAATTTCTTTCTCAGCCCATTTGTCATTTGTATACAGGAGGGCTACTAACTTTTTTGAGTTGATTTTGTAGCCAGCCACTTTGCTGAAGGTGTTTGTCAGCTGTAGAGTTTCTGTGGTAGAATTTTGGGGGCAACTTATGTATACTACCATATCATATGTGAATAGTGTTACTTTGACTTCTTCCTTTCCAATTTATCCCCTTGATCTCCTTTCGTTGTCTTATTGCTCTATCTAGGACTTCAAGTACTATATTGAAGAGATACCCAGAGAGTGGACAGCCTTGTCTTGATTTCAGTGTAATTGATTTAAATTTCTCTCCATTTAGTTTGATGTAGGCTATAGGCTTGCTGTATATTTATCTTTAGGTATGTGCCTTGTAACCTGATCTCTTTAAGACGTTTAACATAAAAGTATTGAGGGGAGTGGAGACTGCCACTGAACCTCTGGCATGCACTCTGGTGCCCATGGATTTGATCATTGCCCCTTGGCGAGATGGCCTTGTGGGTACACAGAGAAAGGGGATGCATGCTATCCTGGTGAAACCTGATAGGCTGTGTCCCGACAGTGGGGTAGGAAGAGACCCGCATTAGAGTTCTAGGGGAAGGGAATAGGGCAGAAGAGATAGGGAGAGTAGGAACAGGAAGTTAAGAGCAAGGAGCCATGTCCATTTGCCTCCTCACGCTGTCTGCTTGGTGGATTTCTTTTCCTTTTTGCATATATACATTCCATCATAGTAGAAGTTGCTTCTGTTTGGAATGCATCTTCTGTAAGATTCACATATCTGCCTCTCTGTTATCTAGGCCTCAACTCAGAATGATAGTTCTTGTCTTTCAAGCACGCATTGTCAACTCCCTTCACTCTAATTCATTTGTGTTTTGCTCAGACCATTCATCATGGGTGTGTTTTATTGAGAAATATTTATGACCTCGATTCTCCTTTTATTGCTGATGTGAGAGTGACAATATTGCCTGACTTGTTCAACTAAAAGATCTCCCATGCTGAGAACAGGGTTTAGATGATTCTGCCATGCTGGTACACACTCAGGTACTTCATTCCGCACCAAGAAGGACATTCTCTTATTCAGAAGTGACTGTTTCCCTACAGAGGCTTTTTACATACACAAGAAGAATGGATCCTTAAATATGACTTGTCTAGCTATATTATATGTTGTGTTTCTCCTTAAGGATTAAACCCATTTGCTCTCTAAAGTCATTCCTCAGGACCTGATTTAAGGAGTCTGTGCATGGTGATGACAATTTGCATTACTGAAATCACGAAGAGCTATAGCTAGAAGGAAGACATCTGTCCTCATTTGTCATTCCTGCTTCCTTCACTATTGTCACAGTAAGCAAATGAAAAGTGCTTAACTATATACGTAGCGCTCACTTCTCGGTGTCACAAGCAACAGAGATTCTGTTTTATTATGCAGACAATGACCTGCAGTAACAAGTCACTGCAGAGGTAGTGACAAGCCTGTCAGAGCCTCAGCAAAGCACAGTTCTCTGTGCTAGTGCACAGGCTCCCATCTAAGCTCAAGGGTATTTCTGGAGTCCTAACTTAGGGACTGCTTCATCTCCCTATGCATGTCAACTACTTCTGTTTGCATCCTTTTCTCCCTGATGTGAAGCATCAAACAAGACTCTACGCGTTATGGAAATACTCAAGACCAGAGTGAACTTCTGTGAAGCTTGTTCCTAATTCTTGTCACGCACTCATTGCATTAAGGGCAGCAATTGCAATGCAGCAGTGGTCTGTGGGTATTTTTATCCCTTCTAAAAAGTAGAAGCAAGCCATTACACCAGTATTGGGAAAAATAAATCTCTGTTGATATTTGAGGATGAGCCCATTTTTGTTATTTTTACTGGCAATGCTGTGTAGTAAGGAAAAAAAAAGAGCCTTTTTTACATTGTGGTTTAGATCACAGAGAGTAAAGAGACTGAAAAGAAGACATTCCACATTAGATATGTACAATCTGTAACAGATTCAGGATGACTGTATCTGACCAGTGTTAAGTAAAGACTCCTATATTTCATTAGAACAAGTATTGTATTAGCTCAGAACAAAAGTAGTAATTAATACTTATTCTCAGCAAACCTATCTTTGATCCTAGTTACTGAAAATGGGAGTAAGTTCGTGTGTTCTTAACTGTAGCTTTTATTCTTTGCTAAGGAGGCACAACCTTTATTAGATTTCTTGCCATATGAGAAAATGATGAAAATTAATGCCACATGACATTGTCTTCGAAAAATATTAGTTATTTAAATTAACTACTGCTGAGGTCCAGAAGTTATCACTTACATAAACAGTGTGTGTGGGGTGGGGTTGGGGGTGTGTGCACGCATGCAAACACACACACACACACACACACACACACACACATGTTAGAATATAGGTAGAACAGGAGAACATGTAACCATGATTTTAAGGATCAATCTTGAGCTAAGTATGACAGAATCTACATTCCTAACCTTAAATTGTAGTTTCAAGGATAGACCATGGATTCTTTATGAAAGCTTAACTAAAGCTAACTAATAGGTGGGCTCTAAATTGTGTGCTGAAACTTATTCAGTCATAAGCAGTATTTTTTCTTATTTTTGCATAGATTATTTTTCCCAAAACATTTTCATTATATTTGAATTGCTCCCTTGATGGGTTTATTTTTTAAAACAATCATGGAAACATATTCCATGTGTGCATTCCTTACTTAGACAATAAATATCATATACCCCTGAGAAAACCATTTGCCTTCATAAGTGTTGCTACCTGATGCTCAAGCAATAGATCATTTTCTTTAAACTGTATTTTAGCAGAATATTCCACAACAGGATTAATAGCCCATACTATATGTCCACCTCCAAGAGTCTCTAGAAGAATTTTCAATGTCTACTGTTAAAGGGCAACTATGATCAAATTTATAGAAAAATTACAATGAGAAATAAAAAGTCACATATTTGAAATCAGAAGTAAAAGACCAGCAGAGGTGAACCCAGTTAAAAAGTACAAAAATGAGAGTTTTCCTATGAAATTCACATACATATTGTAGAAAGATAGGACAACTGAGCAGAAATTAAGATGTCTCTACTGTATAATGGTAAGATGCAAAATTCTCTATCAAAGTGTATCTGATCATACTCTGATATTCAGTGAACACACACCCTCACACACATATGTACATACATACATTCACACATATACACATACTGATACACACAAATACATACACATATTAATACATACACATATACTTTTACACACACACACACACACACACACACACACACACTTCTCTAGAGTTCTCCCTCTTCACCACCAATAAACTGACTTCAGTTTATCACACACTGGCATGTTAAAAGACAACTGAGAGAAATATCAAGTTTACTAAACACAAACATACTTTTAAAATAATAATCTAAACATTATCAAATACACATTTATGGTGGCACAGTGGCTAGGACTCCAGTGGTACTTCCAAGAGTATTAAATAAAAAAAGCATAAACAGATGACACTTTATCACTATATCACTCAGCTTTTACTATTACTGTTTTTGAGTATTGGGTGACTAATAACTTCGCCTTACTTTAAGAAAAAAGCAGCAGGTTTAGCATCATAGAGAAATACCAACTGAATGGGCCTGAACTCGTCCAGTTGATGGAAAAGAACTACCTGTCACAATCACAAAGAAAATGTTAATTCTGCTGAGTCAAATCCCCCCATTAACAGAGTCCCCATACCAACTTGGGGAGATTATAGGTGTTAGGCTTCCCTAAGTCAATACACCAATTTAGTCAGCACCCAGGTATCAAAAGCATACTGTACAATCATCAGAAGGATTTATATCCTGTTGGAGGTTGGTCTGGTCTTCCCAAATGAGCCGACTCACGTACACCAAAATGGTTGTATCCTTGCCTAAAACCCTGTTCCTCTTTGATCAATAAAAAGCCAACACACCTGGGCAGGGCAAGTGAGAAAGGCGTGGCTATGGTTCTTGGCCTTTTGGAGGAGAGACAGGAAGAGATGAGAAGAGACTGGAGGAAAGTAGCAGGAAGAGGGAAGGCCGGTGCCATGGTTAGTTGGAGGAAGAAGCACATGGCTGGTGTAGATGGATGGGCCTTCGTGGATGGACGGTCTGGCCCAGATGATGATAATTAGAAAGTATGTAGGATTATGGGTACAGGGGAAGCTCAATATAAATTATTAGAAGCAGATGGCATGGAATTGGGGCAGGGGATGGGATAATTGGCCCGATATAGGAGGTAGTTTAGGGGATTAATATTTGCCCTGTCTCAGGTTAATTAAGGCTGTTTTAAAATATGATAGGTGTCTGTGTTTCACTGACTGTTAGAAAATGCCACTGTAATAATAATTATAGGGCCAACAATAAACTTTATTAGACCCTATTGTTAAATTAACCACAACAATGTACCAGCTCTCAAACTTCCTGCAATAAATGCTCTACCTGTACAATTCACACAGACAGTGGCTCTGATGAACACGACAGACACTTCACATGCTGCAGTGTGTTAGGAATACCGCTTGTCTGATGTGAGCATCTGTGGCAGGGATGTACTTTTGGGAAATGTTTGACTATAGCAATGTTAACAGAACCCATAAATCTATCATGAACAGTAAGCAGAGATACTTAATATCACGTTATAGCTAAAGAAACCATGCTCATTATCATATCAAAATTACTAATAAGACATGGCAGATCTTATTATGAATGAAGAAACAAAAAAATCTATATATAACAGCTAGATTTTTTATTGTGATAAAATGAATGTCCTTTGTAATTCACACCAAAGGACTGATGGGAACATCTGTAGGGAAGATGAATAATGTGGACCAGCCTCATCTTCTCAGTTCAGATTGTATTCTCCTTTATTTAAGGAAAATAAAAATATTGTTGAAAAATAACTGTTTTTTTCCAATATCAAGACACATACATAGTAATGTCTTTAGGAAGTTTAGAATTTCTCTTTCTCCCTTTGTGACGTGTGTGTGTGTGTGTGTGTGTGTGTGTGTGCGCGCGCGTGCTCATGCACACTTATGAAAGGTTTCCTTCTACCATGAGAGCCCCAGGGTTGACCTTAAGTCACTTAGGCTTAGCAGCAAAAAGTCTTTACCCAGTGATCCATATCTTAAGCCCTTGCAAGTTTAGGGTCCTAAGAAAGGTAGAAAACAAACTTCCCCTAACTCCGGACTTTTGTACTGAACAGCTTCCTATATTAGATAAACACAGGGAGTGAATAATTGATCATAGTGAAGAGACAAGATTGAGAATATTAAGAAAACCATTAAAAAAATCTTGTTCCATTTCTTCCCTCTAGATGTTTTTGTCTTCTTCTAAGACCAGGACAAATCTTCAAGCTGAAACTCCCAATAATCACCTGATATTAAGTTTTATTGTTCTTGCCCATAATACAATATTTGACACAATTAATCATGTACTTACAACCTTTGTTTGATAACATATTCCTCAGCATGTTATAAAAATTATATAATAATATTTAATACTATGTCTCTATGCATATAACCATATTAACAAACACGCATTCATTAGAGAGTTATTTAGTGAGACAAAACATCTGTCATTACTTCTGTGCAGATAAGTGGCTTTCAGCTCCAGCTGCCTGTGAATACTTATATTAGTTATGCCGTGGTCCAGGCACTATACACAGCGATGATCAAAGTGAGAAGGTCTACACCGTCTCCGAACTTAGATTCGAATGAAGAATATAAATAACAAATGAAATAAATATACAATCGATAAATGCCAAAGAGAGCTGCACTAAAATTGAAAGGGGAACAGTACATCACTGTGTACCCAAAACTTTAACGTGTGCCTGATTCACCTAGAATACAGACCCTGAGCTTTGTTGTCACTGGCTTCTGGCAGATGTCACTAAAGTAGCAGACAATGAGAAGGGCAGAGTTAAACCTGGAGAGTGCCTGGTCCCAGGCTGGGTCTACTGAACTGACTAGTAAGATGCTCTGTGATTCATGTGTATGTTAAAGCTTAAAGTGAACTATGACAGGTTGCTGTAGGATTGTGAGTAACAGGAGCTCAAGATACACTCACTTATTCACAGCCGATACTTGGGGGCTGACTGTATACTGTATTTGAAGGGTGATAAAGCAAGATTCTGGGAAAGGCTGTGGGGTGTTCAGACTTGCAAACTTGGGTCCTGTTTAGGGCTCATCCCACTCCATACAGTATAGATCTGCTGAGGGTAGCAAAATGTCATCAGAAGTAGTTTTATAAAAAAGAAAAGGCACTGGTTTTGTGAGAACATACACGATATAATCAGTTTTATGTTCTTTGTCAATGTCTACAAAGCAGCTAAATCCTAATATTGAAAAAAAAAATCCAAATGCTTAAGAACCCTCAGCTTCTACAACACATCAAACCATCTCCTGGGAAAAGGCTCAGCTGTAGAATAGGTAGGTAAGGGTGAGAGGTGTCCAATGGGTCCAGCAATTTACAATGCAAGGCCTGATGCAGGTTTCCTTACTATCCACACAGACCTAATCTCTTTCTACCATCTGGTGTGATTCTCTGAATAATGAAGGTATGTCTTGCACCCTCCTTTCTAAACAAGTGAGGCACAGTCAGCACCATGTAGACTTAGATGATAGAGTTTTTTTATTAATTTATTCATATTACATCTCAATTGTTAGCCCATCCCTTGTATCCTCCCATTCTTCCCTCCCTCCTGCTTCCCCCTACTCCCCTCCCCTATATCTGTGACTGAGGGGAACCTCCTCCCTCTGTATATGTTTATAGGGTATCAAGTCTCTTCTTGGTAACCTGCTATCCTTCCTCTGAGTGCCACCAGGCCTCCCCATCAAGGGGGAAGTGGTCAAATATGGGGCACCAGAGTTTGTATGAAAGTCAGTCCTCACTCTCCACTCAACGGTGGAGAATGTCCTGTCCATTGGCTAGGTCTGGGTAGGGGTTTGAAGTTTACAGCCTATATTTTCCTTGGCTGGTGCCATAGTTTGAGCAGGACCTAGATCTGCCCATCATGATTTTTTTTTTAAAAAAGGAGCAGGTTCTTTCACAGAACATGTTCTTGCTTTCAGCCCTGGAAGTCTCAGTGCATGGCTTTGTTGCTGTATAGGTAACATTACGGTAGCCTTCATCCCTGGCTCTGTTTCTCCTTCCCTCTGCTCTCCTTTAATGACCATTAACTCAAACAGACAATGTGAAGAAAAGGGGCTTTGGTGTTTAATTACTAGATCCTGAGCCCCTAGTCGAAATGAACTGGGTTAGAGTGATGCTGACCTCTCAGGGAGGAAAGCTGCCCAGGGCACGGCAACGGGTCACTGCACAAAACAAACAGCAAATCACACGTTGCCTGGAGTTCCAACAATCCCTATGTAAAGTCTTTCGTCCTTACTCAGAGTTTCAGAAGACAGGACTACCCCACTCATGATTGTGAACTGATGAATTTCATTAAGGCATCAGTACTATCAGTATCAGTGTGTTATATATTACACATGATATACAGTACTTTGGAGATTAAATATTGTGGGACCTCAAGGACTTTGAAGATGTAAACATTTTCCTCAATAATGGTGAGCATTGTTTCTGAGTTGACATAACCCACCACTATGGAAAATGTCATACGTACTTTGTATAGAGTTTCAATGTAAACATATCTTAAGCTTTGTTAAGATTAATTAACACAGGATTGAGTTAATCATCCTCAGGAGACTCCCCCCACCCCCTAAAGTTGTGCTGTACTAAAATATGCCTAAAATAAAACACCCAGGGTCAGACAACAGACGTTGAAACACCACTTGCTGCTGAGTGGTGCTGAAATGATTTTCTTCTTGCCTCACTTGGGCTGTTCCTCCCCGCTGGCCCTGGTGTTTGCAGAGGCTCCCACACCTATGCTGGCTACAGAGCACTAAGGGAAGCTGCACCTGTTACCTGACACCTCACAGGGACCAAGCTCTGATTTTCTTCTCATTTTTGTCTGAGATGCTGGGAGGCTGCTCTGCCTGAAGGCCGGCTTTCTATCTGAAGCTTTCCTCCGAAGTCTTTCTGAGCTGACGCTATCTGAAGACACTAGAAAACTTTGACGAGTGGTAAAGTGTACGTGAGCAGCACGTTTCTCAGCAGAAACTCCTAATGTAAATGGAACACCAGAACGTTTGAGAAACGCTAGTGCGTCTCGTATTATTAGCTGATATAATTTATGCAGCCTTTCACTGATTTTCCTTTGTTTTCACCGTTAATTGTAGAATAAAATTGGCCACTTATATACCTCATATGCTGTGTAAGAGCTGTGTAAGAGTTGATCGAAAGCCCTAAGTCAATCATCTCAATTACTCATCACAAACTGCAGGGGTTCCCACACCCTGAGTGGCTGTGCTCCTCAACTGACCACTGTTTACCACCTCACCACAGCTCATCAGACAGAGCCATGCAGAAATGTTGCCAGCATGCACCATATATTTTCAGCCCTGAAATGGAATATATTGCACAAGAAATATTTTCAGAGGGCCTTGCTATGGGGACTGAAAAGAAATTATATATAGCCACATTAACTGTACAGATTATTTAATATTTCGGATAAGTAAAAGTGTGGGTAAAAGTGTCAGGGAATCAGTGACAGTGCACTATGGTTTGTGTAAAACATTAACTGAAAAATTGACTCAAGTCCATATGAAAGCCAGTAAAGATAAGTTGGGAGTGGGAAGGGAATATAAGGAGAAGAAAGCCATGCCAGGTAGCAAGGTGAGACTGCGCATGGACCACTCCCAGGGTGGAGGTAGCAAGGGGGATCCTGTTGCTAAGGAATTTTTAAAATAGGAGAAACTGGGATGCTCACATATGGACTTCAGCTTCAGCATCAGGGAGGCCTGTCTGAGAGCAGTGGAGAGAAATGGATGATAGCAGAATCAGAAAGAGCACTCATAAGCACAATGCAGCATTCCAGAACAAGCACCAGAGATTACCGTATTTTCCATAATAAATACGTCCTGTGCCTGAATTTTCCTCAGGTTGCCATAGAAAGATATCCACAATGCCACACGACCCCAGATCCTCCAGTTCCTGCACACAAAGGCTGAACAGGCCGTGCTGAATTTATGACTCTTGTGTGCTGACACAAGGCTAAGGTGAGAAGACACCTTCCTTGGAGGGCAGGGCAGACCCCTGGTGTAATGCCTGCTCACATGCGGGCTTTAGTTCAGGACAGCTCATGCTACAATGTGACACTGTGGCTCCCCCACACCCCACTGTCCATCAGTAATGCTTTTTTAAAAAGCTGCTGCAGCTCCTAGCACTTGACATCCAAACAAGTCTGACCGCAGTTCTGTGCTCTAACCCCACTGGTCCTTTCCACATATTTAAACAGAGAAGGGCTTTGTTTTTGTTTTGTTTTGTTTCAAAACAAACAGCATACACCAGTGCAAAATGTGGTTTTTGCAGTAAAAGAGATGGTTATGGTAGAAAGACACATCTTCATTTATATATTTGTGGTCCAAAGTAATGTGTCTTGCAATGATACTACTCAAAAGAGCATGTGTTTGACTTAATAAAAACAGGCATTATAGATGGAATGTTCTCACATCTCAATTTGCTCAGAATCATCTCATTCAAACAATACCCTTATTATCTCTCAGTGTTTCAATTGGGACAAAAATATGATTACTTTAGCCATAAAAGGAAAATTATTTGGTTAGTAAGAAAATTATTTTCTGGAAAAATCAAAATATTCTTAAAAGTCAGTGAGTACAAGAGAACAGATAACCTCCTGCTGGTGGAAGTGATAACTTCCTGCTGGGGGAAGTATCTAAACCCTAGATAACAAAATGTGGGGAACTTCCAGAAGACTAAGTATCATAAGTACAGAGAGAAAGCTCGTTAAAATACACTTTCATCATTAATAATGAGAAAATTTACAAATTATTCTTCTTATAATTTTTTTAAAACAAATTTCCTATGCCAAAATTTGCTGTTCTATACTTAGCAAAACCTAACCTCAAAAGCTAAAAGTCAAGCACTCACTAAATGTTTCCTTAGTGTCTATTTACATAACATATAAAACATATTGGATATATGAAGAAGCATCCTTAATTTTGATGCACAGACTAAGTGATGGAAGGCAGCCCATGTCACAAAACTCTTGGAAAGAGAGGAGATTTGTGGGAGTTGCTCAGACCACCCTACTGATACTGTCCAGGGTGGTGACATCTCCTAGGCTCAACATAACTCCTTCGAACACTCACTAACTAGGGAAACAAAGCAGACTCACAGAAATGAACACAGAAATGCCTTTAATCAAATGATCCACAAGTGAAATATGTCCATAGTTTATTATCTTTCTATACCCAGAGCCATAACCAGATCACTTGGATAGGACAACAGCAATAACATTAAAGAAGGAAAAGAAAAGCATTATTATAGCTATAGAAATTAATACTTCTTCAAAAGCCTGATGGAAGTAAAACCTATTCACATGATGTATTTGTAAAAAGGAAAGGAAAAATGCAGAAAGTGAAACGGCTGTGATAGCTTGGACTTGTGGATCAGGATAATTAGAGACGGCAGAGATGGAGCAGGCTATCTGAGCCGCGTCTGCATGGAGGGAGCGAAGGGGAAATCAGTCGTTCAGTGAGTCTTCTCTTTCCCAGCGTTACCTTTCCATCCCCTCACAACTGCTGCTAACTTATAGCTCAACAATTGGTGACAATAACTAGTTTTTAGGGAATCCCACCAAAATGAGGCATTGCTAATACAGTTGCTAAAAAGTACCAAGAAGTCAGGTGCTAAAATGCTTGTCATACAGTGAGCACCACAACTCTTTCAGCCTCGGCCTACATTCCCAGACAACGTCACCACTGAAAACTGCACAGTAAACACAGCAGTGGGTTTTCACATCGACACAGTCTCTTAGGTTAGTTCCCTAAATTACGTTAAGAGTTCTGGTGAATTATGGTAAAATTTTCAAGTGAATGAACTCTAAGTTGACATATTTATATTAAAAATACCACGCCCAGTTTGGACATATGTGGATATAAGAGACGTTTCATACAAAAAGCTAATTCATATAAATTCTATGCTAACTTATCAGCCATCTCTAAAATGTAAACATAAAGGCCAAACCTTGCATCTCTTTATATTTGTGCAGAGAAGACAGTGATCAAGAAAGTCATATATGAGCCAGGTGATGGTGGCACACACCTAAAATCCCAACACTTGGGCAGCAGAGGCAGGCAGCTCACTGAGTTCCAGGCCAGCCTGGTCTACCAAGTGAGTTTCAGGGCAGCCAGGGCTACATACACACACACACACACACACACACACACACACACACACACACACACACACACAAAGAAAGTCATATATGCAATATGGGGAGATTGATATGGGGTGAAATAATGCATCTATGTCCTTCAGAATTATGTAACAAAAACTTTGTAAATAAATTAGGTGAAAGTAATCATTTCCTGTTGCTAATGAAGAAGATTTAGTAAGAAAAGCTGACTATGGAGCAAAGCAATAGAGATTGATTCATTACATGAGGCAGCCTATGGAACATGTCAGTGGCAGCCGGATATATTAAGTATAGTGGTTTACAGCATACATGGCAGCAGTGTATAAATCTGGGGCTGAAGTCCAAAAGTATTTTAAGTAGGTGTCATCCTATCTACAGCTATATCTTTGCTTATATCTATGTACATATTTATGTCTACAGCTCTACATATATCTATATCTACATGAGATAAAATACAGCATCGTTCACTAGCATTAGTGAAATAGTCACTCTCAAAGCTAACTGTGGATATCATGTGTCTGTTAATATAATATTAAGGAGGGTTATAAAAGGTATATCCCACTGAAAATCACTTGTTTTTATGATCATCTGAGAAGGTAAGTGTTCAATTGGTGTAGTAGTCCGTGAAGAACAAATAGCAACTGTCAAATAGAAACTTTCAAAAGTACTGATACCGATCCGGAACGGAACTGTTGAAAGGAACAAAACTATCAAAGGTGCATGCATACATATGTATATATTACACATAAATACATATATTTATATATCCTTTAAATAGAATACATATGTTTAGACTCGTATGCTACACACACACATTCTACAACTTTTTCTTAAAAATCTTATTTCATGTAATTTCAGTAAGTTTCTCTCACTGATGTTATAATGAATTTGTTACTTTAAAAATCCAGAAAGTTAGGAGAAATTATATTAAACTTCTTCCATATGATACAGTAATTCTTAGACGTATTAGCATGGTTATGTTAAACTTAAACACCAACTTCCTAGGGGTTTCCCCATTGAGCAATCACTATAATGTATCTACTTCTATACACTACTTCTATACATCTACTTCAATCACTATAATGTATCTACTTGCATTAAAAATGTTCCTTCCTGGGTGTGGCCAAGGCCAGTGACACAAACATGAAATTTTCCTTCTATCCAGTTACTGCACATCATATCCTTTTGACTAGCAAATTTTTTACCTATTTCCCCGACATAAATGAACTCAACTGTGCAATTTCCCCCCCCCCTTATCCTGTTTTTCCACATGATTCAAAATGCTACCTCGCCGAATATCAGAGTATAATGAACAGTGAATAATTTTTTTTGAATGCACTGCTTTTTGGCTAGAAATTCCCTACTTAAAAAAACATTTAAAAAGTGCTGTGCTTTATGAAATAATATAAATCTAAGAATTAAGGTCTTTTCCAGCCACACCCAGTCTTTGTAGAATTGCCACTAACAGAAAGAGTGTTGACAGTAAACTCACCCATGTGACACTGCTCCCACGGTTATTCATTACTTTGTCAGGGTGAGGTTGGTATCACCACAGATTTGTGGTGCATGCCATCTTAAAGGCGCCATCCCCCAATTCCTTTCATTTTATTGCTTTTTATTCTGACAGCCTTCTGCCTTGTGGCCAACACCACAGCAGAGCACAGAGATGGTAAGGGATCAGTATTTAACAGTAGCAGCCACCTTCTATGGAAATGCACTGAGCCTTGTCTCAGTTTCCCATTAGAAAATACCAGAGTACATAAAAACAGCCACAGAGCTACCACAGGCGCTAATAAAGTTACACCAGCAATGTCAGACTGGAGTCTCCATGCCCGCTTCTATGTTTGTACAAACCTTGCTTGAGACTAGAATTTACGTTTGTTTTTGTTTGTTTGATTTTTTTTCATATTAAGTGATGAAACTGAGGAGATTCTCACCCCTCCAACCTGGAATCCCACACCGCTCTCCACGGGGAGATGCTGAGGAGCTTGCATCCCCTACGTGGGCTCAGAATGGCAATACGTATCGTGTGGCCCAGGAGACAGATTCACCGTGTGATGCGTGAGACAACACTAAAGAAAAGCTCACATGAAACGTCAAAGTGTCAATTCTTTCTAGATTTATCATGATACAACACTACCAAGCGACCAGGCTTTAGCTCGGACATGGGAAGAGTTTCTCCCTTCCATCGAGCATTTTTGGGGTTCTTATCAGGAGCAGGGAACGACACAGGTGCAAAGCAGAAGGAAGAAAGAGCTCCTCGGCTCATATTGAGCAGGCGAGGTTGAAACTTCTCTGACTGAACTCTACGCAATAAATACACAGCAATGAATCAATACACAATTGCATTAAAGCACTGTAATATTTTGTGTCCCACGTTAATATAGCTCCTCACAAGTCCTCTCAGAAAATCTCTCCACTCTGGACTAGAAATCGCACACTATTCAATCCCACTTCATAAAGTCTCTATCTCTGTCTGTCTGTCTGTCTGTCTGTCTCTCTCCTCTCCTTTCCCCTCCCCCTCCTTCTCTCTCTCTCCCTCAGAGCTCCCCCCTTAATCTATGCATTTCAGGATAGATCACATGGCTCCTTTCACAGCATCCTAGAAAACAGAGACATGCACTTTGTGTTAAAAGAAAGCCTTTCTGGTTATCTTGGGGGTTTATTATTTTACATAACAAAAGGTTACACACAGTTTTCCTTTAAACCTACAATCGAGTACTCAGAAGCCTACCATTTGTTTTATTTTCCTGAAGAAACCCTGAGATGCTTAATGAGAGCATTTGCTGCCTAAACAAAACACATTCCTTTTCAGAGGCAGGCAGAGAAAGGCTGGGGCTGCGTGATGACTACCATTAGGGTGCAGTGATATTCTTTGACCTTTATTTAATCACCATCATCAGAAGCCTTACCAGGTGTCCAGTGGTGGCAGTAGCTTATTTGTGCTCTGGCCTTACATTCTATCCTGCCGTGTGGATGGGAGAAAGCTGGCAGGGTCAATGTGAACTCCCAAACAGGAATCTATTTAACCCACTGAGAGGATTTCTCTGTCTCCTAATAGCATAATCAAACTTCACTGTCTAACATTTCAAACATGACAGAACATTAGTGAAAAGTAGATTGTGTAGGATACAGTAGTGATGGATACTTTTTAAAATGATGGTGAAACAAAAATTTCCAGGCAGCTTGCTACGGGGATTTTATAAAAAATAAATAAACAAAAACTCCTCGCAGTCTAAGATGAACAAAGATAGTTGTTAAAACACAGCGTTCTGGTAGCCCAGAAAGCCCAGAGATTACTGACTTTTTCTGGTGAATAGCTGCAAGTTAAGAAAGGAACACATATTTAGATGAAGGGAGAATATGAGTTTACCTCTAAAAAGAAGTGATAGTGAAGCAATTAAGTAATCATCAATTAATACAACTAAGCCATATAATTCTCTTCCATGTCTTAAGCACTATGTTATATGTTTCACTATATTTCCCCAAACACCAAATTTATACAATATTTTTGCTTAGTTTGCTGACTCATCTTTTATTTGTAAATAGACCATCTCAATAAATTAGGTTGGAGAAAATGGCAACTCAATATTGCTCAGAACATATTTAAAATAAATCTGTATATATACATATCTATATGTGTGTGTTTGTATCTAAAATTTATATAACTGTATGATATATATATCTAACATATAGTTCATATATGATATCATATAACTATATATGGCATATTACTACTTTCCAAAAAATGCATACTAGCTGATATATTATTGACTTTCTGAATCTTATTATAAAGAAACATTTAAAAGTCTATAAAATAACTAACTACTGTTCATTAAAAGCACAAATGTCATTAAAAATATAGGGGAAATTATACTATTGGGGGATTTCTAAGGAAGTATTTAAAAATGTAATGTAGGGTTCTTAACTGGATCAGAAACAAAGAAAAGGGAAACTGTATAAAATGCTGAAATTCCAAGATGGCTCATGACTTAATTAACAGAATTCCATTTGTGGCTATTCCCATGTTTCAATAATCTACCTTTAGTAATATATTACTATTAGAAGAAGCTGAGTCAAAGGGAGAATGGGAAATATTTTTGTAACATTCCACTAGGTCTAAAATTATTTCAAACTATGTGGTAAAAACAAGGGTATCTTCCTCCTCAAAGCTGATTAATTATATATGCCAGTCATTTTAATTCAATTATCAGAATCCTTCTGAATTTCCTTGACTGCAAAGTTTAGAAAAAACAAAATAATCTCTTATATGAAAGTCAGAATCATTCACTTGCTGTTCTGACTTGTGGTGAGGCCCATTCAACAATGACGAATCTTCAACACTGAGAAAAACTCTAGGCTGTGATTCTTGGAACCTGTATTGCTCCATAATTACTAGGTCCATAGTTAATGGATGACCTTGTACATTGTACATAGTTTCATTTTTTTTCCATAAGCAGATATTCTTGTTTTCTTTTGTTGTTGTTTGTTTTACCATTTGTTGAAGGATGTACTATTTTCCATACATGGTTTTGTGTTTCAGCTTTGTATAATATTAGGTGGCTTCAGCTGTGTAGATTTATTTCCAAGTATTTTATTCTAATGGGCTCCATGTATGTTTTGTGCCATATCAAGCTGTTTTTTGTTACTATGGCTTTGTAGTGTAGTTAAAGACAAAGTATCGTGATGGATCTACCATTGGGTCTGCCGCTCACTTTGTCAGAACAGACATCTTTGTGAATGTTGGTTTGGACTGGACATGAGCACAAAAGGTCTTTTCTTCTTATGTTTTCTTCAATCCATTTATGCTTTGTTTTTAAAGTCTTTCATCTCCATGGTTAGATTTATTCCTAAGTATTCTTTGACTCTATCATGAGTATGATTTTTTTATTCTGATTTCCAAGAAGATTCTTATTAGGTTGTTTTGATTTATTGATTTACTATTTTGTTACTTTGCTGAAAGTAAACAGTAAGATATAAGAATTTTCAGCTGGGTGTCAAGGGTCTTTCACTACAGAATCATGATGTTTGGAAATGAGGACAACTTTGATTTCACCTTTTCAAACCTGTATGTTTCATTCTCCTATCTTGTCTCACCGCTTTAGCTAAGCCTTTTACTGATTTCCTGAATAAGTGAGGTGAGTGGGTACCTTCGTCTCTTTTCTACTGATGTTGGATGCCATAGACACTCCCTGGCTTTAAGTACCATTTACATGTTGACAACTAATAAACTTGCATCTCTAAATCAGGCCTTTCCAGAAGCCTCCAACGACTTACTGGCATTTCTGCTTGACTACTTAATGGTCATCATAAACATAATGTCCCCAGAATAAACTTCTCTTTCCTTCAAACGCTTCCACCCCCAACCTTTCCCATCTCAGCTGATCGCAACTCCATCCTTGCAGCTGCTCCGGCAAGAAAAATACTTGGACGTATCCTTGATTCTTCTCTTTCACTCACACCCACATCCAATCTGCCAGAAAAACTTAGCTCTATGTCAAAAAAAAAAAAAAGCCTAACGAGAGCTACAAGAAAAAAATTTTTTTGCATCATTATTAGTTTGCAGTGCTGGAAACAAACACACCCAAGGGACACATGCTTACTTAGCTGGCTGTGAAGGCTTCTGCTCAGCATTTAGGACAAAAGCACCACAATATTAAGTTCATCCTATGATACATAGGGAGTTCCATATAAACCTAAGCTATTTAATAAAACCTGGTTTCCGAGGAGAAAGATATTGAGATATATGGACTTTAACTGATGCCTGAGTTAACTCCAAAAACCCAAGCATTTGCTGTGTGGATTAAATTGAACATTGGTTCAAAAACCCCCTCTCTTGTTCAGTCCCTTCCCAATAGCACTTGAGAACCATTGTCATTGAAAGTCCTATGGAAGAGCCATTGAAGTAAGGAAAAGACGTAGACGACTTAAGGATGACATTTAGCGTCTCTCCATCCGTTATCCTCTCTGCTTATTTTGTTTCTCCAAGTTAGGTAAAATGTTGGTATCAAGAAGTCAGTACTTTGGCGAGTGGAGACGACATCTCTCACTACATTCTCTTTCACCTTGAACCCTCTGACGCCGAGATCTCTCATCCACAGAATAGAAAGGATAAAGGACACAAAAGAGAAAAACAACAAATAACCATGGAATACCAGGCATCGATGCAAGGAATGTAGGCTGTTCTCTAACTGTTGCTGAACTGTGATAAACATTCACATGACCTTTTATAGGTTATCATTTTAATCTTTGATAGGAATCACTGGCTCTAATGCATCACTCAAGGTCACAAAACAGTAAAAAGTCAGAGCCAACTGATCTCACTCTTGATGTACTGCCTGCAGAGTCCCCACCAGGACAAGTTTTGTTGGCCTCTTAATGTAACGAATGTTTTTTACTGAGACATGTTCTGATTAGGATGATAAGTTTTCCTGACTTGGACCCTTATTAGACTTCCAGAGACCAAATTCAAAGCATTGTCTTTGTTATTCATTCAGGGAAGCAACTGTGCTTTCCCAAGATTCACCACGGGCACTGAAGAATGTACGAATGGACAATGATTGGAGTGGAGGTAGAAAACCAAACTAACATATTTAATGCAGAAATAGCAATTGTGAAGAACAACACTGTGTCTTATTTATACTTTTGTGTGTTGCTTAAAGCATATCAGTTAGGAAACCTTGTGATCTTAACTATATACCAAGACCAGTCAATAAGTGTATGTAGAATTTTGTATGTCATACAGAAATGAAACACTGTCACCAACTTAAAATGGTAGGTAAATCAACATAAAGGGAATCTACTTCACCAGTAAACCTGTCATTTGAAAGTGAACCGTGCTCTTTTCTCTAAACAAAAGGTTCCTGCAATTTCTTTATGGGTTTTAATTTGGATGTTCCTTATAGATGCTAATGAATAACTGTGGTATTAGTCAGGTCTTATTCACTCTCATTAATTAGTAACTTCCTTTGGTGCAGCAGAAATATCACTCTATATTTTGGGGGACACTGAGTATGCATCATCTATTATGCTATGCATAACAACCCCTGAAATGTAAGACCGGCATTATTACTGCCAAGGTACAAATAAAGAAACTCATAATCAACATGAATCCGGTGTCTTCAGGCCTAAAATAACTTCTAAAGGTTACCTATTCAAACTGCATGCTCAATGTTTGACTTCCCTTCAAACGCCCCGTATTTAAAAACATCTAGAGAAAAAGAACTTATCATTTTCACAGACATTTACCCTGGCCTTACTTGAATCAGAAAAAAACCATTCCCTCATGGTTAGTTGAAACCAAGCCACTAAATTGCAAGAAAGTGGCCATAACTTAAGTTCAGGCAACATAGGGCGAATTTAACTGCTCTCAATGAACAGACTGTACAACACCTGTCCTCCGTCCTTTGTCTACTTTCCTCGTGGCGAACATAGACTTCTGCCTTATATCTATGTACATAAGAGTCATAATTCATAACTAAGTATTTGCTTATTAACTTATTGTGTTACTTATATACAATAAATACATAATATAAAATGCTATGTTGTTATAAATATTTATACATAAATATATGGAGCAGTTCTTTTTTTTTATCTGCGTGGTTTTGTTTTAACAGCCAGTCATTCTTTTAGGGAGTACATGGCTGCTACTTCTTGAGGAAAGAGCAGAATTCTGTCTTTCACCAATTCTTTTTCTTACAGGGACATACTAATGACAAGATGGTTGCAAAACGCATGCTTTTGCTTAATTATAAAATTAATTTGTTTTTATAAAATGATACTATCTGTAGACATTGTTAGTGACCACTTCTATAACACATTCAAACTCAGTAGTTATCGTTATTAATGTTGCTCTTAAAACCAGGCTGTCCTTTTACTTGATGAGAACGTGTTTTGAATGACAGAAAATAACAAATGGGAAACGGAACCCAGATCTTTGTGTCTCACTAGAATTCACAGATTGCTCTTCACCAATGTCACCAGACAGCTGGAAGCAAAATACAACATATTGTGAGTCCTGTTTCTTGCTTGTAGAAACTGACCATGGCAGCTTTTGAAGGAATAGGCAGTTTCCACAGGATAATGAAAGTCTGCAGATATTTCCAGGTTTAAAGAGCTTCTCTATGGCATGGGCCATTCTCAATGTCAAGGCATTGTTTGAAAGAAATGCTGTTGAGAGTAACTAAAAGGCAACTAGAAGTAGTTAAGACCAAGGTCTTGTCTGCCTCATCAACCATGGCAGTGCAAGCATAGTCCTGTGCTTACACAATTCAGGCACCAAATATGTACTCTAAAAAAATTGATAAATAATGGGTGAATGAATGTGCAAGTCAGCGGACAATAGTAATCCACTTGGTTGCTAAAGGAAACGGGACACCTGTGACTGAATCTTGCTTGGTTGTAGCTTGTTCATGATGCTTGTTGAAAGTTAACCATAATGGTATATTTTTGACAGACTTTGAGATAAAATGATAATAAATGTCAATATATAACATGAAATATATTTATTATATTAGTGAAATGAGATACAAACAAAGGAGTAACTGCAGCAGGAAACACTTGGCTTTACAGGTGAGGCAGAGTCATGGCCTACACATCAAGGGAAACGCATACTGTAAATCAGCTACTATGCCTACATTTTTCCAAAAATTAGGATCACCTTTCCCATGGATAGACTCCTACATGGAAGCTGAAGACCTTTCACTTAATTAGACAGAAATGGGAAGAGAGAAGTCGGCTCTTCCAAAAGTTTCTGGAAGCAAGCAAGAAAGAAGTAATTATTTTGCTTTTCTGTGTGCTCTGTTGCAGGGCACAGTGACTGGTATGCTGAAAGCATTTAGTAAATTGAAAAATAACTTGATCTTAAATGAGTAAACCCTACCTTACCAAGTGGAGTGTGACTAACATATTTGATGTTTCAATATGTCTGTGGCCCTTAGTGGTCTATTTGATACGATGAAGCTGCAGTTTGAAGGGTGTATACACACACACTCACACTTGAAGACTTCTGTCTATGTATGTGGATTTCTGGGTCTCTTTTTCATCTGTCATTCTCCCACAGATGGGTCTCTAAAGAGAGTCCATTAGTGTCTGGGCAGAGATTAACTAGTCTCAGCAGGGAGTCACAGCTGCCTAACATACTGTAGCACTGTTTATCACGTGCGGATGTTCTAGAAGCTACAGACGCTACACAGATCAAATCATGATACAGAGAGAAACAGCTCATCATCGATGATAGTTGCTTTTCTCTTTCTTTCAAATGACATTCACGGTACTAAACAGTTTCTGACACAACTGTTTTATCGGTGAAAGCAGCACCAGACAATGGTGCTATATATAAGCAAATTAAAGTGTTGTATTTCTTAGTTTCCTTTTCACTGCATAAAAATCCAATGCTTATTTAGTAAGCAACGTTGCTGCTTTTGCTGAATAAACTAGAACAAGCCAAAAAAAATCCTTAATGAAAAGCTATTCAGGAAACATCTGCCCTATGTTACGGTCTATGACTCAACAGATGGATGTGAGTCGTCAGAGGAAGTAGGAGGAGAGGGAAGGCCGAGGTCTGTGTTCTATTCCCAGCTCCAGGCCCAGCCTCTGGGTGACCTGAGATGAGTCACAGCTCTCTTCCTGAGAGTTTGCAGTGACTCCGAGTTGCTTTAAGAAGTTCCCTGTTCAACTCCACCTTGTAGCTCACTTCCTCTCAAAAAATACAACAGAACAAAATGGTCCTTTCTGTTCTTTGCTGTTAGGCAAAATAACCGGCATTTCATTTATATGGCCTACTAGCAATGCCAGCAGAAGACAAAGCCCTGTTGGAATTTGGGAGTCAGTCTAAGTTACCAGGAAAACTTAACGATATGCTCTTTGGTCACAAAGCAGTGAGTGATAATATTAAAACTCTCCCTCAAACTTTAATTCCCTGTGAATTACCTGGCATCCACACTCTGAAACCAAAGCACAGACCCAGTGAGCAGACTATTCCAGTATGCCAGGTGGTGGCATCAGAGTTGACCAGACAGCATTTTGAATACCACTGTCTAGAGGGTCCCCACCTGCTTGCCTGCCAGTGTCCCCCAAGAACCATTTTATCACACAGTTCTATAAATAGACAGAGTTGTGGTTAACAGAGGCATTCAGACATACTTGATTCTAAAACTTTAAGACAGGCCTGAAAGACATGACTAAAGGACATGCATTTATGTTGACTGATAGTTTTATAAGCAGAAAACATTTCAACTAGACTTCAGACTTGCTCCAAGAAGCCCTTTCTTGTAATTGCTTTAACCTTTTTTTTTTTCCAGGTTGTGATCTCTGAGTTGACTTAAAATGTTTAAACATTGGGCCAGGTGTGGTGGCTGCCTTTAATCCCAGCACTCAGCAAGGGGAATCTCTGTGAGTTCAAGGCCAGTCAGGTCTACAAAGCGAGTCCAGGACAGCCAGGACTCTGTTACCCAGAGATGCCCTTTCTTGGAAAAACAACTTTTAAACATCAAATTTTTTATTGTAAAAAATTGATTAAAAAGGCACACAAATATAGGGTTGGTGGGTTTTGTTATTATTGGTTTGGTAAAACTTTTGCCTTATCCAATGCAGAACTCAAAGTGATTCTGATTAAGCCAATACAACAAGACCTTACCAGGCATAGCTTGAGCAAGGGTACAAGTCATATACAAGTATGCATCTGAAGACCTTCCAGGGCAACTTGGCAACAGTAACCTTACTCCATACCATTCCACAGCCAACTGGAAGAAGGAGATATATCAAACTAGACTCCGTCAAGTTCTTCTTAAGTGGGGTGAGAAGAGAGGGTGGGAGATGGAGACAGGGTGACAAGCACAGGCATGCATCTGGAAAAGACAATGGCTATCATACAGCAGGGTGATTATAGCCAACAACAATGAACTCTATGCTACCAAATACCTAGCTACTAGAGGGCATGTTGAATGTTCCTAAGGGAAAAAGTAGAGCCAATAGATATTCCAATTGCCCAAGTTTGATCATTAAATGTGTGTACTGAATTATCACCTTGTATTACATAAATATGTACAATTACTGTGTATCATTTGAAAGTAACAATATTTTGCAAAAAAAAATCTAAAATGTAAGAGCACAAAAAATCTCAGTTTAGAGTAAAACTGTAAGTTTTTGAGTGGTGGAGAGATGATAGTGGAAGAGAAAAGATGGAGATCCATTTATTAATAACACAGGATGGTCATATGCTGAAGCATTTGGTTGGCTTCTAGATGTCTTCTCTCTGTCCTTCAGTCCTCCTTCCCTTTCTCTGTCATCTATCTATCTATCTATCTATCTATCTATCTATCTATCATCATTTATTTATCTTTTTTCCTCCCATTTTAGTGCCTGTAAAACTAGGATGTTGCTGGCCAGCTGACAGCCTTGATACTGGTTCCATCTCTGCACGCAATCAAAGCTCCTGCAACAGGAGACAGTGGCTTGCAATAACATACATTTTTTAGAAGTGCTTCTTTGTGAATCAGGGAATTATTCTGTGAAAAAAAATACAAATAGTAATAACGCTGATGTTTGCACATCAGAGATTCGGAAAAGTAAGATACTTATTTAAACATGAAATGGTAACATGAATCTTTATTTTGTATTTATCCTCTTCAGAATGCATACTCTAGAGTGATATATCATAAACATACTTTGGTCTCCCCTGATAACGCTGCTAAAAATGTTCTTTAAACAAAATGGAAATAAATACACAAAGGGTAAAAGAAAGTTGGATTGGCAGATGTTTTTCTAGTGACACACAGAATTAACAACAATTAATTAGTCATTAATTAAATAAACTCATGAACATCTGTGTATTGTGTGCTTTTAGGCTAGGCCAGGAACCATGCTAGATGCTGCAGACATATTGGTGGGAAAATAAAACACCACCCCAGATCTTAGAATGCCTATCACCTAAAATCTTCACCAATACCTTGAAAATGAATATGGACATCACTGTAATAATAATAATATGCCTCAAGAGTTTAATAGGAATACACAATCAGATATACTTATATGTAGGAAAGATAGCAGGGAGTGGACTGGTAGCTGGGCCACTATTGAAAAAGGTGTGGTAATGGTTTGTGTGAGATATGATCAGGTCTTAAATTACGACATTGCCACTGACAGAGGGAAACAAAGGTTTTAGCTATGTTCAGGGTGTTATTACTCATAGATCATGATCAAAGAACACACATAGGCAATAACAGCTTCTACCACATTCATGAACATGCATGGTAGCACATGAGAGCAACTCAAACATGCTTTACTTACCATTGCATAAGGCCTAACTTGGGCAACACTGAGGCACTGCATACAAAGACCTGACTGGTTGTCAGTGAAGGGTTGGGTAGTAACAGGTAAGGCAGACAGCAGGCCACATTAGGACACATAGCATTTCCTGGCAATGGGCAGTGTCCTCAAGGGGTAGTAGTCAAGAAATTGCAGGAAGAAGCAATAGATTCAGTACTATGTGAGAGGATGTTCTGGGCTAGAGTGAGCTAGTGGCTAAAGACCAGAGGGCCCTGGGGTAACTTCTCATAAGTGGGTGTGGTTTAATTTGGAGAGTCTATCAGCAGAAGGGAATGGATAAGAAGGCAGGTAGCCCCAAAGCTTTATATCTGATTAAATTCCATTAATCTTGGAAGATGATAGATCCAGTAAAGGATTGTCACTTTTTAGTTTCTGTTGCTTTAACAGGACTTCCAAATATTTAATTCTCTAAGTCGGCTTTCAGGAAAAATAATCTTAAAAAGTTGTCTATGTTTGCAAAATAAGAGGATGCTAAGTTGTCTGTGACTGTCACTAAGCTAGGTGACCAACTTTAAACCTTATCACAAATTAAGATGCTAGGAGCAGGAAAGTGTTGACCTGTTTTAATTGTGATTTCTTCACAAATACAAAGTTAAGCAGAGAAGGTGATCCTAGATTTGAAATTATTCCATGAAATACTTTGATGCAACTAAAAACAACAAACTGGTCACAGATACAGAGTAGTTTTAAAAATTTCTTTCGGTTTGTTTTTTTGGGAAAGGTACAAATTATGTAGTAATATTCTAGTTAACTCAAACTACTCTTTTTGTTTTCTGAGCATGTTTATATGTGTGCAGATGTACAATGACATATCAAAGAATACACATTCACACTGTATATAAAATGTTCTTCATATAAATAATGTATGTAATTGTTAATTCTACATCATTTCATATACTGTCATTTTCACAGAATAAAGACTTGGATTTCATATTTACATTGATTTTACAGATTTAAGCAAGTCTATAGAATGAAAAGTAGCTGTCAAAAAAAAGAAAGAAAGAAAGAAAAGTAGCTGTCGCTCATCTTTTTTGTATTTGTGAGGCTGTGCACCCATTTTGTATCATCTTTAAATTATCATTTAAGAATAAACTACTTCATTCTTCACCCTGACTGAGCAATTACACGTATGATTTAATCAGACAGAACTTCAAGACTGGTGTCAGGAGTCGAACCATGGTCCATGTATTCTACGCACAAGACATTTCCTGGAACCTGGGACGAGTACGCCATGGACATTTAATCAAGGATGGCCCCTGTCCCTGAGGCCAGGTCACGTTCTTAGTTATATCTGACCCACACTTCTCTGAGCAGTGGCAGTCTCGTGCTTGCTCTTTACATTTATTATTTAGAGATGTAACTCTGGGCTTTACCCACTAACCTGTAAAACCGCACAGCATGAATTGTTTTATTAACTTTTAATTTTCTTATAATACCAACATAAGAGACTTGAAGGAACCAAAACCTTAAGACATGTATGTGAATTAAATTATAGACACATGTACAAGAGTTACAGTTGTATTGCTAGTCCCACAAGTACTTTTTTAAACAAAACCAATTAAAGTATGATATCATAAAAGGTATGTAATATCACTGTCCCTGTTCTATTTTAAAATAAACTTTCCATTAACATATTTTAAATTAACAACATTAATATTTGAAAAGAAAAACAGATATTTTTTGTTGTTTGAGTTAAATGAAATCAACATAAACTCATTCTGAAATTAAGCTGGCTTGAAGTGAGTGTGCACATAAAATTTATTGAAATGCAAAACTGTAGCGTCCATGTAAATACATGAGTACTTCTAATCATAATTAAGTCAAACTATTTACAAGCACCACCCACTCACATATAGCACTGTGCTGCAGACAATTTGAATACAGTGTTCAGAATACTGATTTTCAACTTTGTATTCTCAGGTGGTTGCCTTTACATCGTCATCTCTATAACAAACCATTTTACATTGAGACATTTGAAAAATGAGCATGCTATTTCTTTCAGACATCAGAGTCAGGCTCAGCTGTTCCTCTGTAGAGCACTGCCAAACTTTCTTTAGCTCTGGAGCAGTGGTTCTCAGCACATGGGTTGTTGGACCCTTTGGGTTTGCATATCAGATAGTTACATTGTGATTGATGACAGTAGCAAAATCCCAGTTATGACGTAGCAAGGACAATAATTTTATGGTTAAGGTCAGCACAACACGAGGAACTGTATTGAAGGGCTGCAGCATTAGAAAAGTTGACAACCTCTGCTCTCGGGGTAGATCAGTCAGGATAATGGCTGAATGAGCTGCTCCTTATTAAGAAATAAGAAAAGAGGAGGACGGGAGGTTGGGCTCAGGGGTTCAGAGTGCTGGCTGCTCTGCCAGGGAACCTGTGTTTGGTTTCCAGCACCCACGTGGTACAACTCATAATCACCTGTTAAGTCCAGCTCCAGGGAATTCAACACCTCTGGCCTCTCCATGGACACAAAACCATGTACACACCTACTCACAGGCATACACGTCATTAAAAACAATAAAAATAAATCTCAGAAATACAAGGAAGAGATTACTTTTCACAAGCACTGGGGCTACAACGAATCACAGCTAATCAGTTGAAGGTTTGTTTTACTTTAGAGCAGAAAAAAAACCCAACACTTTTTTTTTTTTTATGTGCAGTGAATGGAACTCTGGGAAACGTGGGATTTGCTGTTTGTTTTGTGCAGTGACCGGCTGCTGTGTTATGGACAGCTCACTCTCAGGGAAGATAACATCCAGGTCATGTTCATGTCCTCACCATGTACCTCTTTTTGTTTTCATTGCTTGTGGTTTCCCCATTCTAGTCCAAAATCTGAACTGCAACGATTTAGGTGACCTTCTCCTTCCATCGGCAAGAATTTCATATTGTGTGGGGATTTCTAAGCTTCCATTTGCTGACTGTGTGTGTGTGTGTGTGTGTGTGTGTGTGTGTGTGTGTGTGTGTGTTTCAAACTGAGGACACTGTGGAGAGACAGATATGAAGCTGCGTTCTTTGAGGTGGCACGGTGCGATTTAAGCAATAGGCATTTGGGATGTATCCAGGAAGAATTTTAATCAAAAGACCACGGAACCTCTGCAGCGTGAGGAAGAACGACTTCATAATCAGGCCGCAGCTTTGGTAAAGCTCCCGGTTTATTTAGCTCTTTTGGTCCGGTGTCTCCGTCAAACACGCAGGCAATTGATCATCCACGTAGCTGAACACTCACCATACCATGAATAAATCATGCTCCATTCATCACGTGAAATACACACCGAGGTCAAGCTGAGCTGAAGTCCCCTGCCCCCACCCCACCCCCCAATAAGCGCTACGATGCATGACTCGGTGCAATACATCGTTGGAAAGTAATATTTGTGCTATTTCCATTTTTTGTTTGTTTGTTTAAAAATACAAACCAACACACATGCGATTGTAGTTTAAGAAGAAAGAAAACTGGGCAAGGACACTCTCCACTGCCAAAGAGGAAGTACAGGCGCATCTTGCAGGAGTCCTGATGGTAACCAGATCACTACACAAGACATGCGGAATAGGATGTAGCCGCTGTTAAACAGTGGCCTTCTCTGGGGTCAGTGGACTCCTATCTGAGGCCAGTGCTAAAGCCATCATTTGATAAGATACCTCAGTAGGTGATAGAGCTTTTAAAAACTGACTTGTATTCTCCATAATCACCTGCTTTTGGCTCGGTGCTTTGGGCGGGTTCTCAGCCTTTAAATATAAATGAAGGGAAGGTAAGAAGAGCTACACATCCTTACCTTGTTAAACAGAGTCAGCAGCCACCAAGGGAGGGAGGTCAGCTGCTTTACCTCAGAACTTGGAGAGGCACCTTCAAACCCTGCGTTTTCTACAGTCTTCAGTCGCAAAGAGGATTTATATTTTTTAAAAACTGAGTTTCCAAATAACAGTGGTTTTCTGGCTTCCAGATGCAAATTCTCTGTCAAGGGTAAATGTCAAGCCAGGAAGCACTGTGCTAATTAAGCACTTGGTTAAAGATTCAAGTTCAAGAATTGTGTTTTTCCCACCTTCCCACGCATAAACTTCAAATCAGAGGGGGGCAAGACAGCATTAATTTTATTAGGTAATATGAAAAAATACTAATCTCTGGGATCAGGGAACTCTGAAGAAGAGGAGATGGAGGGATTTTAAGAGCCGGAAGCGATGGAGAACACCAAGGAATGGACAGATGCACACAGGAGCTCCCTGAGACTGTGGCGGCATGCAATGCCCGGGACCTGCGCAGGTCAGGACCGAATGGAGGCCCAGTGCTGAGATGGGGAGTGGACACAAGGCCCTGTCCCTATCCGAGAACCTATCTCCAGGAAGTAGCCACTCGCAAATGAAATCATAGTTTTCACAAAGGAATCTCACAGGCTGTAGGAACCACTCTTAAGGCCAGGCCCCATGCCCAGCAGTAGATGGCCAACGTAAGACAAACTCATTGACCATTTGTAAGGTTCTTTATGCTATAATCCTTTGTCACAGCTTTTTTGTTTTAACCTTACATTTCTTTTGTATATATATTATGTTTTCTGATTTTCTGTTTTTATAGGAGCTGTGTGCGTGGGCGCATGCAAATGTATCTCTGCCTATATGTTTGTTTCTTGTGCTTTTTCTTCAGTTTGTTTATTTTCCTATTCTGATTTGTTTTTATACACATTAATAATAATAATAATAATATTATTATTATTATTAATACTACTACTACTAGTAGTAGTAGTATTTAGATGGCCATTATTATCATAAAGAGAAAGAGAAAGAAAGGGTGTAGATTTGAGTGAGTAGGGAGGAGGGGAGGACCAGGGAGGAGTCGGGGAAGGGGAGGCCATAATCAGAATATATTGTATTGAAAATATATTTTCAGGAAAATAATATTTAAATAACAATATTAAAGAAGTTACTTTTGAAAACTTTTGATGAAGAAAATGCAAAAGCAAGTGCATCCTCATAGTAAAAAAAAAAAAAAAAATAAGAGAGAGAATTGATCAGTAAAGGAAATTTGTGTGCAGGGATGGGAGGATCAAGCTTATCCACCAGTGTTAGACGTGAGCACCTCCTGAGAGTGTCTGCTGGTGCCAAGGAGGCTTCTGACTGTCAAGAGTGAGACTACAGGGCCCGAGAGAGGGCTCAGTGGAAAAAGTGGCTGCTATTTGGACTGAAGTCCTGAGTTCAATTCCCAGATGCAACTCTGAAAGACCAATTCTGGAAAATTGTCCTCTGACTGCCACACATGTGCCATGTCACACTTGTGCCTACTCACACACGCTCACATCTGATGCACAGACCTACAATGGTAAGTATTTTTTAAGACTTAGAAACCAATATATAGTTTCTAGTCCTAGACTGTCATCACTGAGTTTTAAAAAGTATATGATTCTAATCTTATTTTTCTAAGAATATATAAAAACACTTTTATTATTGCTATTTTTAAAATAACTTTGAAGAATATGTTTAAGATAAATATTATAAAACATAAATAAGTACTTTAAATATCTTAATCAACAAATAAAATTATTATCTCTCCTTGTCATTTGAAACCACAGAAGCCACACTGTGAGAAGTTTTGGTGGGTGACAGGTAGTGTTGAGGTAACATTAAAAAAAACACCACTTACAGGTTAGGAAGCCCATTCTAGCTTGGGGCCTCTGGGCCCTGTGTCTGAAGTGAATGACATCTTCAACAATAGGGACTTACCTAACTCCTGGGGAGGGAACAAAGAAGAATAACAACAGCCTGTGATGTTTTGGGGGTTTCTTGACCAACCTTGACCAACTGAAAAGAAGACGTCTCATGCCTGACTCTGGAATTTTGTTAGAGGGTCTGTGGCTCTGGGAAATCCGTCTTGCCAGATGAGGACATTTCACTTAAACCATATTTGCACATGTGTACCCGGACTTAAATGTGTTATAGCTTTCAGGCAGATCAGCAAGAACATAACTCTTCATGACTTTTCAGACAACTTTATTGCTATCCCCCCCTTCTTCCATATTTATCTCGCTCCGATTTCCTAACTAGAGCACTCCAGTTTCCTCATTCCCCTATTTCACTTGTATCCTGCTATTTCACTCTTTATCACTCCTCTACTCTCCCAGCACGCACACATTAGGGTAACCTTCTTCTCCCTGAATGAATTTAAGACCTGCGCACAAGGGGAAAACATACCCGGGACTAGGGATCTTCTCACCTACTTCAGGCTACGGCAGTGTGGATCTCACAGGAGAACCTAGAACACCACTTTACTAAACCAGCATAACTCTAGCTACATTCCAAACGCTTGTCCTCAGGTCTGCAGAAAAGTGCAGTCCCCGCCTCACATCAATGCAACAGAGAGGGGCCATTACCGAAAACCACAGACAAATCAAAATGCAGAGGTGGGAAGCTCGGTTCCGAGGCTCAGGGCTCATTGTGGAAGACCAGGCAGAAGAAGACTGTAAGAGCCCGAGAAACACGGAGTTTTCAACTCCAGAAATGGTGGAACTAGTTCCACACAGTCTCACCGGCATGGCTGGCTATGGTTGTTTGAATGAGAATAGCCCTCACAAGCTCATTTATTTGAATAATTGGCCGTCAGTGGTTAGAATTCTTTGCTATTGATTAGGAGATGTGAACTTGCTGGAGGAGGTATGTCAGTGGAGGGGGGCTTTGAGGTGTCAAAGAGCTGTGGCATTCATCTTTCTCTCTTCCGTTCTCCCGCTCCCTCTCTTCCCCCTTCCTCCCCTGACTCCTTCCCTCTCTTTGTCTTGAGGATGTTATGTCAAGATATAAGCTTGCGGCGACTATGCCTGCCTGCTGCTAGACTCCGCACCTGCTAGTAATAAACCCATCCTCTGAGCAAGGACAACAATAGACATGCTACAGTGGATGGGAGAAAGTTCTGGAGGCTTCAGCCCTGCATGAAGAACTACAGACAACAAAGAAATGCTGAGGGCTGGAGAAACAGTTTTCCTCAGAGAAGAGCACACTAAGGGGTTATTCCGTACCAAATAATCAGCGCTGAAAACATACAGACAATTAGCATTATACAAACTGAACAGGCTGGACTTACGTATTTAGAAATATTGTAACAACAATTAATGAAAAAGGAGGCCACGAATTTGACAAAGAACAAAGAGCATTATAAGAGAGGGCTAGCAGAGAAGGAAGAAAAGGGGGAAATAACGTAAATGTCACGTCAAAAACTAAAAGAAGTGATTTCATTTTTTTCAGTTAGAAAAATATATGGTTTTGAAAGGGATCAGAGGTAACGGATGTAGGAAATCAAACAGAAGGGCCAAGCCAAATGCATTTCTTTAGTACCAATGCCTATGACAGTATGCCATGAACAGGGTCTCATTTTGCAGGAACAAAATGGCGATTAAAAACACATCTGTTTAGCCCTATAAACACAAAGATTTGATTTCCCACTTGCACAACAATCAAGAGATGCTTTCGTAATAGGAGACAGCTTCCTAACTGAGAAAGCAACACAGACAGAGAAAGGCAGGTGCCACCTACCCTGAGCCGCTTTTGTCCCGGGTCATGACTGTGCAGGCTGCAGGTTACCTTCCTACCTCCTGGGAGCTCAGTTAGCTAGTTCTGCATCAGCCAGGCAAGAGTTAGGTTACCCATGTGCTCTGTTGTCTCAAGGCTCCACCCACCACCTCCACCAGGAGCCAGCTGGACAGATAATCAGCCAGTGTAAGGTGAGGTCCCTGGCTCTACACCTCAGGCTCCTCTCCTGCCAAAATACACAACCTTCACTGCCTTCCACCAAGGGGATCTCTCACTACAGTTGGCTTTCAGATACATATATGAGAAACAGGCTTTAAGAAGTACAATGTTTACTTTGCAAAGAAAATGCAGAAGTCATGTACAGACAGAGCTCATACTGGACTTTATTTTTTAATCAACAAGAACCCAAGAAGTTGACACTGCTATTGGTAAACTTCATTGTATTCTTACCATACGCTGGGCTGTGTGGTAAGCATGCTAATGCATTATTAATTAACTTTATGGTGGCCTATTTCTTATTTCCGGTTAGCAGAATAATTTAAGAAAAGCAAAAAAAAACAAAACAAAAAACAAAAAACAAAAAACAAACAAAAAAAAACCAAAAACTCATCAAGGCTTAGGAACTTGCTGGAAGTCATGTGACCTGTCAGTGTAAGAAACTGCAAACTGTAGAACTGATTCCTTGAACTTTAATTTTCCTGTTGTTTTTGTTTGTTTGTTTGTTTGTTTTGTATTTTCTTCATTTGGTTGTACCGATCTCATTAGAAAGAACACTCTTCCTATATGTTAAAAGAAAACACTTAAGACAGGGTAAATTTAGTGATTATTTGGGGTTGTCAGTACCGAGGCAGTATCTATCTGGTTATGTAGCCCAATCTGGCTATGAATTCACAATCCTCTTTGTCTTATTTAGCCCCTGAGTTCTGGGAGTAAAAGTGTTACCACCATACTCAGTCAAGAATCTACAGGAATACTCCTCAGTTCCTAAAGGTCTGATTACTGTCCTTGAAAACGTTCATACTCATCCCCTCCCAACATCGTTAACTTCCACTGTATTTTCAAAATAATGGGGGTGGGAGATGAAAATATATTAAATATCAAATGCCATACAATTCTAGATGAACTCACAACCATCCTAACAAGCAGAAGTAGCTGTAAGAAAGAGCAAAGCATGTGCTCCAAAGGCTGTGGAGTGAGGCCTAATACATTTTGTAGATTCTCCTAGCCTACCAGAGATCACTGCAACCTCTGATTTCTAAAGAAAAAGGCGACTCCATTAGATAGGACAGTTCTAGGTTAGAATCCCACTGAACTGTGGTCGGAAGGACTGAGTTACACCACTTTCCTTCTATCAAGCTGACCTACCAGGGAACCAAGCACATTCCAATACAAGGGAGCGGCTTTCACTATTTTGGTTTCTGGAGAATGACTTTGCCTGGGAGACCAGCCATTTCTCTTCAAGCTCATGTTTTACTCTCCTCTTTGTGTCTGAAATGGAGGAAAACTACCACAATGTAGGAGAACCGAGACCTGCCTTGAGCAGGAACAAGGTCCATTTGCAGCACACATGCACAGAAGGGGGCCCGAGACCTACCTGTACATGCCCGCGCATGCCCAGAGATTGACTGCCCAGAGTCTGGTGACATCACCATGGGAACAAAGGAGGAGGAGCCACACCAGCAGCTCGCAGTTGGGGAGCCAATGGGACACTGGGAGGGAGGTATAAAGGAATGCCCTGTTTCAGCAACGAATGAGTCTGCTTCCACCTCATGCCAGACTCCCAGAGTCTGTGTCTTTGACTCTGTGCCAGCTCACCCCACCCCCCAGAGTCCTGGGCACGGGTCCAGCAACACCACAAGTCCAATCTCCATAGTGTAACCCAGTAAGGGTCCTCTCCGCCTCTTTCTGCCATCAGATTGAAAAGGATGGGAAGATTCTGGCCTTGTCAGTGCTTCTGTTCACGAACTCTCCCATACTGGAAAACGTTAAGGTCAACCTGCTTGTGAAGCGGGACTTCATTTGGATAGGCAAATAAGTTTATTTTTGCAACATTTGTTCAGAGAAACGTCTTGAGATTTAGGAAAATGAGAAACAAATGTCTTGCCACGGCAAACAATTCTTCCTAAATAACTCCTAAAGTGGAGTCATGCCAAGATGGAAGCCAATCAGAATGCATATCCATTTATTCCTTCACATGCCATTTTATTCAAATCTGACCAAGTGGACGCTTAGAATGAGGCAGGATAATCATATTACAATACGCAGACCTAAAGAAGCTAAGTAACTAGGTGGACCCTAGGGAGGATGCTTAACTCTCATTCAGAACGACACAAAGAATGGACACTGGAAGCAGTTGAAGAGAGGGAACAGGAGGAGAGCCTACCATAACTGTCCTATGAAAGACTTCCACCCAGCAGGGGATCAAAGCAGAAGCCGAGTCTCAAACTGTGGGCAGAGCGCAGGAAGTCCTATGGATGAGAGGGGGAATAGAAGTTTCCGGAGGGGCCAGGAGTTCCAAAAGATCCGGAAGGGACAGGAGTTCCAAAAGACCAACAGAGCCAACAAACCTGGGCCCAGGGGAGCCGTCTGAGTCTGATGGACCAAACAAGAAGAGGTACTAGACTCCCTGTTCAGAGGTAGCAGATACGCAGCTCAGGCTCCATATGGGCCCAGTAGTAAGGGGAGAAGGGGCTGTCCCTGCTGTGGACTCTGTTGCTTGCACTTTGATCACTTCCCCCTGGCAGGGTGCCTTAGCATGTTACAGAGGAAGTGAGGATGCAGGTAGTCCTGATGAGACTTGATAGGCTGGGGTCAGCTGACAGGGAAGAAGGGCTCCCTGTCTTAGAGGACTAGGGGAGGGGAATAGGGGACAGAAGGGAGGGAGGGATGGTCGGAATGGGAGGAAACGAGGGAGGAGGCTAAGATTGGGATGTAAACCGAATAAAGATTTTAAAAATAAATTAAAATAAACAAATTTAAAAACAAGCAAGTAAACAAACAAAATAAAGTTTCTTTTAAAAAGCCTTCTCATTAATAAAGTGAAATATTTGGGGGAAAGGGTAGAACAAAGTCTGTAGGAGCTGACAGGTGGTACACGGGACTTCAGGAGTGGTCCTGGATTTCTGTGAGCTGGAAGTGGTACCATCTGGATGTGGGGATGCCCTGAAACATGAGCCCCTTAATAACAAGCTGGTGCCAAGTGTGGACACCAGACTGCTCCATGTAGAATCTGCGGATGCACTGCCTGGCAAGGACAGGCTGTGGAGAGCACTAGCAGAGCCCCACGGTAATTTCCATCTTGGCATTTCGCATTGCTTATGATTCAGAGTTCACCACTGATGGGCGTTTTATGCCTAAATAAGCCATCTAATTCACAGCCAACTTTACACCAGCCAATGAGCATCTTCCGAAAATAAAATAGGTGAGAAGGGTGTGTTTGGTAAATACCATTCTTCAAGGCTCTTAAATTACAGGAAGCAGTTGGAGCCAATCAGGGCCTGCCTCAGCAGCTTCCCTTTGATGTTCTGTAAACACAAGGCTCCATGAATAGGCTCACTAGACAACAAACGTAGAAATATCAGAAAATGTCTCCCCTGAATACCTAATGCCTCTTGCTTGATCATGCCCAAAGTGTTTTGTATTTGTTCTTAAATATAGAAATATATATTAAATTCTCCTAAAGCCAACAGCACGGTGTGTGTTTGTTCAGCATATTTCTGTGTCTACACATACATATGTTTTTATAAGAGTTTTGGAATCTAAAAGAATTAGATGATAGAGCAGAGTGCAAATAATATATATTCATGCGCCATCATTTTTCATGCAAATATTTAATTCAAAAAGGTGAAAATTAAACAATAGCTAATAACCATACTTGGGGTTAGAAGTTGCTAATGTTTTCATCTCAGAATCACAAAAGTGGAAAAAGAAATTCTTGTGTTAATCTGGATTAATATGCTGCTTTAGTATTTCAATGCATTTCGATGCTGCTGCTTATTTTAACTGGGGTTCAAAGTTTAAAGGTAATCTTAGACTTTCATACTTAAAAATTCAAATTTCTAACCTGTCTCTCCAATACTATTTTAATTACCTATATTCAAAGACTGATAATTACAAACCAAATCCCATTCTTCTTTGAAAAGTAGAAAATAAGAACGGAGAGCGTATCTATAGGGCAGTGCCTATTCATGGTGGCTTGACAGTTTTAAATGTGTAACTAGGACTGTACTATAAACTTTATAGCAACAATCAAATGGTAGTGAATTTGAAACTATTCTGTCATGAAGAGCTAAACAAAAGAAATGAATGGGAAAGACTCCCTTTACTATTATTATTATATCTGAGAGTTTGCCATAAAACATACTGTCTATTTCAAGATTCCTCCGTATTTAGAACAGTAGGGCTTTCGATGTGAAAAGGGAAAAATATGATATTCCCATATAGCTATTGTAATAAGCATCCCACAACATTTATTAGCATTGAGGACAAAACGCTTATTGGCCCACACGGCAAGTGTGAGTTCAACTGTCCAGGAAGTCCCGTCATTCAAACTTCAAAAGAACCTGTTCTCCCTTAGCTTCTGGCAGCATGCAGGTGTAAGAGCAGGCCAACTGCAAGATTATAATAGCTGGGTAACACTTGAGTTTCTAAAATTGCTGTCCACTTTAAACATTATTAATGAAGTCCCACCAACTAGGAACACCACTATCAATCCCCTAAAGTACAAATACTACACCTTTCTACATTTTACTGAACATGAAATGAAATCAATTAAGCAAAATTATGTCCATGCCTTCAGGTATGGTCAACTGCTCCAAAGCCTCCTTTACTCTGCACGTGCATGCCTGCTGAGCATAATGAGCTGAAAGTTATGAAGTTCTTGGAGACTTTATGCACAGGGGAGGCTAATGTGCAGAACTTCATTATATGTATATATAAGATGTATTAGCATTAAACAAGGCTACCTGCTAGAAGGTCATACTACAAAGCAGGACACCTAAGTTTAGAATCTAGGTTTAAGTACATAACTGTAAAGCGTACTTGTACAAGTGTGACTGTGTGTGTGTGTGTGTGTGTGTGTGTGTGTCTGTGTGTGTGTGTGTGTTTACTGAAACACCAGTGGCTCCTAACACTTGAATCTGCAATCAGTACTACATTAATTGTAATGTTATAGAGATATGGCACAGTGTATGAATAGGAATTGTTTTGGCACAGGTGGCTGATTTTTAATTCTTCATTTTGCTCTATATTGAGCAAAGACATGTTACACATTCTCAAAGTGCCTCCTTGTAAAGAGAAATTGTAAAACCCACTTAATATGGTGGCTCCCAAAGCATGGGTATATCTCATTCAGTTGTGACTGAAAACACTTTGTAATTAATAACCACAGGTTAGAAATAAAAGAATCAAGTGGATTCTTACTCTAAGTATGGTGGTCTATAGTCCTAGTTTTCAGAATCACATGGCTGAGGCAAGACTGAGCTGTGCAGTAAGTTCAAGACTAGGGTAGAGTGCATAGGAAGACCCTGTTTTAAAATGACAAAAGGTAATGTTGGCTGAGAAATTAAAATTTATATAAAACAAATCTTTCTGATGTTATCTGTATGTAGTTTGAATAAAGATTACATTTACTATATTTCTTCATTTAAATTAATATTTTATGAGATCCTTTATGACAGCCATTATTGTATACATAAAATTGCACATTAATATCTTTGTAAAGAGAGAGACAGAGTATGAAGTTGAAAAGAAAAGACGGGTGAGGATCTAGGAAGAGATGAAGGAGAGGAAGGAATATTATCAAGATATGTTATATGTAATTATAAAACTAAAATAAAAGTAAAAACTATCTTAACAAGTGTTCAATAACAGAAGCTTACCTAACAAAAGGTTTTACTCTCATGAGGGAACAGACGGTAAGCACAAAATGTATCTATACCCAAATCATATGTACACATGTCTATTCTGTCATGAAATGGTAAGTTTTATGTTCAATATTGAAAAGGACTTTTTGTTTGTTTGAGAATGTTTTTTTCTCTTCTAAATTAATGTATTTATTCACTTTACATCCTGGTCATAGCTTCATTCCCTCCTCACTTCCCAGTCCTATGCTCCCTCCTTATTTCCCACATCCCCTTTCTCCTCAGAAAAGGGAGCCCCACTTCTAATCCATCCCAGCTCATCAAATCACATCAGGACTGAGCATGACCTCTTCCCCTGTGGCTTAGCAAGGCAGGTATACCAGGTAGAAGTGATCAAAGAGCTGGCAACAGAGTCCATGTCAGAGAAAGCACACACATACCACACCCCCACCCAGCAACCCACTCCCCTTACCACAAGACCCACATGAAGCCTAAGCTGCACATTGGCTACATCTGTGTAGGGGGCCTAGGTCAAGTCCAGGCAAGGTCATTGGGTGATGCTTCAGTCTCTGCAAGCCCTCAGGGGCCTTGGTTAGTTGGCTCTGTTGGTCTTCTTCTGGAACTGCTGTGTTCTCCAGGTCCTTTTTTAGTTCCCTCACTTTTCCTACAAGATTACCTAGTATGAGAACTCTCCAACTTCTTTAAGAAGGCACTTAGTGCTATGAATGTTCATCTTAGCACTATTTCAGTGTGTCCTATGAGTTTGGGTATGTTGTGCCTTCATTTTCATTGAATTCCAGAAAGTCTTTAATTTCTTTCCTTATTTCTTCCCTGACCCAGTGGTCAATGAGAAGGGAGTTGTTCAGTTTCCATGAGTGTGTAGGCCTTTTGTTATTTCTCTTGTTGTTAAGGTTTAGCTTTAGTCCATGGTGATATGACAAAGAACAATGGGTTAATTAAATTTTCTTATATCAGTTGAGGTTTAGTTTGTGACCAACTGTATGGTCAATATTTGGGAAGGTTCCCTATGGTGCTAAAAAGAAAGTAAATTCTTTTATGTTTGGGTTAAAAGTTCTGTAGATATCTATTAGGTCCATTTGACTCATGACTTCTGTTAGCTTCAGTATTTCTCTATTTAGTTTGTTTCAATGATCTGCCCATTGGTAAGAGTGGAGTGTTTACATCTCCCACTATTAATGTGTTGGGACTGATATATGATTTAAGCTTTAATAATGTTTCTTTTACAAATGTGGGTGCTCTTGTATTTGGGGCATAGATGTTCAAGATTGAGATGTCTTCTTGTTGGATTTTTCCTTTGATAATAATGAAGTGCCTTTTTCCCATCACGTTTGATTAATTTTGGTTGAAAGTCTATATTACTAGATATTAAGATGGCTACTCCAGCTTGCTTCTTATGTCCATTTGCTTATAAAACCGTTTTTACAGCCCTTTACTCTAAGGTAATGTCTATCTTTGTTGTTGAGGTATGTTTCTTGAATGTAGCAGAATGTTGGATCCTGTTTATGGAACCATTCTGTTAGCCTGTGTCTTTTTATTGAAGGGCTGAATCCATTGATGGTGATAGCTATTAATGACCAAACTTTTTAATTCCTTTTATTGTAGTATTGATGGTCATAATGTGTTTGTGTGCTTGTCTTCTTTTGATTTTGCTGTTGTGAGGTTATTTATATCTTGTGGGGTTTTTTTGGGGGGTGGGAGGTTAGTTGACTTCGTTGGATTGGAGTTTCCTTTTAGTATCTTCTGTAGGGCTGGGTTGGTGCATAGATACTGTTTAAATTTAGTTTTGTCATAGAATATCTTGTTTTCTCCTTCTATAGTGATTAAAAGCTTTGCTGGGTATAGTAGTCTGGGCTAACATCTGTGCTCTGTTAGTGTCTGTGTGATTTCTGTCCAGACCCTTTTGGCTTTCATAGTCTCTATTGAGAAGTCAGGTGTCATTCTGAAAGGTCTGCCATTTTATATGTTACTTGGCCTTTTCCTTTGCTACTTTTAATATTTTTTCTTTGTTTTGTAGATTAAGTGTTTTGATTATTATGTATAGGATGAATTTCTTTTCTGGTCTAGTCTATTTGGTTTTCTGTAAGCCTCTTGTATGTTTAAAGGCATGTCTTTCTTTAGGCTTGGAAAATTTTCTTCTATGATTTTCTTGAAAATATTTTCTGGCTCTTGGAGCCTATAACCTTTATGGTCTATTCTTATTATTCTTAGATTTCATCTTTCTTGGTATCCTCAATTTTTGGGGGGAGGGGGTGTATTGTGTCAGAATTTTTTCAATTTAATATTTCTTTAACAGATGTATTATTTTTTCAATTGATGTTCTACTCAGATTCTTTCCTCCATCTCTTGAATTTGGTTGATAATACTTACTTCCATGGTCCCTGTTCTCTAAGTTTTCTATCTTCAGTTTTTTTTTCTGTTTTTTGTTTTGTTTTGTTTATTGATTCTATTTCCATTTTCAAGTATTAAACTATTTTATTCCATTCATTCACCTGTTTGATTGCATTTTCCTATATTTCTTTCAGGGATTTATTAGTTTCCTCTTTAAATGTCTCAAACAACTTCACAAGCATAGCTTTAAGATCATTTTCCTGTGTTTCAGCTGTATTAAAATATTCAGTGTTTTGGCACGTTTCTGGTGGATCTATGTTGCCCTGGTTTTTGTTGATTGTGTTTCTTCACTGGCCTTTAGCAATCTGGTTGTCTGTGGCATTGGCTGTTAGTTCCTGGAAACTGCTGGCATTCTGGTGCCTTTGTGATCCAGTGAGGTCTAGCTGATCTCCTTCTAGACAGTCCCTCAAGAGCTGGAGGAATCTGAGGTCTGGTTCCAGGAGTGGAGTGCCATTGAACTAGGAACCTGTGCTCTCTCATATAGGCAGAAAGCACAGAGGGCTATGAGCTTAGGACTGTGTGGGATTCCTGGACCTGGGAAACATCTGTGGGGGACCTGTAAGTATATGTCCATATCTCCCGGGATGTCCACTCTTCTCTGGGAAAGAGCTGAACCGAAGGATGCGTCTGCAAATCTCTGGAGTCCAGAACTGTCTTCAGGATAGTGGGAGAAGTCTGGAGGAACACAAAAGGGCACTGGTGTTTCAGATCCAGTCATACTGAGAGTTGCTGATCATGCAGATGCTGATCTCCCAAGGGACACTCCAATAGAACTGAGTCCCACCATTTTGGAACCAAGCTCCTGTATAATCCTCTTTTCCAGCCTGTCTCCACTGGGGAATCAGTATAGTCATGGTTTAGAGGTTGGGATGTTGTCACTGGGATCCATGCTGCCCTAGAGGAAGCAGGAGGAATCCAAGGTCTGATTGCTGGAGCCGAGTGTCCTTGGAACTGGGGATCCACTGAAAGTACAGGGGGCCACATGCCCAGGACCCTGTTCTACTCCTGGACCTAAGAGACAGCCATGGAGGCCCTGTAGCTATGTGTCCCCAGCTCCTGGGATGTTCTCGCCTATCCAAGAAACTCCAATATCAGTGTTTTGGAGTCAACAGCCAGGTTACTCACTTGATTCACAGTCTGTCTTCTTCCTCTTGTGGTACATACTCACTGGCACCATGATTCCCTTCATTTGAGAACATTTTATTAGCAAAAGTGAGTATGAAATTTAAATTTTGTATATGAAATATACAATGATATTCATAAAAATCACAATGAGAAGATACGTTAGTATATATTTATTTTGGTATCATTAAGAGAGTATTCTAAGGCCTTTCTTTTCATAAAAAAATCACAGTGAGAAGAGACATTAGTATATATTTATTGTTGCATCATTAAGAAAGTATTCTATGGCCTTTCCTTTCTCTTCCATGGCCCTTTTGTCATTTTCAGGTCTCTAAGTTAATTCCACAATACTCAGACCTAAATACTAGAAGCTGTGATACACAGACAAAACAGAGCATGTAGTGTCTGCCTTTCTGAGCCTGTGTTAACGCACTCAATATACTATATTCCAGAACCATAATTTTTCTGGTAATTTCATAATCTCAGTGCTTTTTAGAGCTGAATAAGGTTCCACTGTGTATATACCATATTTTCATTACTCATTTCTCAGTTAATGTACAGCACACATAGTCTGAGTCCATTTCCTAGTTTTGTGAATATTGCAGCAGCAAACCTTGATGGGCGCACACTACTCTATAGTTAGACAAAGAGTCCTTTGGAGATATATATATTATCACACCAGGAGTGGTATATCTGGGTCATTTGGTAAATCTATTTCTATGTTTTCTAAAAAGTCCCAGACAGATTTCCAAAGTCACAGCACTATTTGCATTTCTACCACTAATAAGGATTCCCTTTTGTCTATAGCACCAACATTATTTGGTGTCACTTATAGTTTTGATGATGGCCATTTTGATTTAGGTCAGGCTGAATCTTACAATGTTTTAATCTGCATTTCCCTGAAGGATAAAGAATGTTGATTTTTAAAAAAAATAATGTTTTAATTTATATTGTGAAGATTTTATTTAAAAAAAACATTTTGATCATATTCACAACTGTAGTGCATTTGTGGTGCCTCTAAGGTACCTTAAAATTAACTTGTACTTTCTGACTTACAGGGAAAGAACACAATGATACTAAAACTGCTTTGCTTTCAGTACACTTTGAAGACACTCAGTAGTTGCCTGTGTTATTCACAAGACTTTGTTTTCTCCATGATAGGAAAATAGATGGTAATACACCTCTAAGATATTCTGAGCTCAGATTTTGTCTTACTTCTGGCCCTATAAAGTAGGTAACAACTTTGTAAGATGCCTACAAATGGGGAAAGGTAGGAGAAGTGTTGTTCTTAGTGTTACAGAAAGGATCCATAAACTTTTCTTCCTAAAGTGGCTCTTAAAAATCAAGACATTTGAAAAGTATACTAACTGCCCCTTCTCTTAGCTCTGTAATAAAGTATATAAGTAATGAAAAGTGTCTACATTGAAGAGAGTATGGATCAAATTCATTCCCATATGTTCTAGGTATGACTATAGACTGTATTTTTAAAATTCCATCTACTCTCACCCCATTGCTTCCTTCCCAAAATAAAGCAAGCTAAACTAGCCCATTGGCTTGCATAACATATAAAATTCTTTCAACACTTTGCAAATGTCTTTTGATGTTTGAAAAATCTATTCACTCTGCAAGAGATTACAGCTTTATGAAAAATGCTTACAGAGAACAAAAGACACCAACTCATTATGTAAATAAAAGCACCAAAATTCTATCCACATGCATAAACATAAAAAGGCTACAAAAATCCTTCTATTCTTACTTTCAACTTTATAGGGACACAAATTTCTATGGCTACCTATTCTAAGAAATAAATTATTACAGAGATTATTGAAAAATGTTTATATTGAACACCCATAAGCTTTAAATATAATATTAGAAATGACAAAAGTCACAAATAAGTTCTGGGAGAATTTCACAATTATATTTCATAGCAGAAATGAGAAATCCAGAAGCAGATAGGCGAAAAACGTAGCCATACCCTCTTGACATTGGGGGGAGGTAACACACACATGCACACCTTGTTATAGTTTAGAGGGAAATGTCCCATAAGCCCATAAGCTCCTGTGTTTGAACACTTGGTCTCCAGTTGGATGCTCTGATTGGGTGACATTGTAGAGTCTTCGTAGGATGGGGCCTTGACCAATGGCTGTAGGCCACTGCTGTAGCCCTCCTACTCCTTGTTTAGTCCTCACTGCTTTTTAGTGTCATGTGAGAAGCTACCACTGTGTATTCTGCCACTACAGACTGAGCCACCCCATGTTTCCTTCTTAGCTGGATGGACTAAAATTCCCTAAAACCGTAAGCTAGAAAATACTGTTTTCTACTTCCATTGCTTCTGCCAGAAATTTGGCCAAGCAATGAAAAACATAATTAATTTATACGAGTTGATATATATATATATATATATATATATATATATATATATATATATATATATATATATACACACACACACACATTTTATTATTCTAAAAATGAGACTTAAAATATTTATAACATAAATCATTCAATAAAGTAATCATTTGTTATGTGTGTTAGATTCCCTGTGGAGATCTAAAAACTGTTAGTCGAAACTGTAAGCTATTGATGGGAATAAGGTTCTGGCTGGGCATCCTCTTCTCCTGTGGGTGGGCAGGTGTGGGACTCCACATTAGCAGTATTGTCACTGTTAGCAAATGTCCTGTAGAAAAACAAATGTGAGCGCATGTGGACTGTAGAAAGATCACATTGTAAATAGAAAAAGCCAGAATATGAGGCATGCTTGAAAGACTGGAGCCCTGGCTTCTTCCTTTTTAGGCTAGCTTGATATCTGATGTTGGTCTCAGCTGCAAAGTGATTATGAAGTTTCAGGAAATTAACTTGCTACATTTTTATTCCAATCTTCTGGCTCCTATTTTTAAAAGGAATCTTTAAATACATACTCGTGTAGTTAGAATAAGCATTAATATTGAGGAGTCTTCCAAGGCAACCCATGGGCATATGTTTGTACCAAATTCATACCTTCCAAATCTCTCATGTACATGACACGTATCTACTTGCACATTTTTATTTTAATTTCTAAATACACTATATTTATTTTTGTGTCGCATGTTAAATTGTTTTAATGATCAGAATCTACTTGTAATGGTTGCTATAGTTTGATATGTGTTTCTTGTACCTTCCAAATATGCACACGCCAGAAGCCTAGTTTCCAGGACATCAGAGTTGAGGTAGGGAAACAGTTAGAACATGTAGCTAAAGCTTGAGAGATGGCCCAGTTGATAAAATGGCTGCCATGCAAACGTGTGTTCAGTATACATCTCTGACCTCTACACATACATATATCCATGTACCTGCACAACGGGAACACATAAATACATGTACCATGTACACACACACACACACACACACACACACACACACACACACACACACACACACGGGAAGTAATTTGTTCATGTAAGAAGTGACCTTGGGATGTGTTAATACAACTCTCATGAGACTGGATTAGTTCTTGAGAAAATAGGTTGCTTGGGAGCTCAGTCTCTTTCCTATATGGCCTTGTGCCTTCTTCTGCAAACACATTTGAAATTAAGATGCCACCTACAATGTGTCTTTTTTCAGGGTCATGCAAATACTGCTGTGGGAAAGATTAAGCTTTGTCACAGGTGGAAGCAGTCTTGGTGGGCTTTACCCTTGGGGCACACCATGAATACCTTGTGAGAGACTGTTTGGAGCCTTCCTGGGCTTGGAATTCAGGAAGCCTACCTGGGAACCCCACCGTGGCTATTGTTTTCCTAATTGACTCTCAAAGGGAGGAGGAGACCGCCCTTTGCATGTGACTGGGAAGGTGGTGAGGAGACAAAACAACAGGTCCAGAGATGAGGAGAGCGCCTGGAGAGAGAGGACCAGACCAGCTCGCGGGACAGAGACACCTAAGGACCCGTCCTGTGGAACGGATTCCGGAAGGTTCACTCTTCTGTCCCTTTAACCTTTTTTTCCTTCTTGTGTATGCTAGTTGGGTTGTATAATAAAGTTTAATTGTTAATAAACAGAGCCAACATACTGCTCTCATGCTTATGTACCTTGGAAAGTAAAGACATATTTTTTTTCTTTTTTTCAGACTACAAGGCCCCAGGAAACAAGCTACAGAAACACAAAAGAGACAATATATACTTATCCAGTCATTAAATTATCTTAACTGAAACACTCTGCATTTCTCATCACTCTAACACAAGGGAAAACTAGTCCTATATTCTAGATTGTTTAGCAGTCTGGACAACTAAGTCTACTATTTTCTACAATTTGTTACAAAGATCTTTGAATGAATATACCAACAACTCCCAGGTCCAGACTCATGATAATCAGTTAAACAACAGCTGTGGTAATAAATGCAGAGACATAGACTTCTCCATCTCTTCCAAGCCTCTCCTCTATTTACTCCACATATAAGGTGGTATTGGAAATATTGGCTGTCCCAAAGGCAGGAGTGGCCTCGGAGCAAATTCTGGCCAATGAAACAAATCACAGAGTTAATTTCCTTGATTATGTCTTCAGACAACTATCTGTCCCTCTACTTCCTCATTCTATATTTTTTTATGTGAGGAAAAAATACTAATATTTGCTCAGCTCATAGTTTACTGGTATACTGTCTAATACAGAAACCACTAGCCACTCTAGGTTGTAAACATTTTAATTCATTAAAAATGTATAAAAATTGTGCAGTTTGAAACACTGCAATTCTAGAATATCCCCATTCTAGGTTTCTATTTAAATGGCAATGGGTATAAGTGATATAGATATTAGTGATAGCAAAATCTCAATCCCAGTCCCCAAGTCATTCCCAGTCATCTGATATTTTACCTAGTAATGAAATAACAGGTAACAGATTCACCAATGGTCTTTTATCTAAGATTTCCCAAGAGTTTCTGGGAGTACTAGCTGTGAGAACTCAGTTCTTTCTGGCTGTTCTAAGAAGCTCAGTTACCTCTCTCACCATACTCACCCTCCTAACAACCCAAGGAAGTGGCCAGTTCTTATCCCATCTACAGGATGAAGACAATGAAGCCAGCCTTAGGAGATACACAAGTACTCATTTTATCCCACTCCTTCAAAGCTAAACACGCTTCCCACATCTTATACAGAGAGAAAATGAGTTTGGACTCAGGGACGTCTCTCTTTTCCTTTATCTTTCTTTCATAGGTAAGGAGATAGGAGCTGAAAAAGAAAGAAGGATGATATAGAAATATTTAGGGGTGATAGGACAAAAAGCAGATTATTGAATCTACTCCTCAACTAAAGGCTGTGATTGTTACTCACAAGTAAGGTTATTTTTAATTCATTGGTATAGAATTTTGTAGATTGTTGCAAAATAATTTTAATTTTAATACATTGGTATAGAATTCAAATTTAAGATTATTCTTCACAATATATATACATACACACACTCTAATATGAGGTATTGTACACATCCAACTCAATTATAATACAAGGTTTACTTCCTATACCTTGAAAGTGCTATTACAGGCTGCTTAGGATAATTAAGTACTACGGGCTAATTGTTAGTTGGTCAAATCATAGTCATGTCAATTACCATTCTATTTTTAATCACAAGAATATATATCCTAGGTCTAATGGATAGATATGATTCTATAGATAAATAAGGTAAGATAGGTAAGGTCTTCAAAAGGTGAACTGAAAGCCCCACGGTATGATCCAGGAGGCTCGTCAGACCAGAACTAATAGTGTAGACTTCTGAAGTCAGAGGCAGCTAATATACTCAGACACACTGGACAGTTAACGCCAGCCAGTCAGGGTAGCATTTCTACTAACCAATACCAAGCAACATTCTGACCTCCTCTATTCTAGGCACCATTGAAAACAGCTGTCTGCTAACAGGTTTATATCATATTAAATGCCCACATAATTAACTAAGTTGAGAAAAGGGATTGAGTTGGTAAGAGCATTGGGTCTAGACTCAATAGTATTCAAGTACTGGGTAGCTACAGCAATAGAGTCTTATTGCCAAGTCCCAGAACGCTTAGCTCGAAATGGTGTCACAACCCCTCCAGTGGAGTCTGTGTGACAAATGCTGCTTTACAACCCGAGATGATGACCCCTACCCAGGGAGAGCCTCCTGGAGTGGGGCTGATTTTCCTTCCAAGAGTAATTGATTGCAGCCTTCTTTTTTCTCATTATGTTTTAATATTCTGTCTCTATTCTTTCTTCTAACTTTACCCCTATATCAGGACTCTTCAGGCATGACAATGTTGCTATGCTACACCCTACGCCCTAACTTGGAAATGCAGCCAGGGACTGTTGAGGCTTGGAGTTTGCCACTAAGTTCTGCTCCACTTATTAGAAGAAACATGGCTAAGAATTAATCATTAGTTAATAATTTATGTTATGGCTTACAAAGAAATACAGTGTTTCAGAAAGCTCCAGATAGTGGCGCTCAGATATTAGGTAGAAGGACTAAAGAAAAAAAGTGTCTTGGCACACAGGTGTTAGGCCTAAGTTCCGTTTATGAGAGAACGTTGACAAAGAAGGCACATGCATACTGATATCAAGCCACTAACTTAAAACTAATGATGACTTTACTGTGTATTCTGTACCCTGTATTGTTTCATTTAAAGTTGTTATTCAACATATGACAACACTATTACTTTGCATTCTGTACCTGTACTGTGTGTGCTCACTGACTTCCATGAATCTACTCTGTGGGAAATGTAACCACAACACCGCCCTCCCCCCACACCGGCCCATTTCAAAAAATATGTATAAAAATTTAGACTGCTTGGCCTGAAAAATACACTCAGTTCTAAACTCACCCATGGATTGGTCTGTTTGTCACTTTGCCTATCTTTGTTCACTGATGCTTCGAGAACTCTCGTTCCCAAGGACCTATACCCGACTGAGACGGTCCGTGGCAAAATGGGACACGTGTATATGTGAATCACATTCCCTTGCTCCCAGGTTCATAAATTCCTGCAGGAGAGGGGTTAGTACTATTTTAAGAGCCAGAAGAGGTAGAGAACAGTTTCCTAGACACAATAGGACAGTTGAGGATATAAACTCACGATGATTGTGGTGACAAGCACAAATCTCACGCGGGCTCAGGCCAGACAAACTTCCATCACGAGGGGGGGGGTAGGTGGCATGAAGTCTCACCCGTAACTGAGGAGTTATTGACAACTGACATCTGCTGGGAGAGGGAGCCTCAGGGTGTTGTTAGTGCTACTTTGTTTTGTCTAAAGCTGTGGTCCCTTATACATAGACCATGCTCCAGTAGACGGCCACACACCCAAGATTATATGGGCATTGCAAATTGTACTTGATGTTTTTCCAAACGGTTAGGAGGTAGAGGGATATACAGTTGGACAGGAAGGGGAGGGGGTGGATGTGGAAGTAGTGGAGGGGTGAATATGGTGATCACAGTGCATTGTACAACATGCCAAAAAAAAATGAGGACAAGAAAAGATAAGACCAGAATTCAAGTGCTGCCTCCTATCAAGCCACTGACCTTGGCTGCCTTACCTATTAGGTCTCTCTGTGTAAAGCTGGAAACCAAGATGATGACAAGAGAAATCTCGGGGAGTTGTGAGCCCTGAATTAATGCTTTAAAGTAGCTCTAGACTTGGAGCTAACATTAAAAATAAATCTTAGTTGAGTAAATATATTAGTATAGAATATTTATTATATGACTACATAATATATTAAAACGGAATGACGTATCTTTGTAGTGTAAAGAAATTTGTAAAGAAGTATATGTTAATATTTCATGAATAAAAGTAAATACAGTAGAACAAGAATTCTACAAATTAACACATATAGCTGGGCTCAAATTCATAACCAATATTCTCTGTTAAATTGTTAAAGGAAAGTAGTTTAAAACTGCCATGTCTGAATACATCTGGCTTTCTCATGTATACAATTTATTTGATCAGCCCATTTTACATATTCTTGTTCAAATTTCCTTTACTTTACATAAAAATTATACCACCTTGCTATAGACAGTTAAGTGTTGTGGGTTATTCGTCTTCTGAAAGCTGAGTTTCAGCACTGTATTAGAAGATCAAATTACTGTATATGTGTTTGCCTAAAATTCAATTGCCTTCTTTCAGAATAAATGCTAATGTGAAGTGTCTAATTTACATATTAATAGCCAAGATGCTGTGAGATACAGTCATTTTACAAGATGAAATATATGTATACAGTTATAGTATTGCAGTCAAATAGGAAAAAAAGAACGCTGAAAAATATTCACTTAACTGCTAAACAAAAAAAAGAGGAGTAGAGAGCAGAAGGGAGACTGAAAGTCTGTTCTCAAGCCATCCAGAGACCGAGGCTAAGGAAAGATGTGAACCATGCTGTCTGGAGGGGTCCGCTGCTGCCCCAGCAGGCGTACAGCATGGTCTCTCTGGCTCGCCGGCATTTCAGCTCCGCAAGCCTCCAGCCGTGTAATCAGCTCATGTAGCATCTGTTAGCTTCTGAGCCAACAGGCTATTGACTGGTTCCGGACTCCAGGGACTGAGATGTTCCTTCCAGAACTGCTGACAGACCCGTGCTGTGACCTTGAGCAAAGCAACGCACCGTTCGATGCCTCAGGCTCACTCTGTAAATAGAGGATAAGAAATAGCCTGCCTGCCACATGTCTGCTTCACTGGGTTTTTAGAAAACAGAGAGAGCATATCCTTTCAGGTCAATGTGAGCTCACGGGAAGATGCTTGCTCAAGGTAAAGTTTTCTTTCTCAACCACAGTGCTCAACCAACGGGACTCAAGAGACAGTTCTCCATCGCTTCCAAGGCCCCCATGATTCCAATGCATAAAATGTCACCTCAAAATTCATCAGCAATATGCAAATATGACCATTTCCAAAGTACCAATGGTATCATAGATGGGACAGATGCTTCTGACATTTTCTGATTGTCATCCTATGTAATTGGCTTATTGTTTTTGTTTTACATTTATTTTGAGACACATCTCAGTTATGTGGCCCATGCTGACTTTAAATGCTCAATGATCCTGCCTCAGCTTCCCAAGTGCTGGGGTTATAAGAGTGCACCATAAGAGCCCTATATTTTTAATGTTTGTGTGCTTTGGCTCTGAACATGTTTCTAAACTTAGAAAGACTTTATACTCTGAGGACTAATATTCCATGCACTGGCTACTAAAAGTGAACCACTGACAATATTCTAGTGACTTTTTTCACATCTCTGTGGATGTAGAGTCACACACATGCCACATATCTGGACATAGCTTTAAATCAACAGCTGCCTAGCACTGGATTCCCTTATCAAAGGACATGTGGTGTCATCCTTGCTTACATCACACATTTAAACTGACTAGGAATCTTAAAGCATTTTCTGTGAACAATACAATCTCTTAGATATTATATATCTTAAGACCAAAACTTCTTTAGAATTACTTAAACTGTTACTTTCTTAATCATGCCTGAAATAAATGAATTCCTATAAGTTTGAAGTCTAAATTGACAGGTAAATGATTTCCAAAAACACATTCAATAGATCCTAAATATATGAGTGATAAATTTGAAAAAGTACATTTTCTCTTATTTGCATGATTATGTCAATTCTTTTTACAGTGGCAGGCCAATAGCTGCAACCCATGGAATATTTAACAAATTGTAGCCACCATGTTAGGCATATTATACTAATAATTATCTAATCCTCCTATGGTCTCATGACAAAGGTAATGTTGTCATTTTTTTCCCAGTAACCACACAGCCTGGCATAAGGGAGACTTGAAACTTAACTCAAAACACAGGTGTTAGCGTTAAGACACTAAAAAGATGCACTGCAAAGGCAAAAATCCTTCGGATGCGCAATCTCCATGTCTTTTATAAACTCTCCCCTTCTTAAGTTCCATGCTGTTTCTTTGTGATGTGAATTGTAACGTTCAATGTTCGTTTTAATTCTAAGAGAAAGCTTGCTGATCCTTGAGTCAAAGCCCCACCCAAATCTTGCCAACCACAAAGGGCCAAGTCAATGAAATAAAACCTGGGAGCTGATTCTTCAGTTTTCAATTCAGAAACCACAAATGGCCAAATTAGAAGGGAAGTGGTAAACATCCCATTCATCTGCTAGGTCATCCATGTTCCAGTGGACAGCCCCATATCCATGTGCACATGGACAATGCTAATTGGACTCAGAGGGTTATCAAAACAAAACGGGGCATGAAAGTGAGAAGGGGATGTAGAAGGGGAGTTAAAGTGGAGGAAAGTGTATGATGCAGGATAAAATTAAAATAAATTATACACGTGTATTAAAATTTCAGACAATAAATAACAATATATAGAAAAACACAGACTAGGATAGCTTTTAATAGACTGCTGACCAGATCTGGGCACTAGTGCCAGCCTCATCCTTCATAGCTTATTAGACTATTCCTCCAAATGTGAGATGGGTACCACCTATTACAGAGCAATGGAACACTGAGCATCTTTTCTATTTGTTGTGTGCTTTGACAAGCACTTTGTTTTCATTATCTCACTGAGTACCACAGGTTTTAATTAGACACTGTTACTATCCTTCTTAAATAAAGAGGGATACCTGGTTCTTTAAGTCTCTTAAATGTATCATTTTAAGTCAAATGACTTTTTTTTCCCTTCAAAAAAAATCTTAATGGATAGTCACAGTGACTGAGGAAATTCAGGGTCCTTACTTTGAAGTTGAATTGAGAAGTCTTAATTATTCCTGATGTCGTGTGTTAACAGAACCACCTTGGGTTCTGTTAGTTGGATGGGAGCTCCTGCCGGCAAGGTCAGCTCTGGAGAGGAGGAAGTAAGAGGATGTGGTGGTCAAGGACAACCTAGGTTACATAGTGAGAGTTTTGTCTCTCAACAACACAATAAAACACCACAAGCATTTGAGCCTGGTACTGATCCTCACGTCCCCTTCCTTCAGTTATGCTACATGATAGAGTCTGGTCCCATAATCTCTCCTTTATGCTTAGCCCAGGAATGTGCTACCATAATTCTCTGTTTGCCCTTTCTAATTCTCCTACAACTCATTTAAAACATCATCTCTAATTAGTCGTTCTGTAACATGAAGGTTGCTTCTGCCCTGAAACCACCAATCACACTTAGAGCCAGAGTTGTAATGACCTCTTCCTTTATACGGAATGTTCTACTCGCCTGGCATAGTATTCAAGAGGTCTTCAAAACCTGGTTGGCAAACAGAAACAACCAACACCAGTTCAAAGAAAGCAGAACTTCAGATTCAATGAGCAATGATTTGAAGGTCTGCCATTTGCAAGATGCAAAGATATAAATCAACTATATGAACACATCCTACAGAGACATACTGTGTTGGGGAGGGACTTACATCACTGAAACATGATGTTGCCATGGGGGAAAGTGTTCTAACAAAGGCGGGGACTGGTAGAAGTGACAATAGATTCTGGTGCCACAATACAGCAAATAGTTTCTGTAAGACACTCTTGTGTGAAGGGAGCTGATTACCAGACAGCAACAGGAAAGCCATCAAGCTTGTTTTCAACATACACAAACCCAGTTTTTCTCTCTTATTCTTGTCTTGCTGTCCTGGTATCTCTTTCTATCTGCTTCTCTTTCTCACCCTCAAACTTCCTTAAAATCACAACAGTACAGGGGTTGAAGAGATGGCACACCTCTTATAACCAAACATTGCTCATGGAGAGGACGTGAGTTTGGTTCCCAGCACCCACTTTGCTCACAGCTTCCTGTAACTCTGGCTTCCAGGGATCCGATGCTCTCTCCCTCTTCTGGCATCCACATGTACAAAAACATATATACAGGGACACGCAATAAAATTAAGACTTTTAAAATTACAAAAGCACAGAGGAGGTGTTTACTGGTTCTTACATGGCCTGCTCTTTAACCGAGAAGAAAACATTTAAATAGACATACCCCTTATCTGTTCTAGTATTTCATATATGTAAGGGGAACTGACATTTCAGTATTGTCTTGACATTAACATTCACTGTTAAATCAATGTGTGGACAATTTGTGTGTGGACAATGTGTGTGAAATCTTCCTGTTGGGTAAACATCTTAATACCAGTAAAAGTTGACACAACACCATGGCAAGTAATAAGACAGATCGTGATAGATTTTTAGGCCTAAGAAAAGTCAAAAGGAACAGCGCATATTTACAAAGAAAAAGAGGTTTTCTAAAATGGTGCGGAGTAAATGGTGGCACTTCTCAAGCCATTTCAGAAGAGTGTCACTGTAGGGAAGTCAGCTCTGAAAAGACGTGTCACCTGTCACCACAGATATTTGTTTGCGTACCCAGGAGTTTCCACTCCAGTGCAAAGGCTGACCGGGATTAAATCCAGCCATCAACCATCACAGTAATCATCTTGCTAAGTTTGCAGCACAGCCTTTGGCTTTGGCTCAGCAGTTGGCCTAGGGTTATAAACTGTACTATTTATTAAGTCTTATTAAGACTGCTGTCAGATGTAATCATATTGCTCCTCCACAGAAAACCCTGAGTGGCTCCCCGTTGCCTCTTTAATTAGGTCTATACTCCTTCTCTTGGCGTTCAAAAGTCCTTTACAATTTGTCAATAGCCCTTCCTTCGCAGTTAGTATTCTGACCACTCTTCCAAAGGTGGTCTTGGCTTATTCAAACCTAACTGCTATTTGTTTCATTGTACCCTTTCTGATTTCTGTCCTTTCCCTGTGTGCATCCATTCAATGTCCTGTGAACCTCTGCTCTTGGACCAGGACTTCTCTTCTGTCTACATAAAGAAAACTGTACAAGCTTTCCAGATGTATCCCAAAAATGTGTTGCACACTTAAGAATTTAGTATGGTATAGTTGAGGAAGATACTGGTTTTAGGAAAGAACGCTCTTATTTTTCCCTTTGCCAGATGACCTGGTATTTATTTTAGGAGATCCTACACCCAATCCCTTTGACATGTCTAGGGAAGGGAAATAACTAATATCGCTGGCTTCTTTCCCATGATTCCTCCAACTCAACAGGATTTCTTCCCTCTTGAGGTTACGCATGATGGAAGCCATTCTTGCTCTGTCTGCTTGGAGATGCTTATGCTCTCTCGTGCTGACCACACTGGAAATCTGAGCTCTCTTGGTAGCGATGCATATATTAATGATACGTTTATAAGCCAAACAGGAACTGATTATGAATCTAATAAAACACAACCCTGAGTATAACAAAAAATATTACCTTATGTTCCAAATTTTAACAATTAGCTCCTCATTTTAACTAAAATATTGCTATTGGTTGAGAAAAATAAATACAGTATAGTAGTAGTAACAACAAAGTTATAGGATGTAAAATAGATAAAACACTAGATGTATTTTAATATTATTTTGCATTTACCATGGTAAGTGCACTGTAAACTGGGTCTACTTTTGGAAACTAGAAAATATGCAATTGTGAATATCTTCTAGAATGTATGGAGGTACAAAGATCCCTAATTATTTACCCAATCTATTTAATCTTTTCAATGTTGCTGAAAATTTGTCTTTATTGGGTTTTATATCTAACACATTTAATGACCACTAGGTTTGTCCCTACTATCTCACATCTTTAAGGACTGTTTGAGTCTTAACAAGACATTCAATAGGCAGAGTATCAGATGCATTCTCAGAATCCCATGAGTCCTGGAAGGTATTGCTGTAGTGGGATGGTGTATGGAGAAGTCCAATAGGACTCCGAAGAAGGTCTGGTCTGAACCTGCATCGAACCCACGTTTTTGCTTGATACCAAATAGCTGTGTGCTCAGAAGCCACCCCCAAATTATCATAAAATGAGGAGCTACCCATAATGAATATAGCATATCGAAAGGTCCTATACTAACAAAACATGTTTAAAAGTACACAAAAAGGAGCTTTGATTGAAACACATCCTTTTTTCCCTTATTTGCAAATATATACCTATATATGTACATACATATATGTCAGTTAAATTCTGCCAAACAGATTAACTAGTGTTATCAAAACGCAAGTAAGTATTTAAAAAATGGAGCTACAGAAAAACACAAGCTACTCGCAGGTATCTGTAACACACTGAGCACCAGCATTCACTTCACAGGGCAGTACGAAAAAAATAGGACCATGGAAATATTAGGTACATATGGTAACATGCTGCAACACTATATAGTTAGATTGATAGACAGATGTAAAATTATTTTTCTTAAGCAATACACATTTATTTTAATCTTTAGAGAAAATCAATAGGATAACAGTAAGATAACCACTAAGAATACTCATAGGCACTGAAGTTCTGCCAGTTCACTGAGCCAATAGCAATGCTGGCTCACTTTGCCTGACAGTATATGATGTTATTGCAGGCCAGAGTGCTGGGTGAAAAAACGTCTTCATACCCAGTGTACTCACCTTGAAAATGATAATGTTTGTCGGGAACTTTCAGTTTTACTCCCAGAGTAAATTGAATTATGAAAAATAATAAGAGAACATTGACGAGATCAATTGGGTTCTAATTCTACAATCTGGTACACTGCGGGTATTTGGCGATAATTTGAAAGAGTTCTAGAAATTGCTTCCAGGACTGGGTCTGAAATAGCCTTCATCTTTACTACTCATCTGGAGAGACACATGCGTCTCATGCCCAGTCCGCAAGCAGATGTTACCTAGCCAGTGTTTGAAGGGCAGGAAGTCCTCTAGGAGTCCTGGGATTACGTTCTATATTGTCGAACAGGGTCAAGAAAGAGTCATACAAAACGCCTGAGAAGGGGGTGACGTTGAGAAGGGTCAGAGGTATCAAAGAGAAAAGAAAAATAAAAGAAATACACATTCATGTACAAAATGACTCCTTTCTCCTAAGAATTGTGGGAATTGATATTATTAGTTACAAAATAAAATGACTTTTAGTGTTTCCTGTTACTATATATTGGGCATGCACTAAGAATTGTTTAAAATTTTTCATTTTCTATTATCTGATCCTGCAAGGTTTATTCGGTTTTTCTCCATTTGTGTGCTGAGAAACTGGGAAGATTATTCATAATAGCCAGAACATGGAAACAGCCTAAGTGTCCCTCAGTAGAAGAATGGATAAAGAAACTGTGGTACATTTACACTATGGAATACTACTCAGCTATTAAAAACAAGGAATTCCCGAAATTTGCGGACAAATGGATTGAACTAGAAATGATCATAATGAGTGAGTTAACCCAGAAGCAGAAAGAGTCAAATGGTAAAGTTAAAATGTCATGGTGCTATTTTCTCATGCTGATAAGCTTTCCATATAGTACATTTTCCTTTTGTAAAATTTATTATAATTTATTCAGAGTACGTCCCAATTATTATCCCCTCCCTTGTATATTCCCGTTCCTACCCTCCCTCCCTCCTCCACACTACTCCCCTCCCCTATACCTCCCCTCCCCTGACAGAAGGGAATCTCCTCCCCACCATGTGACCACAGCCTATCAGGTATCATCCAGACAGCTTGCTTCCCCTTCCTCTGTGTGCCACCGCCCCCCCCCCACCAAAGGGAAGTGATCAAATCGGAGGCAACAGGGTTCATGTCAGACACAGTCCCCATTCTCCCCCCACAACCATTTTCTATTTTTTGAGCACATCCTAGATTCACTCAGCCACACCTTAGGTTTTTAAGTCACAGAATTTTGTCTCTCCCTTTGCTGTGTTTACTGACACTTGGTTCCCCACCTGGACTATCCCCTACGGTGAGAAGCACCTGAGAGCTGGCTCAACGTCCTAGGTGGCCACTGCTCTCTCAAGGCTCAGGGCTCCTTTTCTAAAAAGAAGTTCCGGTTTAGTCTTCACCGGTGAAGTGATTTAGGAAAGGATGAACCAACTTCCTCTTCAAAGGCCAGCTCACTAACTGTCAGCTGTTACCACTATATTGCATGCCAAAGATACTGATTATCATTGCAGTTGTTCAGGGAAGCAAGAAATAGCATCCTTACTTCCCAGGGTGCCAACTACAATCCAGTCGTTTCTTTGACAAATCATCTCTGCTGAAATGGAATAATATGGCCAGCCAAATGGTCACACTGTAACTCAATCTACAGCAGGACAGGCACGCATTCTTCTTTTTCTCCTCTCAGAAGGAATGAAGTACAAAAGCAAAATCAAATGTGTTCATTCTTTAGCCTTCAAATTCACATTGAAATAACTAGAAATTACAGCTATTGTCATTTATTAGAAACCTTTAGTATATGTGCACGTGTTTGTGTGCTATTCTGTATATCCGCTTCTAACAAAGGGTAGGCAAAGCCTTTTAACTAGGCTCTGTTCTTGTTCATCTTGTAGACATTTGAAAATCAGGGGTAAGAGTTGGGATGAATATATTTAAAATCCAATTTGTGAAATTCTCAAAGAATCAATAAAAATATTTTAAATCTATTTAAAATATCAAAGAAGAAATTCCCATCTTGTCTTTTATTGGTAGAAGACCTTGTCATATGTGTTTGAAGTTCGTTTTCCAGATGACTCTCTAAGGAGAGGGAAAAAAAATACAAAGAAATAAATAATTCACTGAGCTCGTTTTAAAAATCATATGTTGTTATTCTATGAACTGCATGAAAAGAAATCCAACTTAATTCTTTGGATATAATTATGGCAAGGCCTTTCAAGAGGAAGACATTCATAACTCACAATTATATTGTTTTCTTATGTCAAGTTAGGGGACTTGTCACAATATTGCTGAGGCACTGTCCAGGCACTGTGAGTTCCCGTCCATGGACACCACTCTCCTGAGCCTCAGTAAAGTTGCTCCGAATGTTTCAAACACTAAGTACATTACGTTCACAGTGCCACTGGTTTTCTGTAAATGCTTGTTTCTTCTATAAAATAAAATAACTTAATACCTTTGGAAAGATAATGCTTTCTCAATTTTAATTAGACTCCCCAAGGCCAAATTGCATGATCATTTCTGAAGAGTGAGATATCTGTGGTCACGTAAAACTGCCTGTGCCAGAAATAAAAAGGGGTTATAGTGTGTTTGATAGTGATGTTTTCTTTTTCTTTGACCAAAGTCTAGTGATCCTCTTCATTTTCCTTGTTTTTGCAAAATAAAAATAAAAATTAAAAAATGAATGACAACCAACGATCTTGGAGAAGTTATAAGCATAAATGAAAGTGGTGTGTGGTTACTTTGTTCCATACACCAACACAATAAGGAAAACCAAAGAGCTCCCAGGAATAGGGCACTAGAGAGGGGAGCCCGAGAGGAACAATTTATAAGGCATGAAAGAAATCACACAACTACTCCCTTCAAGGTGGGAGACCTTGGCTTTTAACTAAAGCACTAAACTTTTTTCTTTGGAAGAAAAATTCATGTAGAGGCCTTCATTCCCTCTCCCTAAAATAGTGAGTTAAACACTATATGTCCAAAACCTTGTAAAAATAGGCCCAGAGATGAAGAAAGTGCAAAGGGATAAAGAGAAGCCTCACCAACAATGACTTTGGTGATGGTATGTGATTCCTTTCCAAATACCCAGGGACTAGTTTTTACTGCTATGCTTGCAGACAGGAGCCTAGCATAACTGTCTTCTGAGAGGCTTCATCCAACAGCTGATGGAAACGGATACAGAGACCCACAGCCAAACAATAGGCCAAGCTCAGGTAGCACTGTGGAACAGTCGGAGAAAGGATTGATGGGGCTGGATGGAGGGGGTCAAGGACACTACAAGAAGATCTACAGAATAAGCTAACCTAGGCCCATGGGGCTCACAGAGACTGAACTACCAACTAAAGATGATGCATGGGTTTGATCTTGGCCCCCTACACTTATGTAGCAGATGTGCAGCTTGGTCATCATGTGGGTCCACTAACAATTAGACTGGGGAGCTGTCTCTGACTCTGTTGTCAGAGGGGGATCCCCTCCCCCTAGCTGGGCTGCCTTGCCTGCTCAGTGAGAGAGGACATGCTTAGCAAGCAGATTCAGAACAATACTGTTTTCAAAGACTTCCTACAACACCACTCTTGATGTTTTCGGCTGGAGAAATGCTTTCTTTGGTGGGCAGGATGGGGTGACTGTGTCCTGTGAGGTGGTCAGCAGCTTGCCTGGTTTCCAACCAGTGTTTACCAGCAACATTTGTAAGTCATGACAATTAAAAGTATTTTTGAGACATAGCTGATGTCTCATGGGCAGTAAAACCTCTGCTTAGTTCAACTGCCGCCATAACTGAGGGGAAGGATAAAGCACAGTGGGAATTCTGTGAGAAGGTCAGGAAGTCTTCTCAAACAGGATGGCGTTTTTAGTTGTGTTTCCTGTGGTGAGCAAAAAATGGAGTGCAAAGCTGATCTCTATTTTCTCCTTATGAATATATTTGATGGGAAAGCTTCCATATAAACTATACTTGAGATCAACAGTAGAATTGCATAGCCAAAATCCACTTACAAAAGGAGAGTCCTGCTGTGCTTCTGTCCTACCATAACACATCCAGACAACTGGCATCGCTGACAGATGGCATAATGTCCTGTCTAGTTTGGTCATTAGCTACTATGCAGTCTTAGGAAAGTTGGCTAACTTTTACACTTTCTCTGTCTTAGTCTATAAAACGAGATGCTCGGTAAGGCGATGGCCTCCAGTGCCCCTTCAGATTAGGAGCTCCTTTGATGAGCTTTTTTTTTCTTGTTTCTTATAATGGTCTCTCTGCTCATTAAGATGGACACCTTCATGTTATATTGATTTGCAGTGAGCACTAATCAAACAGCAGCTCTAATAAGTTGGGTACTGCAAGCTGATTAGAAATGCAGTCTTGGTTTTCAAGCCCCTCTGGGGAAAATTACTCAGATTCAAAGAAGAAATTGCTCACCCTCTGGACAAATCCCAGCATTATTACATTGGCAGTGATTTAAATTGCTCAGGATTGCATCAATTTCAAAGAGTTACATCCTTGTCATTGCTAGTCTGTCATAGATAGACACATGTAACATATGAAAACACTTCAAAAATCCTGAAATGTTTCACAGAGGTAGAGAAAAATCTAGCTCTATCAATACTTCAGATACATTTAAAAAGAAATCTTTGGTGTTTTTTTTAAGAGGTGTTTAGGCTAGCTATCAGAATGAACAGAGATTTCAGAGTTGTCAGTACCACTTCCTTCCATATACATACATACATACATATATACATACATACATACATACATACATACATACATACATACATACACACACACACACACACACACACACACACACCAATCTAAGATGGATGTGACATCTTTTACACTCAAAAGTAAATCAGCTTCTAGCTCAGTATTCACTTTATGTACAGGGTTCTTTTTGTTGCTTGCGTTGTGTCTTTGTTTTGTGTTCTGACACAGGGTGTCATGCGTCCAGACTGGCCATGGACTCCTGCTCCTCTTGCCAAGCCCTCCCACCTTCCTAGTGCTGATTTTACACGTGTGAGTTCGCGACATGCTCTGTGAACCTTACAGTTTCCTGAAGGCAAATAATCCAAAGACGCAAGTATGTGAGAGCACTGGTGGGAACATCCCAAATCTATGCAATGTCCTATCCGATGATACACTGAAGTCGTGAAGGGTTCAAAGGAAAAGATGCACATTTCATTTTCAGCTAAAACAGGTTGAAAAGTCACTGTCTTAAAATAGGGTTACTATTGCTGTGATAAAACACCATGACTAAAAGCAATTCGGATAGGGGCGTTATTTCACTCACAGTTCCATATATCCGTTTATCATCAAAAGCCGTGAGGGCAGGAACTCATGCAGGGCAGGAACCTGGAGGCAGGAGCTGAGGCCGAGGCCACTGAAGGTACTGCTTACTGGCTTGCTACCCATGATGTACTTCTCTTCATTCCCAGGATGACCAGCCGCAGGATGACACCACCCACAATGGGCTGGGCCCTCATCCGTCAATCAGTTATTGAGAAAATGCTCTACAGACTTGCTTCCAGCTTGAACTTATAAAGGCATTTTTTTCATCTCAGGCTCCCTCCTATCTGATGGCTCTTAGCTTGTGTCAAGTCGGCAAAAAATATCCAGTACAGTCACCTTGCACTGATAATAATAGCTAAATGATGGAGTGGGTATTGCAGGAGTCTTTATAATCTTCTTTATTTGGGTTATTGGACAAGATTGTGGTGTATATCTTGAGCTCTGGGAACTAGCCACCAAAGTTTAAAATCTTGCTTTTCCATACACCAGCTAAGTAGTACTTAGCACTCTGAACTCAAATTGCTTTATTTGCAAATGAGGATAGGAATAGTAATTACTTGGTTATTTACTATATATGCTTCACACGTCCTGCATGCGGAAGAATTCACTATTCATTGCTACTCTTTTATCATCACTGTTACAGGGTAACTTTATTATGCTGTAAGAACCAAATTATTTGGTTCAGTTAAACTACTCCCTCCATCCCAAGTCATCTTTAACTCATTTTTCCAGAATACATAGCAAGAGCACAGAAATTGTTTTGATTAGCTTTTATTTTTATAATAATTATTTTACATGTTTGTATGCAAACCTAGGGTTTCTTGAATGCTACTCAATCACTCTGGTCTTTAGCTAGTCCCTACTAGTTAGCTTTTGATTTTTTAATGAATGACAAAACCAGACCAGGTACCAGTAACTGTATGATGTTAAAGCAGATGGATATGACTTTCTTGTTTGAGAAAATGAACACATTGCCTAACATCTGGTCAGCAGCTTCCACTTTAGCACATACACATTTCCCCCATTTTTGTCAATAAGCCAGCCCTACCTGGAGACACTTTATTGGCCATGGAAAGGAAAACAATATCCACTTACTGCCATTTCTTTAAAGTATCTCGACTTCACAATCCTGTATTAATAACCGTGTTAATTTTCTGTTGTTCTAATAAAACACAATTTCCAAGAAACTGATAGAAGGAACATTTTATCTTGGCTTATGGCTCCAGAAAGATAAAAGTCTATCATGGTGTGAAGGCAGGATGACAGTGGGAACCGGAAGCCGAGAGATCACACCATCAATGACAAGCATGAGGCAGAGAGAGCAAACTGACAGGAAGGCGAGGCAATATACTCTCTAAGCCCATACACGATGGCACATTTACTCCAGCAAGGCTGCACTTCTTAAACCTCCACAATCAGTGCCACTCACTATGCACTAAGTATTAAAATGTCCAAGACTATGAGGGTTACTTCTCATGCAAAACACCCTCTGCAATGAATTAATTTTCAGTGATATGTATCACCTTTCAATACAGAAGATAATGTGCCAGCCATGTATTAGGCTCATAACCTTCACATGTGTGCATCGTTGGCTCACATGATTTTAGTAAGATCATAAGCACTGGGCCCCTGATGTTGAGAATGGGTTTAAAAGACTGGTAGGAGATGGCATGCTCTCTCTTTGTTTCTTGATCACACGAAGCCTTCTGTGAGGTGCCCACCAGCAGCCAATCCTATCCTCTATGACGTCACAGCCTCCATGAACATAAGCCAGATAAGATCACATTGCTGGTAAGTTTTCAAGTGTGTTATGACCTTAGAAAAGGAGCTAAGACTATAGAACTGGGATAGACTCTAAAGGAACAAGTACATTGCAGAAAAAAGTGGTCCAAAGTCACATATGATCTACAACATTCCCCTTGTGAGATCACAAAGAAGTAGGCCTCCAAAGTGGCAGCATTGATGGCAATGACTCAACCACCACCTCAGCTGCGTTTGGCTAAGAACTATAAAGCTAAAGCATCTCTTGGAAGCCCTTAATGGCTCACTGAAAGTTCCTGGCTGCAATTGCCAGCACCTGGATGGTTCTCCACCATGGCCAGCACCTCTTCTGCTTCACAGAGCCCCCATGCTAACCACCTGTCTGCCCTGGCTCTGGAGCATCCTGCACCTGTCATCCACTCATATAAAACCAAGAAGCTTTAGCAGCTGTTGTTGTTTTTGTCCACTGTTCTCAGAGGCAGTAGTGCAGATTTTTGGTATGTGTATATATATATATAATTGTTCAGTGGCTTCTTGCTCTGCCTCCTTTCATCCTTCTCTCTTGAAGCCTTCACCTCTGGCCCCAAGAGGTTCTCTAGAATGAGATGGCATGGGTGAGGAGACTTTGTCATGAATTATAGTAGTGTCTTCATGACACGGAAGGTACAACCCAAAAGAAGGCCACCTCAACCTCTCCTGGAAGAGGGCACTTTGGACAACACAGGCTCCTCTCTGCAACACAGCAGAACACAGCAGGAAGAGAAGCTCTGCCAGCAGGGAGAGCCACAAGCAGGGGATCAGGCTCCTCAGTGCTCAGAAAAAGACACGATCAGCTACGCTAGCATGAGTCTGCATTTCAGAGTGTGGATGGAAGGTCAAGGACATGGAAGAAATAGGACAAGAAACATAGGATTAAGAAAATATGGGAAGATTAATTAGATAATTTCAAGCAAAGTTCACTGAACAGGTTTAATCTTCTCTTTTCCTTATTTTTTCTTTTTCTTTAATGTACTATCTATCAAGACATGTGCTAACAGAATAAAGTTTTTGAGTAGCACCTACTAAATGAAGTAAATTAAGAAATACAACTATCTCCTAATCTATACAAAGATATATTTGCTATTTTTCTATCTGGAAGAACCTATTTAACAGAACTGTGATATCTTTGAACACTGACATATCACAGCTAGACACTCTCTCCAAGTGTGATTCAGAGTGGGACCTCATAATGGAGTCGTGTTATTACAAATGTTTAGTTTCACGAGGCCATACTCAGACCTATTCCACTTTCTCTCTGACCTTAGAACAGACCCCTCAGGCTCCTCCCTAGTGCTGTAACTGACCACCATCTGCTTCCCCTCAACCCTGCCCCATTCCTGTCTCCTGTGGATCTCACAGATCATCCTCTTCTTACACCTCTTTCCTCAGTCATCGCTGTATCCCAGCCCCCAACACACAGAGCCACCCCATCCTTGACTGCAGGTCCCTCCTGCCAGAAAACAAGGTGTGTTGCCCGTAGCCCTGCTGCATTCTCTCTGGTCCACTGCAGCCAATCCCCCACTCTCCTCCCTAGTCTGCAACAGATCACGAACTGTGGTCTTCCTTCCCCACTACCAACATCTACTGTGGATTCCACAGACCACATCTTGCCGATGCCTCCCTTACCCCTCGCTGCATCTAAGTCTTCACCACCCGCAGGCATTACCTGTGAACACACCAGTTTAGCAAGCAGGGCAGTAGAACAGGCAACACACAGCCATCACACTCTGAAAACACAGAGAGGAAACAGAAACCAAGGAACCAAACACCCACCCAACAAAGACAAACCCCCACATGAGCACTGAGACCTATAGTCACCCCATCTCAAGATGGCTAGATGCAAGTGTGAAAACACAATCAGTAACAGCCTGGAAAATATGTCTTCACAAGAGCCCAGCAACAACCCTGCCACACCAGCCATGAATATTTCAACACAGCTGAAGCAGAAGAAAAAGGCCCAAAATCGAGTATATGATGATAATGAGGTTCTTAAAGAGGAAATGAATAAATCCCTCTTAAAAATCTAGAGAAACACAAATGTACAGTTGGAGGAAATAAGTAAACAGCTTAAAGAAAGCCAGAAAGACAAAACAAACAATTAGAAGAAACAAATAAATCTATTAAGTAAATAAAACCAGGGAGAGGGGAGCAGTTGAAGGAAAGAAAAATGTTCAAATCCTGAAAACGGAAATTGAAGAAAGCAGGAAAACACAGATTGAATGAATTCTGTAAATGAAAAATTTAGAAATTTGAACAGGAACTACAGAGGTGAGTTTCACCACAGAATATAAGAGGTGAAAAAAATGTCAGCCACTGATGATACAAGAGAAGAAATTTACATATCAGTCGAAGAAACTGTTAAATCTAAAAACTTCCTGACACAAACCATCCAGGAAATCTGGGACACTATGAAAAACACCGAACCTGAGCATAATAGGGATAGGAAAACAAGGATCCTATCTCAAGGCCCAGAAACTGATTGAAGGATGCTGCAGTCTGTTCAGGGATATGGAACATACATGATCGTAATGATGCAAAAAAAAAAAAAAATTCAGAGGACATTGATGTGAATGCTCATTAAAGTGAAACAACATATGCAGCTGCTAAGAGATCCAAATAAAACTCTGATTTAAAAAAAATAGCTAGAAGACTACAGCAATTGAGAAAAAGCATGTTCTGCAAGGGCCAAACATATTATGTATGCTATAACCCCAAACCAATTAGGAGCACTGACAAAATGAAAAAAGAATGAACACAAAGGGCATCCTGCTATATATAACTGGGGATGAGTTTTCTTTAACTAGAAACAAGGAAACTTAAAGCAAGAATAGAATTAACTGAGGACTTTTTAGAGAATTTAAAATGTTGACACTGTAACATATGTACACAATGTACCACTTCGATCCTCTTCATCCACACCCCTTGCTTATCCTTTCCCACTCCTGTTGCCACACTTCCCACAAACACGGTCACTGAACTCTGATTTTGTTGCAAAGAGAGCAAAGTACAGGAGGTCAAAGCTTTTGGCTTGTTTTCAAGGCCTTGTTGATACACTCATTTGTTAGTTTGTTGAGAATCAGACTTGCAAAGCAGCTTACGCTGTCCTTGACCTCTCAATCCTCCTGCCTCAGCCTCCCAAGTGCTAGACTACAAGAAGGTAATAGCAGGACAGGAATCAAAGGTACTAGCTAAAATGAGAGGACAACTTGTCACTAAGTAGCTGTATGTCCTAAAGTAACCTGTCTCCTCTCTAATGCATCTTCTCATTTGTAGAACACAGATAACAACAATAATGCCCGCCTTGCCAACTGCACAGCATGGGAACTACATCTCCCAGAATCACATCCTCTCTACAGTTCTTGATTGCTTTTGTATAAAGATGACTCTAAATAACAGTCTTGCACTTTCAAGAAAGCTCTTTGGCGACAATAAAATCTCCTTCAAATAATGAATTTATTGTCACGCTTGCCTCTTTAACACCCCAATCATAACCATTTTTAAAAAGATACACGGGGGAGGTCAACATCATTAGAGTATAAATTGACCCCATAATGACTCATTTTTATTTCATATGCTCCCAGTCAGGCTAACTACCACTTGGGAGCCAGACAAAATAACGTTGATGAGATGCTAGAATTGTTGGCAGCTTCGGCCGTATCACTAAATGTAACACAAATGATTGTGAACATATAACTTTATATTCTCCCTGTCTGTGTGAAAATCATTTATTCATATTTACTCATCTAATCTTGACAACAACAAAGAAAGAGCACTAGGACTATGGTGAGCTCACTGTGTTTCTGTCAGAGATGACTGAAGATGCTTAAATAGGCTCAGTGTTCAGTGGTTGTTTCCACTTCACCTTCATGTTTCAGTATTTTCAACTGGCCTTTTAGGCTCCAAAATTGTCATGGCCAGTGCCATGGGGGGACAAGTGAAGAAAATTGGGTGTCATAGTTTGGATTGAGCTGCTTAGTGCAGGGCAGGACTGTATCAAAATTGGGCAGGGAATATGTTACTCAAATGTTCCCAGATGTGAATGCGAGCTACACGCGCAGGGAGTCGGCTCTCACACTGGGTACCACATTTTCAAGCAGAGCCGAGGAGTTCTCAAAGACATCTTGCTTAAAAGAGGAATCATGGCCGAGTGAATTTGCACAGTCATTTTACTTTAGCTTAGTCCTGATCCTGTGTTTGCATCAAAACTAAATACAACTATCACCACAGGCTCATTTTCTAGTCCTTACCCAAAGCAGAAAACTCTCTCATACACCCGTATCTACACCCTAGGGTGAATCAGTCTAGAAGCAGAGGTCAGCCTTGCTTGAGAGAATCATTTGGAGACATGCTCTGAGAAATGTTCCTGTTGTGTTCTGCAACACCTTGGGAGTGAGAATTATATTCCTGCCTTTTCTTCCTGGCTTCCTAGGTAACTCTTCCACGTATCCAGCCTTAAGAACAATCTAAAGCTGAGTCTGGTGGCAGCTGCCTATATTCCCAGAACTGGAGAGACTAAGGTAAGGGGACCACTAGTTCAAGGCTGGCCTAGGCAACACAGAAAAATCTTATCTCCAAAGCATCTTCTTCATCGTCGTCGTCATCATCATCATCATCATCATAACATTTTAAAATACAATAAATAAAGAAAATTCGAATACTAGAGAGAATGTGGTTACTGCTCACTGGACAGTCCACTCAGCAACCCACTATTTCGCTAAATAAAGGGAACTAGGAACAGAGTCTGTATTTGGAAACAAAAGCTTTACAATGGTAAACAATTGGAAATAAAGTCCTTAAGGTGGGTCCTAATTCTATAGGGCTGGGATCCTTACAGAAATGTGAAATTTAAACAAACAACCACGCAAGGAGGACACTGCATGAGAAGGAGGTCAGGGTGACTGATCCACAATCCACAGCATACCAGAGCACCAGCAAATCCTAGGAAATGCTAGGAAAGAGGATCAGAGCAGATGTTCCTCTCCTTGGTAGGATGCAGGCCTACTCACATCTTAACCCTGGCCTTCTTGCCTCCATGCTATGTGACAATAAATTCCTGTTGTTTACGTTACTCCATTGCTGGGACACTGTCACATCCACCTTAGGAAATAAGTACAAGGGTCAAATAGACATCTAATTTATAAAGAAATGGATGTATATTAAATGTTTCCTAATGGGATAATGTTAACTACTAAAAGATAACTGTTGATTTCAGTGCAAAGTTAAGGCAAAAATGTACTCAGAAATTTTCCCTCATCGGGGTGATGGTGACACATGCCTTTAATCCCAGCATGTGGGAAGCAGAGGCAGGCTGATCTCAGAGTTCAAGGCCAACTTGGTCTGTAGAGCAAGTTCCAAAATAGCCAGAGTTACATAGAGAAACCTTGTCCTGAAAAAAAAAACTCCATAAAACCAAAATATCCAAACAAAAACAAAAAAATCTCTCAATGAAGGGTCAAAATAGATAGAACTACATTAAAAGCATTCTTCCCATATTAATTCTAAAATATACTCTTGTATACTAAAATTTGTAACGACTTTGAACATAGGACAACAATATAGACATGTCTTCAAAAAACAAAAACACAATAAGAATGTCACACCTTAACTTGGTTTAAAGTCATTTGTAGCACAAAAACCAGAGGGACAAAAGGTTATTTAGTAAAAGCCCCTCTCCCAAACTGGAGAGATAAAACTCTTACTTTTATTCTTCATATTTATTTTTTTATTATTTGTCAATATGTCTATGCAGAAGGGTAGTTGAGGGACACCGATGTGAATGAATGTGTCTTTGGAAGCCACAGACATCACATTCCACTGGAGCGGGAATGATGGTTGTGAGCCGACATGGGTGTTCAGAAACAAACTCAGGTCCTCTGCAAGAACAGTACATACCTTTGACTGCTGAGCCATCTCTGTAGCCCGACTCTTCACTTTTTTTTTTAAATAATGAAGAGAATAAAACGGTCTAAACTGAACTTTGACTTCATAGCTATTACTGATTTTACACACCTGTACCTAATCACCACACCCACCCGCTATGAGGGAAATTTAGAAGTGAATTGAGAATATGCCAGTGAGAAATTCTTCTGAAGGGACAGAGTAAATGAGTTTTATTGGAAATGGAGCATGTTTCCTAGAGCCCAAAGCATTTGACACTGCTGGCTTGGCTTGCCACTCTAGCTCACGCCCTAGGCCATCAAAATATGACAGTAGGTACAAGAACGTAACGTGCTGGCGCTTCCTGGGTACCGTGGTATTGTAATCAACATGGAGAGCACAAGCCCCCAGGAAACATTGGAAACGAGAAGTGGCTTGTCTGAAGCACTAGGCCTGGGCAAAGGCTGAGACAGTCAAACCCTGATGGGCAGGCATGGATGGGACTTCACTGTCACAGTACTTGTACAAAGTTACCCTAGTGTTTTACCTACATCTGGGGCTTTAACATGTACCCCTGAGAATTTAGAAATTAACACTATATTTATCTTCATCCACACATAGAGAAGTAAGATGTCCTAGCTCTACCGTCTTAACAGAGGCACATCTTCCACTGTAGCCTTTCCTCCCTGATGCTTCTGATATGCTAATATCTGAGAAACCATGGTCTAAGCCTTCTAATACTAGATTGACAATGAAAAAGCAGTTGATTGCCCAATTGACAAACCCAAAAAGTGCACTTGGACTTCAAATGGCAGGTCCTGATACATCTAATTTGAGAAGTAAGATAATTTAAGCTTGATTTATGGCCTTTAGTGTATACCGGGAGAGCTAATGTTGGAGAGTAAGCTGCCTGGAGATAAATAAGGTGCTGTTTTAAGTGAACTCAGAGCTCTGGAAGCCACAGCTCAGTACTGAACTGATGCACACTATTCAGAGCTCAGTACTAAACTGATGCACACACTATTCAGAGCTCAGTACTGAACTGATGCACAGTATTCAGAGCTCAGTACTGAACGGACGCACAGTATTCCAGTGCTGGGGCATAATGAAAACCTAAGCGCCTCATGACTTGGGAAATTGCGTGCACTTAGAGATGCACTTATAGGCCTGGTCTGCACCTTGTGTCTTAAATAATCCATCTGAAATTAAATTCTAGTAGACACAATGGTAGAATTAAATCACCTTTTTTCATTCTTATAATATTCCATAAAGAAAAAAAATGAATGTTATTTTGGACTGTGTTATGACTCTTCGGTGTTTGTTCCATTACTAGCTAAGAATCCTACTGCCTCCACAGTGTCACTTTTATAAAGATTTATAAGTAAAAAAGAAATGGAGGTAAAAACTAGATTCAAAATCTTAGAGGATTGGGTAATATTTTCAAAAGAACAATGCATCCAAACTTATGGTGCACAATAAAAGCATTGCTAAGAAGGAAGTTCACAGCATTAAGTGCCTTCATAAAGACATTGGAGAGATCTCATATTACCAATTTAAGAGTACACCTGAAAGCTCCGGAACAAAAAGAAGCAAACACATGCAAGAGGAGTAGACAGCAAGAAATAATCAAACTCGGGGATGAAATCAATAAATTAGAAACAAAAGGAACAATACAAAGAACCAAACGCTGGTTCTTTGAAAAAATCAGCAAGATAGACAACTGCTTAGCCAAACTAAAAGGCAGAGAGACAATATCCAAACCAACAATATTAGAAATGAAAACAGGGACATAACAGCAGACATTAAGGCAATCCAAAGAATCATTAGGCCTCACTTCAAATCCTATAATCCACAAGATTCAAAGACCTAAATGAAATGGACAATTTTCTTGATAGATTCCACTCTAGATGAGAGAGGTAAGGAAGAATGGGGAAATAGAAGGATCCAGAGGGTCTTAGAAACCTATAAGAAGACCATTAAGGCTGGCAGATCTGGACCCAGGTGGGTTAGCTCAAACTATGGTACCAACCAAAGACAATGCATGCAGTACACCTAGAATCCTATCCAGATCTGGCCAATGGACAGCACATTGTCCACAATTGTGTGGAGAGCAGGGACTGACTCAGACATGAACTCTGGTGCTCCTATTAGACCACTTCCCCTTGCTGTGAAGACCTGGTAACACTCAGAAGAAGAGTAAGCAGGCTACCAGGAAGAGACCTGATAGGCTCTGATCCTATAGTGGGGGAAGAGATCCCCTTCTGTCACAGACCTAAGGAAGGGAAATAGGATGAAAGAGAGAGGGAGGGAGAGGGAATGGGAAGATATAAGTGAGAGGATAACAAATAAGATGTGATCTGAATAAATTACTTAAATAAATAAAGAATGGAAATGTAAAGCAAAAAAAAAATTGAGATCAAGATCAGATAAACAAATTAAATAGTCCTATAATCCCTAAGGAAATGGAAGCAGTCATTAAAAATCTCCCATCCCTGCTGCCCACCCCTGCAGCAAAAAGCCCACAGCCAGGGGGTTTCAGTGTAGAATTCTACCAGACTATCAAAGATGAGGTAATATATCAATACTCCTCAAACTATTTCTCAAAGTAAAAACAGAAAGAGCACTGCCAAACTCATTCTATAAGGTCACAGTCACCCTGACAGCTAAAGGACACAACGATCCAATGTAGAAAAAGGATTTCAGACCAATTCTTCTTATGAAAGTTGATGCAAAAATACTGAACAAAATACTCACAAACTGAATCCAAGAACACATCAAAAATATCCTTCACCATGACCAAGTAGGATTCATCCCAGGCATGTAGGGATGGTTCAACATATGGAAATTCATCAGTGTATCCACCATATAAACAAGACACATAATCATTTCATTACATGCTGAAAAAGCATTTGACAAAATCCAACAGCCCTTCATGTTAAGAAGTCTTGGAGAGATCGGGGATACAAGGCACATACCTAAACATAGTAAAGGCTATATACAAAAAGCCTATAGCCAACATCAAAGTAAATGGAGAGAAACTCAGAGCAATTCCACTGAAATCAGTGGCAAGACAAGGCTGCTCACACTCTCTGTATCTCTTTAATATAGTACTTAAAGTCCTATTCAGAACAATAAGACAACTAAAGGAGATGAAGTGAATACAAATTGGAAAGGAATAACTCAAAAGAATCCTTATTCATAGATGATATGATAATATACATCAATGGCCCTAAGAATTCTACCACAGAACTAAAGCTGATAAACACCTTCAGCAAAATGGCTGGAAACAAAATTAACTTTAAAAAATACAGTAGCCCTTCTGTATACAGATGATAAAGGGGCTGAAAAAGAAATTAGTAAAGCAATACTCTTCACAATAGCCAAAATAATACAAAATATCTTGGTGTAACTCTAACCAAGTAAGTCAAAGACCTGTATAACAGAACTTCAAGTCTCTTAAGAAAGAAATTGAAGAAGATATCAGAATATGGAAAGATCTCCATGCTCATGGACTACTAGGATTAACATAGTAAAAATGGCCATCTTACCAAAAGAAATCTACAGATTCAATGCAATCCCCATCAAAATACCAACACAATCCTTTAGAGAGCTTGAATGAACAATTCTCAATTTCATATGGCAAAAAACAAAACAAAACAAAACAAAAACAAACAAAACAAAACAAAGAAACTCCCTCCCCCCCAAAAAAAACTCAGAATAGCTAAAACAATCCTATACAATAAAAGAACTGGAAATATCTATCCCTGACTTCAAGCTATACTACAGAGCAATGGTAGTAAAAACTCCTGGCATAGAAATAGGCTGGTGGACCAATGGAATCAAATTGAAACCTAAAAATAAACCCACACACCTAAGGACACTTGATTTTTGACAAAGGAGCCAAAATCATACAATGGAAAAAAGACAGGATCTTCAACAAATGGTGCTGGCCATACTGGATATCTACATGTAGAAAAATGTAAATAGATCCATATTTATCACTCTGCACAAAACTCAAGTTCAAGTGGATCAAAGACCTTATCATAACACCAGATACACTAAATCTATTAGAAGAGAAGGCAGGAAGAGCCTTGAACTCATTAGAACAGGAAACAGCTTCCTGAGCCCACAGCTTAGGTTCTAAGGTCAACAATTAATAAATGGGACCCTATGATACTGAAAAGCTTCTATAAGGCAAAGGACATTGTCAACAGAACAAAACAGTAGCCCACAGACTGGGAAAAGATGGTTATCATTCCTACATCTGAGAAAGGGCTAGTATCCAAGATATATAAAGAACCAAAGCAAATTATTAACAACCAAACCAATTAAAAATGGAGCATAGCATATGGTTGGGGAGAAGGGCCCCTTCTGTCAGAGGTCTAGGGGAGGGGAATAGGGTGAAAGAGGGAAGAAGGGTAGGAATGGGAAGATACAAGTGAGGTGTTAACAATCAGAATATAATATGAATAAATTATAATAATTTTTAAAATTAAAAAAATGTTGTGTAAAAGGGAAAGGAGAAATAAATAGTAGGAAACTGACTCAAAAAATGGGGTAAAACACCAACCAAGGACCATGCAAGGCAAGGTTCTAGACACTCAGCTCAGCTGTTGTACATAGGCAGCCCAGTCTCCTCATGGGTCCCACAAAATATGGGGAGTAGGGAGTACTTCTGACATGGACTCTGGTCCCCCAATATGGATCACTTCGCCTGGACTGGGTAGACTTTCCAGACCACAGAGGAAGAAGGTACAGGTAGTACAGGTGAGAGTTGATGAGCTGAAATCAGATATTAGGGGTGGAGGGCTCCCCTTTCTGAGGGCTAGGGGAGGGAGGGAGAGGGGATGAGGGAGGGAGAGTGGGATCAGGAGGTAATGAGGGAGGGGACTACAATTGGGATGTAAATAAAATTAAAACTGCAGAACAAGCTGGTAATTTATCTTCCTAATCCCACTATATAGGAATAGCTGTAAGACAGGCAGAGACATGAATGCCTATGCATAGTCAGTACTTCTTATTGGTTACAGAATACATGTGTCTTCAGACTAGATGTCATTCTTCGTAAGGCATGAATGAAGATTTACAGATGTCTTTCTTCTGCTCATGCAAAGAACAGAGAACTAGCCTTAATTGTTACATGCATCTTGCGTACCTCATACACTTATAATTGTAAGGTGTTAAAATGCTTGTGAGAAATTATGTTTTCAGAACAAAAGAACCAGACTTTTAAGCTGGATGAGACTTGACAGAATTCATTTCTCTCAGCATGCTGGACATTGACATCCTATATCCTTCATGTTCCAGCACCAAGTGCTTCAGTGGCTGTTCTCCATCAGAACAGGACAGGTCCCAGGACAGCTCTGAAGAAAAGCCTCTGGTCCCAATTGGTACACACTTCAGACTGTCACACACAGGACTGTTATTAAACCTGGAAGTTCTCATCATTTAGAAACTGGACCACAAATGATAGTCCTACCTTGTTTAACCATCACCAAGTTTATTTTGGCCCCTACAAAGGTATTATCCATCCCAAATCAGCTGGAAGAAACCCTAAGAGAACGACACCTCATTTACCTTAAGGGGAGTTGGGTAGGGTTTTTGGTTGCTTTCCTGGGCTTCAGATGTTTATTTTGATTGGGACTTGTTATAAGTTACCATTAAGCTGATCCAGAAAGAAAAGATTGGACTTAGGGATGTCTTTCTTTTCCTTGATCTTTCTTTCTTAGATTTGGAGATAAGGGTTGAAAAGAAAGAAGGGGGAATATAGAAATATATAGGGATGATATGGCAAAAAGTAGATTATTGAATCAACTCCTCAACTTAAGGTCTTACCTGTGCTCACAAGGCCATTTTTAATGCATTGGTAAAGAAATTTGTATATTGATGCAAAATAAGTTTAATTTTGATACATTGATATAGAATTCAAATTTAAGATTATTCTTCACATTCATTATATATATTTCTATTCTAATATGAGTTATTGTACCCATACTACTCAAGTAAAATACAAGGTTTACCCCCAATTCTTTGAAAATCCTACTGCAGGCTGTTTAGGATAAGTAAGTTAGACAAGTTAATTGTTAAATGATCAAAATGTGCTCATTTCAATTACTAGTCTATTTATATCACAAGAATATACATGCTAGATGTAACAGCTATGATTCTATCAACAGATAAGGTAAAATACTTAGAGAAGGTCTTCAAATTTTAAAGATGCTTATATTGTTTTAATGATTCTTTGACAAGATAGGTTAACTCATGTCAGCACCTAGCCTAGCTCAAAGATGTTGGTGAGAATCAATGAACCTCTTTATGGAGATGGCTTCAAATATGGCAAACCAACCACAGAGGTAAAATGGGCCCATTTCAATGACTGAGGGAATTCTGCCTAAAACTTGAGAAGCTTGGGTGCAGGCAAAGTCAATGGCAAAACTCTGCTAAGACAGGGAAAACATGTCCTCAATAGTTCCTGCCTCACAAATATGTCAGTCAGGTATACTAGGCTAGAGGCTGAAGATGATGCTCTAACATTTTAGAGAGCTTTGGGTGGCTCTCTAGGTAGCAAATTGTCTCTGTTTTTTTTGTTGTTGTTGTTTTTGTTTTTGTTTTTGTTTTTTTAATTTGAAAGCAGCTAACCTGAACTTCTTGTTTACTCAAGTAATTAATTTTACTCCTTCTCAGGTCTCCAATGGGGTTGAACACCAAATAGTTTCATTCCATAATTAAGCTTAGTTGTTTAGGGGGTTAAGATGTTTTTAGGCTTACATAGATGTTTTAAGTTGATAGAAATGAGATGTGATAGATATTGAGTTACATTCAGAATTTTAGATTCAACTGAGATAGGAAAATGTTTTCTTTTCAAGGTTGTCAAATACAAAGAGACAAAACACTATGAAAGTAACATGAATATAATTCCTGATTGTTTTGTGGTTCTTCTTGCCATATGTAGTTTGTTTTATATATGTGTAATAATGTAAATGTATATGTTAAAAAAGAAGTAAATAAAAAAAAACAGAAAGAAGGAATTGGAGTACAGAGCGAAACAGAATTCTCAACAAAGGAATCTCAAATGGCCAAGAAACACTTAAAGAACTGCTCAATGTCCTTAGTCATCAGAAAATGCAAATCAAAACTACTCTGAGATTCCATCTTATAGCCCGCAGCATGGCTAAGATAAAATATGCAAATGATAGCACATGCTGATAAGGATGTGGATAAAAGGGAACACTCTTTTATTACTGGTAGGAGTGCAAACTTGTACAACCACTTTGGAAATCAATCTGTAGCTTTCTGAGAAATCTGGGACTAGTTTTACCTCATGACCTAGCTATACCATTCCTGGGCATGTACCCAAAAGATGCTTCACAAGGACTCTTGCTCAACTATGTTCATAGAAGCTTTATTCATAATAGCCAGAAACTGGAAAGAACCTAGATGTCCCTTAACTAAAGAATGGCTAAAGAAACTGTGCTACATTTATACAATGAAATACTTCTCAACTATTAAAAGCAAGGAAATCATGAAATTTGTGAGCAAATGAATAGAACTAGAAATTACCATCCTGAATGAGGTAACCCAGAAAGATGCACACGGCACGCACTCACTTATAAGTGGATTTTAGCAACATAATACAGGATCGACATACTACAATTCCCACACCCAAAGAAGATAAGTTACAACAAGGACCGAAGGAAGATGCTTAACTCTCACTCAGAAGGGGAAATACCTTAGACAGCAGAAGTTGAAGAAAGGAAGCAGTGCAGGAGAGTGAGCATGGAGAAAAATGAGGGTGGAGATCAGACCTGCAGAGAGCAGGGATTGGAGGACATAGGGCTTGCAGACAAGAGAAATTGTGGGCAGGGGCATCTCTGTGACAAGACAGAGACCAAAGACAGCATAGGCTCCTGGCAGGCTACAGGGGTGACTGTAGCTGAGGGTCCTAGTAGCAGGGGTCATGAAGACTGAAGAGGTCACTCTCTTAACTATACAGGAATCCTAGTGGAGGGAGAGAAACACCAACCTACCACAAAACCTTTGACCCAAAATTTACTCTGCCTACAAGATGTGCAGGGATAAAAATAAAGCAGAGATTGAAGGAATGTCCAACCAATGCTGGCCCAACTTCAGACCCACCTCATAGGAGAGAGCCTACAGCTGACACTATTAGTGATGCTCTGCTATGCTTGCAGATGGGAGCCTAGCATAGCTGTCCTCTGAGAAGCTCCACCCAGCAGTGCACTTGAAACACAGGCAAACATTGGGCAGAATGCAGTAAGTCTGTTGGATGAGTTGGGGGGAGGGAATAGAAGGACCCAGAGGGAACAAAAGCTCCACAGCAAGACTAACAGAATCAACTAAGCAGACCCAGAGGGGCTTGCAAAGACTGAAGGGCCAACCAAGGACCATGCATGGACTGGAGCTAGGGCCCCTACACAGATGTAGGTGATGGGCAGCTTAGGTCCATGTGGTCATGTAGTAACTGGGGGGGGGGGGGGTTGTTTGACATGGACTATGTTGCCTGCTTTTTGATGACTTCTCCCTGATGGGGCTGCCTCGGCAGGCAAGACTCACTCAGTCCTTTTGCAACTTGATGTGCTGGGGTGGATTGGTGGTGTGGGAACTCCCCTTTTCTGATGAGTAGGGGAGGGAAGGGCCGTGGGCAGAAGTGAGAGGGAGGGTGTGACCAGGAGGACAAGAGGGATGAGGCTATGATTGGGCTAAAAGGAACAAACAGACAAACAAATTAATTAATTTAAAAGAATGACTTCTTTTTCTTGAAAATATTCTCTCATACACTACATCCTGGCCACAATTTCCTCTCCTTCCATTCCTCCCAGTTCACTTCACCTCCTCTCTCCCCCATATCCATTCACTCTGTTTACTATCCAGAAGCAAGCAAGCTTTTATGAGACAGTGGCCAAAGAGAACAAAGAGAACAAAATAAGATACAATAGCACCTCATCTAGAGGCTGGACAAGGCAACTGAATAGAAGGAAAAGAGCCTCAAGAGCAAGCAAGACACACACACACACACACACACACACACACACACACACACACAGAGAGAGAGAGAGAGAGAGAGAGAGAGAGAGAGAGAGAGAGAGAGAGAGAGAGAGAGAGAGAGAGAGACAGACAGACAGACAGACAGACAGACAGACAGAGAGAGAGAGACAGACAGACAGAGAGAGATACAATCACCCCCACTGCTAGGAGTCCCACAAAAAGCACCAAGGCCATAACATATGCAGAGGACCTGGTGCAGACCCATGTAGGCTCCATGTTTGCCATTTCAGTGTCTGTGAGGCCTTGTGAGCCTTGATGAGTTGACTCAGTGGTACATGCTCTCCTGGTGTCCTCCATCTCTTCTGACTCCTACAATCTTTCCTCGCCCTCTTCTGCAGTGTTTCCCAGTCTCCAAGGGGAAGGACTCTGTGAAGGCCTCCAATTGAGACTCTGTATAATGCGTGTCTGGGGACCTGTGTACCTGCTCCCATCTACTAGCGGAGAAAGTCTTTCTGATGAGAACTGGACAAAGGGCAAAACTCTGAAAGGAGCAGAATGTATCCTTATGAATCATTTCTTTTTCCTTTTGCTTTGTCAGCTGTGTCTTGTTCTACCTTAGGTTTCTTGGCTATGTAGTCTCTGGTCCCTGGCTGTCTAGGCAGTGTAGGCATGGACTCCCTCTCATAGCGTAGGCCTCAAGTTAACCAAACATTGGTTTGCCACTTCCACAAGTTCTGTGCTACCACTGCCCTGGCATATTTTGCAAGCAAGACAGATTGTAGGTGAAGAAATTTGTGGCTGGTTTGGTATCCATGTTTCTCATTGCATAGCCTGTAGATGGACACCTAACTATTTATTTTAAGAAACCAGAAATACACATGGGAAAAAAAGAAGAAGAAAGCCTTTACAACAAATAGTGCTGCTCAAACTGGATGTCTGCATGTTGAAGAATGAAAATAGATCCATATTTATTACAAAGCTCAACTCTACCCGGATCAAAGACCTCAACATGAAACCAGATACAATGAACCTGACAGAAGAGAAAGTGGAGAATAGCCTTGAATGCATTGGCACAGAAGACAACTTTTCAAACAGAACACCAATAGAACAGGCACTAAAGATCACAAATTAATAAATGAGAAGACATGAAACTGAAAAGCTCCTGTAAGGGAAAGAACACCATCAATCGGACAAAGTGGCAGCCTACAGAATGGAAAAAGCTTTTTAACAACTCCACATAAGAAAAAGGTCTAATATCCAAAATATGTAAGGAATTCAAGAAACTACATATTTAAAAATCGAATAATCTACCTAAAAATGGGTATAGATCTTAACACAATTCTCAATAGAGGAATCACAAATGGCTGAGAAATGCTTAAAGAAATATTCAACATTTTTACCCATCAGGGAAATGCAAATCACAACTACTTTGTGATTCCATCTTACTCCTGTCAGAATGGCTAAGATCAGTAACACAGTGACATCTCATGCTGGTGAGGACGTGGAGCAAGGGGAACACGTCTCAATTGCTGGTGGGAGTGAAAACTTATACAGCCATTATGGAAATCAATATAGCTGTTACTCAGAAAATTGGAAATCGATCTACCACTCTTGGGCATAAACCCAAAGGTCACTCCATCCTACTATAAGGACACTTGCTTAACTATGTTAATTGTGGCTTTCTTCGTAATAGCCAGAATCTGGAAACAATCTAGATGTCTTTCAGTTGAAAAAAAAGGAAAATGTGGTATATATACACAATGGAGTATTACTTTGCTGTTAAAAAATGACATCATGATATTTGCAAGGCAAATAGATGCAACCAGAAAAAAAGCATCCTGAGTGAGATAATCCTGACCCAGGCATATAAATATGGTATATAGTCACCTTTAAGTAAATGTTATCCACTAAGTAAATGATAATCAAGCTACAATCTACAGACCCAAAGTGTCTAGGTAAAGAGGAGGGCTCTAAGGGGAAAGCATAGCTCTGCTGGGAAAGGGAAATAGAATAGAATCTGTGGATGGACTGGGGAGTGGGTAGGGATGGGAGCAGAAGGAGCAGGTTATCACCTGTGTGGGCATGAAGTGAGAGAGTGTGGAGAAAGATGGCTGGAATCTGGGCTGTTTGGGAGGTGGTGTGGAAACCTAGTGTGGTGGAAATTTCCTGAGTTCTATCAGGGTGACCCTAGTGAGGACTCATAGTAATGGAGAATATGGAAACTCAAATAGTCTTTTTTTTTTTTTTTTTTTTTTTGCCAGGTAAGGCTTCCAGGCCTGGGATTGGGTTGCATGGTTGAGTTGTTGGCTGATAAGGTCTCTTGGAGATCTGGAAACAACCCAGGCTGATGCTAGGGCAGAAGGTCGCTCGCTGAAAACTGACCTTTGGGCCCCGTTGCTGAGGACAACTTCCACACAGCTCACCAACCGCAGAGAGGTTGAGCTGGTGTAGGCTTGGAGCCTTCACCCCTACATTTGAAAGAATATCTTCTTTTCCTAGACCTATGCGGCCATTCCCAGGGACCACTAACTAATGTCATCTTGTAAGTGTAGTTCTGTCTAGATGGCAGGAGGGATTTCCTATGGGTTCCCAGAAGTGTTCGGGCATTTAGCGCTTATTATCTGCAAGTTTTTACTACCAAACCCTTAGAAAGGGTAGGCTGTCTGTAAGCATCACCCACTATTCTGGCTGTCTGTTTTAACACTGAAATCTTAAAATAATGCTCCAAGGCTCACCATCTACCTCCTACAGTGGCTTTAGAGCATCATTCTGAGTTATGCCTCTTGAGCCATGACACTGATGACCTTTTCTGCATGTTTAAAATTTTGTTTTCAAGTTATGTTTATATATATATATATATATATATATATATATATATATATATATATATATTGTACATGGATCCCCTGGAACTTGAGTTACAGACAGTGCCATGTGGGTGCCATGTGGGAATTGAACCTGAGAACTCTGGAAGAACAGCCAATGCCCTAAACCTCTGAGCCATCTCTCCGGACACCTTTTCCCCATATTTTTTGATTTATTTATTTATTATTATGTACACCTGCTCTGCCTGCACATACACCAGAAGAGGGCATCAGATCACATTAAAGGTGGTTGTGAGCCACCATGTTGCTGCTGGGAATTGAACTCAGGAACTCTGGAAGAGTAGTCAGTGCCATTAACTTCTGAAACATCCCTCCAGCCCCTCTTTCCCATATTTTTAAAGCTCTTTGTGACTAGCTTCTATGCCTGAACATAGACCCATTCTCACTTGCTAACTCTAGCCTTCCCATGGGAGCCATGTGTTTAATGATCTTATTCCTCACTGTTGGGTAACTGAAATGGCTTCATGATGATCCTTCCTCTTCTGTTCACCTCCGAGCACCCAAATTTCCTATCACTCTTTAAAAAGGATTTCTTTTCAAGTCGGCTTCAAAACCAGCACAATGACAGACTCCTGTTTCCCAAAGCTCCCCTCTCCACCCTTATCTTCCCATGTTTCTGCACTGCCATTCATCCAGCTAAGACTGCAAACTCAGTGTCTCAAAAACACCCTGTCCCTCTCCGTGGCCGTGCCTTTCCCTGGACTCCGCCTTTGTTACCCTGGCTGCCTCCCTTCAAGGCCATCTCCACTCTCACACATGGGAGTGTGGAGGGAGGATTTGCCGAGCAAGGAAACTAAGAGTTAGAAAGATGCCAGAATCCCTCATTCCATCACAACTTATCCAGAAATGATGGTTTTGGCCCAATAGAAATATCAATTTGGATAGTCTTCAACTGTTTAAGCTTTACAATTCTTGAAAGAAGAGACTTGATACTTTATGAGCATATACAGGGGGAGGAAGTCCCCCTCAGTCACAGTCATAGGGGAGGGGAGTAAGGGGGAAATGGGAGGGAGGGAGGAATGGGAGGATACAAGGGATGGGATAACCATTGAGATGTAATATGAATAAATTAATAAAATAAAATTTAAAAATTACAAAAAAACAACAAAAAAAGAAAGTGATATTTCTCTTTAAAAAAAAAAAGTAACTATTTCACAGGAATGCATTTCCTTTTTTGAGCCGTCTAACTCAGTGATGGAAGAGATGACATCTAAGGTAAAACTGGCTTATTATTAAATATAAGACGTTATTCCTGTCCCACCTGGTTTTCATCAAATTATACTTCAAAAACAGGCCTTCTTGACCATCTTCCAAGTACTAGAGGGACCACTAAATGAACATCCCTTTGTAAGTGTGGAGCCTTCTGCTTCGAACACAGACCTTATTTGCAGCGTAATCTTAAATAGGCATAGAAAGTAGCAACCACATCACAGAATGTTCTAGGAAATGATTTTTCAGCTGCCACTGCTTGCTTAGGAGATGTAAACCTAAAGGCCAGACTTGCATGCAGCGGCCTTTGCTGCCAAGCCTGGGTCTTACTTGAGCACACTCTAGGTCTTGGGTGACTGAGTATGCTTGGCAAAGCCTAGTACAGAGGTGAGGTCTAGCAGGAAAGGGGGCTTAAATATCCACTTTGTGTGTTCTGAGGTTCTAGAACACCAGAGGTAGTCTTGAGGAAGAATACAATGATGTTAACTGAGCTGACCTGCAGTACCCACACTGTGTGTAGACCACACAGAGAAACCAGTTGCTTCTCCTTAGTGTAATAAACCGTACAATGAGAAGCTGACAGAAGTTTGACTCCACATAGGGTAAGAGGTCCAAGAGCCAAGATGTATACCATATGCCCTTCCGTGGGACCTTAGGTGGCTCCTCATCCTATGCATTCCTGTTAAGTATAAGGAGAAAATATTCACACTTCTTCCCTCCCTAGATTGGCATGTGAATTAAGAACAGTACACCATATATGTGTTTTCAATAAGTCCTAGTTACTTATACTTATAGACACATTTTTAATTTGTGCAAGATAAGCATCCTCATCAGAAGACAGTTTTTACAACTTGTATTACATAAAACATATGACATTTGCCAATTACCAAAGAAATATTACTGCCAGCTCGCTCTTACAATATCATTACTAAAGAACAACAAAAAAACTTGCCATCAAAGAGTGGTAGTGCCAGAGAGCACAGAGGACATCAAGAAAACAGGGCCCTATAAATCAACAAGACATACATATGAACTCACAGAGACTAAAACAGCACACACAGTGCCAGCACTGGTCCATCAGTATCTTTAGTAGAAAGAACAAGAACAGACCAGAGTAAGGGCCGTGCCTGGCTCAGAAAGCACAGCATGCAGATCTTCCTGCTGTCTTTTGGGCTGATTAGGAAATTCTTTCCCATATGTCTTGGCAATGACTGCAGTTGCTGGTCTGAATTCCGATCCCTCTGACATCGCCCTGTCCTCTTACAAAGTGCAGTGTCCTACGACAGAGCTGTCAAGGACTTTATCACTAATAACAAGAACTTGGACTCTTCATCCTCTGATGATGTCACCCCAGGAAAGTGCACTTGTTTTAACGTCTGTGACATGCTAGGTAAGTGCAGTCCATTGACATGACACCATATTATTAGTAATAGGATTTTTTCACAGGTTCCAAGTGTTCACAGCGCCAACATATTCTAATTAAGACATAGCCTTGGAGTGCAATTCTACTTATATGTACTTCTTATAGACAGACTTCATTTCATTTTTCTAATAATCCAGGGTGGTACTATGTGACCATGCACCTAACATAGAACACAGCACAGAAAACACTTGCCCACTTTCCCTGATGCCCCAAAGGATACCCTCAACATACCCAAACCAAAAACTAGCATAGTTTACAGTCCTGTCAGACAAGTCAGAAGTTGCTGGTCGGCTGTCACCCTCTGGTAGAGTTGGGCGATGAGGTCAGAGTGTAGAATTCATGATGGCTCACAGGGAAACTGAGGCCAAGGTCGCAGCAAGGGAAAGCATAGTGCTTGAGAGACCCAAGACTGGGACAACCCTCCTTGTGGTTCTGGATTAGAGGAACAGTTGGACATGATGTACTCCATCATCCAGAGGAAAAATGACTGGAAATTCCATGTGAGGGATTTATGTACAATTGAGGAAATTGCCAATGAGAAGATATGACACTATAGTGCTTAGATATCTCAAAAATCAGAACACTATAACCATTAAAAATGACCTTTGTACATGATTAGTAAGCAAAGGAATCTCATCTCCAGGCTAACTTAAAGATCCATAAACTAAGAAAGCTGGCGGAACCTCGGATTCACTCTGATTTCTGGTTTTACAACGAAGAAAAACTATCTAAGAGAAGTGATTCGACCAAAACTACAGCCAGTTACAAAGTCAGGCTCACGAATAGGTCTACAGATTCGCTGTGTGAATAAAAATCTGATTTCCACTCATATATTGAAGTCATCTCAAAAGTAAAGCATCATCCATGAGTCACATCAGTAAAGAGAGACTCACCTGAGGGGAGCCCTTCATTTAGAAAGAGAGGCTTGTGCAGTTCCTGTATTGGCTGCATCTAAAAGATGACAAATGTGACCGACTACCCATAGCCACATGCCATGTGCTTTTGTAGTAGGGTGGTAGACATATGCAAAAAGAGATACTGCATTATAACTGGTATTTAGTGAAAGTTAAGTAAAGGCTTGCCTCAATCTGCTGAATATCATTTAAAAAATATGATACAGAGTATTCTGCGATAAGGAAGATTTCCCATCTGTGGAATCAGTGTGTAGCTTAGAGATACTTCAGGCAAGACTACTAGGAAAAGTGACGTGACAAGACCAGAAACCTCATTCAAACCAATAGGTCCACCTGAGTAATAACAAGGTTACAACTTTCTGACCATACGCCTAATGAAGGTTGAGGGACATCAGTAGGTGATCTGCTAGTCATTACGGGACCATGCCTCTGAAGTCTATCTTGTCTCTGGACACTTATGGAGCTCCAGTCCTCATGGCCCCCTTTCTGCTCAGTTTACTGTCCCTCTCCACACAGTCCATCTCCGTTGTCTTCAACATGTTCCTTCTCCTTGAGCCTGATTCCGGCCCATTTCTTTCTGCCCTCCTGCTCATTCCAACTAATGGATCCCAGTCCGTAGTGCCTCGTTTCTAACCTCCTCGGTGCTAGGGGTGCACATTGCTCTTCTAGCATTGCCATTCTAAAGCCAACCTTCATCCCCAGTCAGCAGTAGGCCATTCCTGACTTACAGAAGGAATCATTAATAGTTAGTTCTCAGCTTGTTTGGTTCTCATGGGCATTTCACTGCCCACTCTTTCCTTTAAAACCTTCTAATGACTTTCTCAAAAAATATTCAGGAAAAGCCTCTAAATTAAATAGGCTGCATATAAAACTGGTGTTGGGTTCAGCTAATAATGATCATTGCTACTCCACGTGCTACTGGGAAAAAATCTTATTTTTAGTCTGTACTTAATTTATTCATTTTCAAGAATAATATTGTATACTTTAAACCTTTAGCCAAATCCATTACCGTGAAATCACATTTCTGATGCATATCTGCTTCTAATATATACAAGTAACATTTTAAGTTCAATAATGAAAAAAATCTGTCGGAAACAGACAAATATTACCAGCATGTCTTGGCATTCATCAACAAGCAAACAGAGAGATACTCAATGCCATTACTGATCAGGGTGTATAAACCAAAGGCAAAGTAAGATACCACTGAGATCCTCCAGGAGTAACTTTGTAAAGATAAATAAAGTTACTGTGAAGACACAAAAGAAAAAGAAATAAATCCATATAATAAGAGCTACAAGTGATATAAATAAATGGAAACACCAAGAACTCAAAATATCGCACCTATTTAAAAAAAAACAATAAAACAAAAACGGAAGGTACTTGAAAACTAAACACAGAGTTATAGTGTTACCTAGAATTTTCTCCTTTATGCCCAAGACAAATGAAAAGAATGATCAGGAAAAAAAAACCCTATATATGAAGGTTTTCAAAAGTGTTATTTATTCTGTCCCAAACGTGGAAATCATTCAATGCTCAACAACTGATGAATGGATAAAAAAAATGCCATGTCTACTCAGTGGAAGGTTGTCTTTAAAAGGAATGAAGTTCTTATATGTGACACATTATGGACTTTTCATAAAAGTTCAAACTAGATTAAAGAAACTAGGAATAAAATATCACATATTATATGACTTAATTTAATGTGAAATGTTCATTATAAGTAAATCTAGAGACATAATTTAGATGAAAGGGTCAGATTAGTTACTTAGGACTGTGTGAAAGGGAAGAAAAATGGATTGTGGCTAAAATGCAGGTTGGGTAGGATAGCTCAGTGGTTATTAAGAGCACTGGCTGTGCCTGCAGAAGATCTGGGCTCCAATCCCAGCACCCACATGACAGCTCACAACCAGTGTAACTCCAGTTCCTGGCAACCTTATGACTTCTTATGGCTTCTTGCCAGCACTAGGAATGCATGTGATACAAAGACACACATGTAGGTAAAACACCTCCACACATAAACAAGAAATATTTAATGGGGGATTTAAAAAAAAAGAAAGCAGACTAATAAAAGGAAAGAAAATTTTTATGGAGATAACAAATATTCTACAGATGATGTTGGTCATTGATGAAAAATGTGAATATATTGAAAGCTTTAACACTCATAGTTTAAATGGGCACGATTCATGACCTATGACGTTCAAGTCAACAAACACTTATATTGAAATTTTACATGAGAACAAGAGTGGGCAGAAACATCTTCAAGTGCAACACATTTCCCAGTTAGTTCTTTAAATACCAAAAATCTACAGTCATTTTAAAAACAAGTTTACTGAAAAAAAAAAAAGTTGGTGCAGCGTTTTTATCAATTAGGTGCCAAAACAGGAGAGAAGAACATGGGCATAGAAGCCAGGAGCACTCTCTTCCTGTCAAAACTAAGAAAGACGCTGAAACTGTTAGTTAATACTATTGCAAGGATCTTCTGCATCTCAATTATGCCCACAGTCATTATTTTTGGCAGCCATGCTATAAATCAGGACTCAAGAGAGATAATTTGGTACCATCTGCTCTCAAACTTGAACATTCATCAGAGTCACCTGGAGGCTTGACAGAATACAGATTGCTGGATGCCTCGTTCAGAATTCCTGATGCAAGCAGGATTACAAAGTTGACACTAATTCTGCTGGCCCAGGGATTGAACTTCCTAGAACTTCTCATGGTTGTTGACAAATTAGTGTTCTCATGGTTACATTTATGGAAAACCTGCCCTGGTTCAAACACAATTCTAATAAAAAAGTCAAGCCTGCCACATGATCCCTATGGTACTGGAGATCTTTCTATAGCTAAGCAATGCTTTTTTTTAAAAAAAGATTTATTTATTTATTATGTATACAGCATTCTGCCTACAGGCTAGAAGAGAGTACCAGATTTCGTTATAGATGGTTGTGAGCCACCATGTGGTTGCTGGGAATTGAACTCATGACCTTCAGAAGAGCAGTCAGTGCTCTTAACCTCTGAGCCATCTCTCCAACCCCAGGAATTCTTGATGGGAAGGAAAACTATTGTATAAGACAGAATGAGGAGTGTATGGTGTATTCCTACTCTTGTTTGAAAGAAACAACAAGATGTAGGCCTCTAAAGAAGTAGAGTCAGAAGGTCACAGAAAAGGAAGGCACTGGTGAATTTGACTGATACCAGAGAAGTAGACAAGAACACTAGAGACTAGCTCCTTGATTGGAGAGGAGGTCGATGATGGGAGAATCCCTAGCACATTTTCACACCCTAATTCCCATACAGGTCTTGAACTACATTCTGCTCTGTGCATCTCATTGGTAAGACAGCTCAGGGTTACATGTGCCCTGACAGGTGTTTGTGCTGTGCTTTCCAAAGTCCAAAGAGCCTCACGGTGAGGACATGACACCCTTGTTTGTTCCAGTTGTCTCTTGTAATAACCGTCTTTATCTGAGACAGGTTGAATGTGTAAGTTCCCTTTCAACGTTGATTGACTACTTTACACACACACACACACACACACACACACACACACACACACACACACACACACACAATCTCTATGCTGATAGAGGGATGCTCAGCTGTAACAAGACAGGTCTTTATAAAGGTGTGGGCTTCCTGAGGATTTCTAGCTGAGGATTCATACCTGGATGCTATAATTGGATAGGGCATGAAGCAAAGTGAAAATAGCATTCAGCCCACACGTGGGTTCCCCTGTTACCATGATTTGGTCTAATGAGTTTAGTTATTGAATTAACACTATTAAAAATAATATAATAACATATATATTATATATAATTTGGAAACCAGATCACTATAGTTTTCTCCCAAATAATTACACTTGAGATTACTATGTGCTTAGTAGTCACCAAATAGATATTTTATACATGAACTGTGCCAATAAGAATGTCTTGACTAGTAAAGTTAGGCAGTACATTGTTTAAAGGACTGCTTCCCAAGTTTGTGACAGTAATTCCCTTTTCTTGGTGATATATTCCACAAAGTTAATGTTCTATACAAGGTAATTGAGAACTCATTTCCTTGGACTTATCATATAAAGTTGGAGGTAATATGAAAAAGAAATAATTGAGTTATAAATGTGGAGTTAGTACAGGGCTGAGCATGCAGTCATGAGAAAAACTCAGAAGCAGAAAGCATAGCCTATGTGGTTCAAGGTTCAGAAACAGTTGAGTCACCATCACTATGGCTTGTGATGGTGAGATGTACGACTAGCTTTTCCTTTTATTGATTAGACAAAATAGTACTAATAAATCATTTCACAAAGTGATTCTTTGAGCACTAAAAATACAGAAAGGACCTCACTGTAGAATAAAGGAGAATGAGCAACATGAGCCTACAGTTACCTGTATCTTCTAATTCTGCAAGAGGACAAGTCAGTGGTTTGCTGATTAGCTCAGACTTGACAACTAACATCACACATTATCACTGGGAATGAAGAGAGTTCACGTCTTCAAAATATTCCACAGTCTTAGTTAAATGCCCTATTGACCTCAAGCAAAAATTTATGCATGTGATGGTCTTATTTCCTTGATGGTCTCAAATACTCCACAGCTTTAGCTCACCCTAGGAAAACACGTCCCGCAAATCCCTCTGTGAGCAGTGTCAAATGCCTGATACAGAACACAGACCAAGCTTCCAGCAGCCAAATCACCTCACCTTCTGCTAAATTTGTTTTCATGCCAAGATTCTCCAATCCATGCTATGTATACACGCTGTGTTCCAGTGCCTGCCTGGGGATCAGACCCAGGGCTCTGGCCACTTGTTAATACAAAACACCTGTTGAACTTGTTTGCCAGGATTAAGTACGATGACTTCATCTGTTTTATAGTGGTCAGATTTCTAGGGTATATTTTAAATGAGAAAGTAAGTATCAAATATCTCCTCACATATGTGTTAGTAGTAGCTATTGCTCAATGCTTGACTTCAATTGATAACATTTATAATTTGCCAAGTACAGTAAGCATTTCAAGTGCCTGCTTTAGTCTTCTAATGGTTAAAGACTGGATTGGGGAAAGTATAGAGGGTGTTAAGAAAACCCTTCCTTCAGAAAAATTACTTTTTATTATTCATTACATGAGCACCGATAAGGAGTAAACATAACTGATTCTTTTACAAAGCAAACGGATTAGTTGTAGACTTTTAAACTTTACAGAGTAACGTCATTACAATCATTCTTAGTATATAACTAGTTTTGAACAAAATATTAAAAGGAATATTATGGGTTGGAAAAGGTCATCACAGTTTTTATGAGCCAGTTTCTATACAAATTCTTCTTCTGGATGTAATTTTAGGATACTATAAAAACCTCAGGGAAAAATGTCTAAATGAAAATGCACTCAGGAGATCACTTAATTTGAATTTCTTTTGTCATATTCATGAAAGTACTTTGTATCAGGATCTAAAACCAAAGGGCAGTTAACCTAATCTAATTTTTAAAATCGGTGCTGCAGAGCTGATTTTTGATTACAGCAAGACTTTACCAAAGGAGACTGCATAAGGTTGAAAACTCATCTGGAAGAGTGGTACCCATCCTCCATTAAATATGCCCATCAAAAGACATGACAGGATTGTAGCTTTCAGCTCCCAGTGAGACAGGGAGGCCTGATGTACCTGGCCTGTGTGACTCGGGGCCCAGTGGAGATTATTCCATCACTTGTAGCTGCTGCTCAGGTTGCTCTGAGCAACTTGTGAGCTACCATGAGCACTGGGATAGCTAAGTCTTCCACTTTATCCAAAAGTCCTATTACAAAGGAAAGATGCTTGTATTTATAATAGTTTCAACTCATCGAGCAAAATGTATGCAGCCTAAGGATCAATGTCAGCATTTAACTTCCCAAACTCTGGAAAACTAATACACATCCAGTGCTTCACACCTACTTCTGAAAAATGATAGTCCTTAATACATAGAACTAGCATTGGCAGATTGAGCGATATGGTGCTAAGAATTAATTTTGATTCTAACAACAGAGTCTTTGTATACTGCTTTAGAAGAACACCAATGTTCTCCAGTAAAGGAAAAAAGAATTATTTAAAGTTTAAAATAAGCAAACAAAACAAACAGACAAACAAACAAGTCACAAGTGTTAATTGTGACTACAAAGCAGGACCAGGAAAGAAGCAGTTGTGGCTGTTTGGAGATGCTCACTGACATCAAATGAAAAGGTTCAAAAAAAATGGTCCAAGTAGCAGTTCCTTATATAGGAATAGCAGAGACATGACAAATAAAAGAGGAGTCATGAAGGCCGTGTGTATCTGGACTTACACAATCATTTTACCGAACTAAATTGTGTTGAAGTTTTTCTCAAAACATTGAGTCTAACAAAGCCCTGGGAAAAAAAACCATTGTAGGCACCCATGAGGCATTTCTTCTGTAATCAGAATCATAGAACACTGACATCATAACTTTGGAGCGGAGCCAATTTACACCAATTCCCAGTACGACAGAAATCCCATACTTATTTATTTTATGTTCTAAGTGAAAGACACCCGCCCCCCACATGGAGAGCACCAAGAAGGGAAGAGGTAGAGGTCAAGAGTGTTTCCAATGCTTGCTAAGTAAGGACACTAATAAATCCCAAATCCCACCTTTACGTACCATAACTAATCCATATTTAGCACAAAGAGCATAGAATGCTTATAACCTTAGAAAAAAAGATGATTTTTTCCCCTTAAGCACTGGCACCTAGTGATTCTGTGCCGTCATCCTTTTTACAGCATGATAGCCCCTGGCTGCATACTGTATTATATATCTTCAATAAAACCATGGCCATATTAAACAATGAGTGTGCAAACACAGTACATTACGTCAACATTCCTGCGTATATACTGAAATTAACTTTAGAGTTCCTTGGGAAAAAGGGATGATAATAATAAGATTCAAATGCAAGTTGAACAGCAAAAACAGTCCCCATTTCCATAATTTATATTTACTGGTCTACTTACAAATCTTTGGCACAAGATAATATGTTTTAATAGCTGAGATATCCTTTATGCTATGCCTCTAGTTATTCAGATTGGTATAGATGTATTGTTAAGTGTTTTTTAATTGACAATAATGAAAAACAAGCTATATCCTGAACAATAAATTTTTATTTTTTCGTTATTTTCTCCCATTGTTATATCTCATTAAGCATATTTCCTGAGTGTTTATGTTAAGAGCACAATATTATTATCTTCATAAACTTCAGGTTTCAGACAAGTCCTTTATATTTGTAAGGCACTTCATGTCAGTTGCTGCTTTCTGTGCTAGGCTGTCAGCATTACTGGCTTTGCCTGGACTGGAATTCTGTGTAACGTTTCATCAGGTTAGTGAATAACAGACAGCAGTGTCTACTCACATTGAGAATACTATCCAGTCACCTGGTCTCCGCACATGCTTGACACCATGCCACCTTGCTGAGCTCACTTCCAAGTACTCCTCTCTTTTCTGGCTGCCAGCTACCTGCCTCCTCCTTACTCAAGCATGGCCCCTCTGACACACATTGGACCTGTCATCATAGGGGCCTTTCCAGCTCATCATGTAATGAAGTTTTCTGTTTATCCTGAAAGTAGCCATAGAGTCTATGAAGGGAACATTTAATAATAAGCCAAATATGCTGCTTGGACAGCTGCAATAGAGTCTGTGAGTGGAGTGGCTCTCCTCTAAAGATGTGAAGCTTCATAGCCTCGTGCTTCAATGTTATCTCCTCAAAAGGCCTTTCCTTACAATGCCCATCCTCCAGGGCTGACGGCACACTGTCCTGTCAGTCTGCTTGACTATGTTTGGAATATGGATCCCTGTCTGTCCTGATAGTGCCCAGCTGTGCTTTCCTATTCATCCTCAGCCCTGGATGTAAGCCTCGTGACCTTAGGGATGTCTGTTTCATTCGCCATTCTAATCTCAGTGTTAGAAATTATACACCGAAGCCATTTAGAAAAACTTGTTGAAATAAATAAGTAGCAGTTTTAAGAACTAATACTTATATTAAAATAATATAGATTCAGTTTAAATACCATTACTGTATTAATCCAAGCCTTAAATTGTAGAAGAATTATTTTTACATTCCTATTCTTTCATAAAATAAATTATCCTCAGGACTCTTGGCAACTTAAAAGTGGATCATAAGACAAATAATAAATTAATGGATAGAGTGAATGTTTTTAGTGAGTATTCAATATTGTTGGAAAGTACTAGTTTCATTTTTTGGGTTGATTAAGCTGGCATTGATAAAAAAAATCAAGTAAAATGTCTTTGCAATAAAAATAAAAACACAACAACAAACATGGAATGATAAAAAAAGACAGACAGAAATGTATTTTCCAGGATGAGACATGATAACTTCACACACTGAAAACTTGACTGTCAAATTTCTTTGATCATGCTGAAAAGAACATACCTTAGACTACATAGCTATTTGAATGATTCAAACTATATCATAAATCATTTATTACTTTTTAAATTACATTTTTCATTGCTCAAGCCCCAAAGGCAACATTTTGCCTCCAGTGCTCAAATGGTCTGTCTAGCTTTACGTTAAAGCTTCCAGAGCCTAGGAAATATTGATATTATCAGTCACTAAACATTGTTTTTTTTTACAAGAGAATAAAGTATAATAGATACAAAATAAAGGAAAAGCATATTTCAACACGTATTGTTGTATTCTTTAACCTAGACTATACTCAAAGGGACCGTGATCCTTGGGACCCATCACCAACCACTGGAGAGTACTAGGCTCGCATGCCTGTGTTTTTTCCTCCATATTATTTGTGGACCAGTGATGATTAATCTGCTCACAGTGACAGTGACCAACTGCGTGTCTGTGAAGGAAGGCCAGTCAAGCCCACAGGACTAGGCCCTCACTGTAAAAGAGAGCAAATCTAATTAGTGCCTGTGGGATTGAACCTGTAGCCTCAGACTCATTAGCCCAAGAAAGCAAAACCGTCTCAGAATACCATGACTTGTAAACAATTCTCTTCCTTGGGATGTGTCGTGTCTAGCTGGCATTACTAGTAGTAATAAAGTAATAACTCCCTTTTCTGGGGAGTGTACGTCAGTGGAAGTGCACTTACATAGAATGGTAATAGTCCCTAAATTAGTTCCACAGGGTCACGAAATATTATTTTTCATTTATTATTTGATTTTTTAAAAAAATTATATTAGGGTAGAAATTTATTTAGGAAAAATTCATATGGGGTCCAGATTATAAACAGCTCTGAATCTAGTTTGGAAGATAACCTAGAAACAATGGGAAAGAATGGCATAGAGTAAAATAAAAAATATTATTAGCAAATTAACTTCGTAAGAAATGTAATTTAGGAGCAAAAAAATGTAATTAGAGGACATTCATATCAGGTCTAACCGGCACCAAGATTCTAGATTAGGGTGATAAGAATAAAATCTGGGGACTATTCTGAGAAGAAGCAATAGATTTAAGTTTCTCTATTAAAGTATCTTTAAAATACTGAAGAGTAGAACTCATGTGTGCCATTTCTATCACTACTGTCTCTTCCAGGATTTGGCTTAATACCAACAAGCACAGTACAAATAAAGGATCACAAAGTATAGGGAATGACTCCAAAGAGAACCCCTGGCTCAAAATAGCATGATTTTGTCAGAATTAGAGACACCCGATGCTTAATTTTATTTTGGCTGCATTCGGTGTAGGATAAGAAAACATTCAAGTAAGCATACCTAGTCAATGACTGAAAATACACATAGGCAAGACATCTGGAAATTAGTAAGAGGATAATTCAACAATCCCGAGTAGCTCTTAAAGACCTTTTGCTTGGTAACTATATGTTGTATTGTTATAACAAAATACCCAATCTGGGTTGTTTGTCAAAAAAGATGTATTTATACTTTAGGAGGTTAGAATTCCAAGAACTGGTAGCCACACCCAGCTCACCTCCAGGGACGGTCGAATTGGCTGGGTCACAATTTGGCCAAAAGCTCAGAGGAAAACAGCCTGGTGCAAAGGGGTCTAAAAACATTTGGAATGGTCTTACGTTATAACAGCCTGCTCCTGAAAAAAGCAAAACCATTTGTGGTAGATAGGAAAAAATTTTCCAGAGGCTTCCTATAACTGTTGAAGTTTCAAAAGCTATTTCTAAAGTGCATCATTGATGTGCAAACCATGAAGGTTTCTAAAAATATAGTGTATTCACATGAAAAGTCAACTGCAAACCAAATTGGTATTAATCGTTTTAATCATGAAGAGATTTCAACTTGAAAAGGCATATTATGAATAGAAAGGCACACTGAAATTTTATGGAATTAATAATCCTGACTTTAGTCCAATCAGGAGACCTTAAAGTATTACACAATCGTGGAGAAGGGGGGGTGTTTCTTTTCCTTGAGCTCTTGTTTTGCCTATTTTGTTGTTTCCTCTTTCTTCTTGTAGGATGGTTTCTGCTGGTTTAGTTTCCCCTAAACACAGTGTACCCTTCTTGTGTTCTGCTATATCGCCAATGCTTACAGTCATGTCCCTGCCATCACTCTTTGCACGAGGGTCTGAGTTTAGTTTAAAGGCATGCTCCCTCCTTCCTGGGTCTCAGTCACCCAGCATACACTTGGCTCGCTGGGAAATACTCCTGTTATCTCACCAAGGAAGTTTTTTTCCAACAACAAAGAATGCTCGTTCTTTTGGATGGGAAATAATGGCTCTATGTTTATGCACGAGCTTTCTCCTCGTGGTCTTTGACAACAGATTGTAGGCAATTCTGCTTTCATTCTTCACCATAAAGCTGGCATGAAAAATCATTCCTGAATTTCCACCTTAACTGCATTTTCCACCTTTTGTTCTAAACCTTCTCTCCTGACAGATGTCTCAACCATCAACCCCCTTGCCACTGTAAGTGATTGTCCTGCCTCTGTGAGGCTGAAAGTTAACTGCATAAATACAGAATGCTGATATAAACACAACATAGAATGTGAAATATATGTTACGTGTAATATTTACATTACAGATATATAATTCACGTTACACATGTATTAATTACATAAATTAACTAATTACATATGCAGATTAATTTAAAGTAGCTTTCAGGTCTTATCAGAGTAAAATCAAATTTGTCAACATGCATAATAGCATTTTGGAATATATGCCTACTTGGGCAATATAGTTAATTTCTTATAAATATAGTCAATATATTAATTACTTCAATATTCCAAGCCTTGCTATATCTCTAGATATGCAGAACAAAAATTTTATTTGCTTTTGATAAAATTGTCTAAGCCAACTAGTGTTCACGGGATCTAAGTCAGGAGGAGGCATTAGTTCACACAGGCAAAGCGCACTGAGTGGCTCCCCGCCTCCTAGGGTACGGATATTTGAATACTTCTCCTTGACTGCAGCAGAATCATTTACAGCAGTAAAACCTTATTAAAGATGAAAACCAGAAGACTACTGAAGTCTTGGCCCAGCTGGGTGGAATAAATGGCACTACTGTCACAGTCTGTGAGTGCATTTCTCTGACGCTGTCCCTTCATACCCACCAAATAAAGCAAGAGGCATAAATCTTCCATGAAAACAGGAGGTGTCAAATTATCACCTATGGTAGGAGGATTTTGCAAGAAAAAGTGAATATATGTAGAAAATAATATATCTCAGCATTTTAAGCCTACTTTTCTGTCACTTGAGTCATTTATCATGTCCGCCTCATAAGTGTGGCATGGTATTCCGTTACAGTAATTACCATGATTCTTTATAGTTAGGGAAAAGGCAAAGACCGAGTTAGTGTTTCTGAACAGTGAGGCCTTTCACCTCAAGTGGGAAAAACAAGCACATATTTTGTTTTCCAAAAACACTCCAGATGTACCTGTTTGGAGATTCCATCAGACCACAGCGGGGTGGTTGAGTTTCCATCCTTTGCCTACTGCTCCAGCTCTCTTTGCCCCATCAGCACACCACCAGGGTACTTAGCAGAGGCCACTGTGCACAAAGGATGCTCAGTGGACCTGGCTATTTGGCTTCTTAATTTCAGCCCAGTGATTTCTTCATCCCTATCTGGCTGCCAGAAGCCAAGCAAATATTAATTATTCGAGGTCTGATAATATAGGCCAGATATGCCTCAAACTTGGCATATTCCTGCCTAAGTCTCCTGATTGCAAAATAAGATTTTTTTAAAAAACAAATCCTGAATTGTATATGGGAATCATTGCACAAAATAGCCTGGGGGCTATTATTTTGCAAAAACTCATAATTTGCCAAAATCAGTTCATGTTGAGATCTCCCTACCAATACTAATCAACATAGCTACAGTAACTCGAAAACAGAAAGACTTAAGGTGTTAAGGTGCAAATGTAACAGAGTCTGTGGAGGGTCTCCAAGCGGCACAGGCTGAACAGCCATTCGAATTGAATCACAGCAAGCTCCTCTACATTTATGTTCTGTTCTTTTGTTTGCTTTCGTATGAGGAAAACCTTTTAGTAACTATGCAAAATCATTCAGTGTGCCAGGGCAATGTGCATGTCTATAACCACAGCCACACACAAAGTAGAGGCAGGAAGATCGGGGGTTCAAGGGCATCCTCAGCTGCATAGAGAATTTTAAAATGGCCTGGGTTATCTGAGAACCTCTCTTTTAAAAAATTAATAATAACAATATCTCACTTTCTACATATCTAGTAATTTAAGGAGCTCACTTTACATGATTTTAGCAAATTTCACTGAGTTTCCAATATTACCCATCTCATTGCTTACCCCCAGATGTTAGTCCGCTCATGCCCAACATTATGCTACTACTGATAGTGTTCTTTGAAAGATGAGTTCCAGTGTGTAGACTGAAGACAATTAAGAGAAACATTCTGATTGGAAATGAAACTACAGAATTTACTTAGGTGGGGTACACAAGCAAAGCAGGGGCTTATAGTTTTGGGGGAATAGCTTCCAAGTGGCTCCCAACTGGAACAAGGCAACTTGTATGTGTTTAATCCATTACTCAGTGGTTTTACCATGTGGGGCAAGTTCCTTAGCATCCTGAGCCTCACTCTTCACATTCACAAAAAAGCAAATAACATTTTACACCCCCAAGAAGGTGACAATAATTGAGTTAGTATCTGGAAATTCTCCATCAGTGCCTGGTGCAGAGTAAAGGCAATGGAAAAAGTCACTCTGATAATGTTCACTAAACTTGCATAATACAAAAATCACCAACTTTAACTCTTATATGGATATAAATATCCAATGTTATAAAAATATAGACAGTGGGGGAAATTATGAGAATTAGGAAGGAAGGCTGTTTAGTTTCAGGAAGCACATTTCTGCCTCACCCATATCCTTTTTTTGTGGTCCAGATATGACTCTTGTTTTCACTTGTTAGGGCTTCTTGTGTCTCCTGTTAGTTATGTCTGCTACCAAAGGCATTTCCTTTCCACAGACCATAGACTGGAAGTTGCCATCTGCTCAAGGATGTCTGCAATTGATTCTGAACATCCTCTCCATTTCATCCTGATCAGCATCACCTCAGGCATCGACTCCATCTCATAATTACTAGCTAAACAGACAGGCTCACAAAACATCTATTTTTATCTCTATAGAACTCTTATAATCAATTCCCATTGCTCCCCTCTCTGAATGAGACCAGAGCTTCCTAGAAATCCGGAAATATAATGCCTACAGTTTTTAGAGGTAGGTGCATGTGCACACATGTGCACGTGTGTGTGTGTGTGTGTGTGTGTGCAAAATAAGTGTCATACATGCATATAACTACTAAAGATTTTTTAAATCTTTATGAATAAGAAATTCTCGAATACTAGCCATATAAAAGCTAAGGTTATTGATTGGATACTTGTAGAAATGAATGCAAGTATCTTAACTTGTATTTTCTTAATTTCTATGTTAGTGTGGGACCCGGGGTTGATGCTCCACATGTAAACATGCATTATGTTGAGTGTTTACTTTGAAAATCGGCACATGGTCATTAAAGTTGGATAAAATAACAATACAATATTATGGTAGGTGGGCAAAAACACACACACAGAATGACATGAGCTTTTAAAATATCTCTTTATTTTTGTATGTATGTACACATCCTACAGCGTACATGTGGAGGTGACAGAACAAGTTGCAGTAGTGCTCCTTCTACCATATACATTCTGGGGACCAAACTCAGGTCATCAGACTCCGTAGCAGCAGCCGGTACCTTTAACCCTTGTGCCATCTCACAAGCCCTGACATGAGTTTTCACCGTAAACCCAGTGTGAAAATTAACAAGAAGAACAAGCAGAAGAGAGTCTTTCAGGAGAACGACTTAGGCAAACCATAAAACACAACAGGGTTGCTATTCACACTTCTGGGCAGAGGTTGCTCTGGGAATACATCCCGTTAGAGGAATGCTCTCCTTGTGGCTTCCAATCTTGGGAAAACGAGTCCCCACTTGCTACAATTGCTATCACCAGCACACTGCAGACTTAGCTGCCCCTGCAGTGTTCTTCCCACAGTAGGGAACACGCTCGTCAAAACAACCCGGGTATCCATGAACTCAAATGTTACATGCCAATTAAAAACACGACAATTCCATTTATTTCCAGCGTGAGGCAGTCCATGCACATCTTTCTTCCTGGACTCCAAAACAGAGCCGGGTCATGGAACAACACTAATTCCATTAAATTCATAAAACGTTATGGAGTTTCCGCGGAAAATTGGTAGGCTGCAAGCCATCCCTGAGTAGATATTTACAGGACAATGTTACCTCAAAATACAGACTGCAATTGTTAGGGGATACGAAAAGTTACAAGGATTAATATGGAAAACCTGAGTCAATTCTTTTAAGAATAAGAAACCTGAGTCGTGGCTTGACTTGAGTACCTCCGACTCATTTCCTAATCTTCCTGACCAGAAAGAAGCAGTTCGAATGCTAAGAGGGAGGATGGCATGGCTGTACAGTGGAGATATTGATGAAGCAGACGAGGCTTTCCCTGCAGGGGACTCTAATGCAGACAGTGTCAAATGATCACGCCGTGGCCCCATTTCCAGCACCTTTGAGCCTCCAAAGGTGAACATTTTTCCTTATTTCAGACATTTTGGAGTCTACCATTGCCCTCTGAATTTAAATTTTCTTTTCGAATGAGGGTATGTACTTTCATTAACTTGCCTGTTTTGCATTTTTCACTCATTTGCACAGCATCTATTTGCAGAACACCTACCAACTTGTGGGAGCCTTGACAGACAATTAAGCTGCAATGATGCATTGTGGCTATTGGTGAAGCTCACTGTGTTCCAAGTGACCCTAAATCAAATCATCCCATCACAGCAGGGCGGAGTGAGGCTCCCGTGTCAGCCCTGCGCTGGGTCACATCCACCCTGCCTTGAGATTTGACTGTCACGTCTGCTTTAATCGCTTTTTCATCCTATTCCCCGCACCCCCTTGCCCTTTCCCTCTCCAAATCCTCATATTCTTCCCCCATTCCTCCTCTGTTTCCTTTTCTTTCTCCCCTTGATCACCTTAATTCTCTGATGTGTTATTTGTTTTTCAGTTATTTCTTTGAATCTTGTGTTCTTATGTGGCGGTGAGGAGAAGTTGGTCCTCATTTGCCCTGAACCTTAGTTTTGGAGAATATCAATTCAGGGAAAGGAGGTGGTCACACGCCCCACACAGCTTCCAGTTTGCATGTCTTAGGCACAGGGATGGGGCTACAGGAATGCACATCTAGGCTCAGTGTTCTGCACGTGGCTGCGGAGGTTTTGGATTGAGGTTCTCATGTGTCATGTTTGAGTGGCAAGTACTTTCCTCTCTTGAGCATCTGTTTGGTCTTTGAAGATTGATTTCCTATATGCTAGCCAGGGAAAATTACATTTTTCAATAAAATGGTTCAGAGTGCGTATTTTCAGATTTGAAAAGATTCTCAAGATTTAGAGAAATTAAAAGTTTCATTTTAAAAGTAATGATAATTTTATTTTAATAAAATATAAAAGTAAATTACATCCTATAGTGATAATTTACATTTAAATATTTCATTAGTGTTATACAGAATATACTTTAGATCTTTTCATTTTATTTATTTATTTATTTATCCAAAGGAGGCACTGAACACTCAAGCCTAGAAACCCAAGGACACATTCTATGGAAGCCATTAAGAATTAGGTCCTTCAGAAACACTCCTCTAAATTTAAACAAATAATTATACCCTTTGCCCTAAATAAGTTGCTTACTTATCTAAAAATGAACTCACAAAGCTCCGGCAAATCAGCAAGTGACTCCTAACTCTAATGCTATTTCTGTCTACAGAAGAAAGTGAAATGAGCCCTTAAAGAAATGTAGAGTCAACAGACTTCTCCTACTCTCTTGTAGTAACACTGTCAGTTCATGTAGGCATCATTTTTTCTACACATTAAAAAGAATTCTGGAGCTCAGTGAATCTTTTCAGACTCACCCCAGGATGTTCTTGCTCCTCACTGGCATAGAGATGCTGCTGTTTACCATGAGATTATCTTTTTACTTCTCATTTTCAAAGTTTCAGGAACGATTAAACGTGAACGGAAAGCCTAAGATGAGCTTCAACAGAGCTACTGAGAAATGAGTGCTCACAATGGAATTTTGAGTTCTATTTACTTTAATTTAGGTACTTTTTTTTGAGACATGAATCCTGAAGGAAAGAGATACTGATGAGCAAATGCCTATTCTACGTGCAAAGCTACATGTTGGGCTTATTAGTCCTAAACCAGGGAGTGTATTCCTGTAGGAAAGCACACTGGAAAAATAAACCCTTCCAACCTCTCATTCACCTTGTATGGGAAAGAAAGTTATTAGATGCTATTGGTGTTCAGTGGGAGGCTCGGCACCTTTCTAGAGTCCCCAGATGTCATGGCACTGAAAGCGTTAAATGTGGATGATGGAAATCTCACAAGAGCCCCACCCATAAATGAAGAGCTAGAGGCCAATAGCTACTGAGACACAAAAAGATTCGAAGATGAGCTCCCAATAGGTTATCTAATCCCACTAAATAAACTTAGCAGGTAGTGCCTATATACATATGTAACAATAATAATTAAAAAATAAGTAGCCATGCATGTGAGGAGCAGGGAGCACAGGGAGTTGAGGGCAAGGAGAAGGAACGGGGAAATTATGAAATTAGAGTAACTGTATATGAAATTATCAAAAATAAATCAAAAAGAAAAAAATCATCTAATATAGGACAATCTGAATATCCGTTTCCTAAAAGTTATATGGCCAGGTTCTGGTAGTAGAACAGTCAGAAAACCCCACTTACTGTGTGCATTTATCTGTTTCTGAAATTACCATGTAATTCACTCACCATGATAGATTAGATACAGACATTGCAGCGATCTGTGATGAAGTCTTCTCTGGATGTCAGAATAAGCAATCAGGGCATCCACTTGACAGGACCACAGCTGGTTTCTGCTCTGCTACTGGACCAGGCACACACTGCTTATTTACTTGAAGCTTAAGAGGACCTGCGAAGAAAACAAAAATGGTGATGTCTCTAGGACATATTCTTAGGGACTGCAATAGAGTCTTTCATCCAGACTGAAAGCTGCAGTATAGAAAAGGACACATCGCGGTATGATACTTTCTTCTTAAAGCAAAAGAGATGCCATACATCAGTGATAAAATGAAACCAACCGTAGGAGGGGCTGAATTCTCTACCTGTAGAACCAACTGATTCTTCCTCTCTCAGAAGTAGAAAATACAGAGAAAAACAGAAAGTAGTTTTAGAGAGTATTTTCTCCATATAATTATACTCTCTAACTCAGTTTATACATCTGTGGCAAAAATTTATCAAAGAACCTGATTAACTAATAGCACTAGATACACTAGAAGACAAATATAAATAAAGGAATACATAAATAAAAACAAACACAAAGAGTTGGGCATGAGTTTTGACCACATTGTTTACCTATGACCTCACAGTTGACTGATTTCTGCTCTGTGTAAATAACAGGGTCAGGTAGCATGGAGGAGAAAGGTAGAGTGTTTTTATGTGACAGAAATCTCCACAGGCGATTTTCTGAATACCTATTGTATATATTGTCCTATTATCTTAAACCAAAATTTTCTCAGAGCAAAATTAGCTCCACAATTCTACTATCACTTTTAATAGCTCTGGGTACTTTCCATTATGATAATAAGAAATACTTATTAAGCATAGCTGTGTGCTCTAACAATAACATGGGTATAGGTCAGGGATAAAAGTGGGCGACACTTAAGTAAGACATTGATCCTATTTCCAAGCAATATCTTATACAAAAAGGTCACTACACTAAAATGGAAAAGATTTCCTACAAAAGCCACTCCAGGGCAATAGAGGCACAAAAGAGCATCTTCTAGCTCAGTTACAAAGATTTGACAAGAATTCTGAAGAATGAGCCCATACACTACCACCAAGAAGCCCCAGATGAGGCCTGATAGGTGAGGTGAGATGGTGGGGAAGGAAATGCCCCCGTGTCAGAGGTCTAGTGGAGGGGAATAGGACGGAAGAGGGAGGGAGGGTGGAAATGGGAAGATACAAGCGAGGGAATAATCATCGGGATGTAATATGAATAAATCATAATAAATAAATAGATATAATTTTTAAAAGAAAAAACGTTTTTTTAAAAATCCAGTGTCAATTTTCTTAGAAGGTCAGTTTACCTGTCCCTTAAATAAAGAAACTGGAAGCAAAGAAGTCCATGAAAAATAGAAATATTCCACTGGGTAAAGAATCTTTCTTTCATATCTCAACATGTGTGTCTTCTTTTTGACCTTAATTTTGGTTACTGAGCTCCTCTGAGTGTCTTCATTCCATCCATCAGAAAAGGGGAGAAGCATTATGAGTCCTAAAATATTCATATAGCATGTCTTGTTGAATTTTATTGATCTGAGAGGCTAGCCATTTGGCCACTGTTATTTGAAGGAAGATGAGAAAATGAAGCAGTTTCTCCAGGTACACACGAACATACACTAATGTGTCTGTCCCTGGGGGAAAGAACGTACCTAGAAGAATGTCCCCACCTTGACCCTGAAGTACTTTACAAATGTTGTGCCCTTCGCAGAAAGACGAATATTTAGTAAAAGAGAGGTAGAATCAGCCTATGAATAGCTAATAATTTACATGTATAATTTATAATAATAAATATCAAATCTATCTGGCCTAGATCAATTAATGGCCAATAAAATGTATTGAGTTCAACTACTCACCAGATTAAAAATAAGTACTATGGACGGTGTGGTAGCTAACCTCGAGGGCCAGTTGACCAGATCAATAAGTACTTGCCATATCAAGAGAGCACATGTCTAGACATGCTCTGTGAGGGTCTATCTGTAGATGATTAGGTCACATGGGCACTGTCCCTACCTATTGATGGATTAAAAGTTGGAATAGGTGTTTGGAAGATGAGAGGACTGTGGGATGTGAGGACATGGCTGGAAAAAGTGGGTCATTTTTGGTTTCTTTTTAAAGGCTATACCTTGCCTTAGTTGGCTTCTGCTGTTGACTGACTCTACTTACTTCCTGTCTGCCATGAGATGAGGAGCCCCAGCCACATCCTCTAGTTACCATGGTGTCCTGCCTCACCTGGGGTCCACATTTAATGGAGCCAAGGAACATGTGCTAACATTCTGAAATGGTGGTGATCTAAAGCAAATCCTTCTACATTTCAGTTTCATTTTGTCAAAGCAATTTAAAACTAATAAAGAAAGATACAAGATTATTAAGACATGGTCCATAGAAAGAACTTACTATCACAAAAGCATCCATAAAAATAGAAAAAATTAAACATGAAGTGAAGGTCAGTGTGTTTGTACTAGTTCATATCAGCCACCATACTGTAATGAAGAAATAAACTTAATTCTAATGGATTCCAACTCTAACCAGAAACTGACTGCCAGAACAATTTTGACCCTCTCAAAAAATAAGCAGTTATGAAGGGCACCTTAAATTGTCTGAGTACATTCCAAAAGAAACTGTCATGTGTATCCTTTCTTTGGTTAACTGTTAATACATACATATGTACATGGCTAAGAATGTAGCAACTCCATATTGTGTCATCCCAACAGCTCTCAACCATTCTTAGGTACTGCTTGACACTTACCAAGAACTCAGGTACCAGGAACAATATGCATGGGGTATTTTCCAATGCAAAACATACTTCTGCATATATTTAATTCTGCCTTTAGAGAGCTGTGTGTCTGGATGTCATTATTTCGGTGCATAATCAAATGTTCTTTACTCAATTACACTTTGGATCATTACCGAGAGTTTCCGTTGAAAGACATGATTAGAGAAAATAATAAGCTAAAACCAAAACTATGAAACGAGCTATTTGGTTTATTAGAATACTCACCAACACAATAATACTGGCTATATGAGCAATCACAAGAAAAAGTTCTGTTAGATTTCATCAGGAAAAATACTATTCTCAATTTGAGTATGAATTTATAACATTCAGCCAAAATGTATCATAACTAAAAGCTACTATCTGTCCCTTCATTGTAGTGAGATATAGCTTATTTTCATGTTACATTAACCCTTTAAAAACATGAAGTGAAATGACATTCCTGCATGGCCAGGTAGATTGGAAGTTGTAAGTGTGGATACAATTGTTCCTTTTTGGTCATTTTTTAGCAAGATGTTAAGGAAAATATCCTGTGAACTCTACACAATGAAGGATTCTACAATTAATATAGTCACTAAAAACATAAGTAGCTCTTGAAAATAATAATGGATTACTGGGATAGTGTTCTAATAAAATACTTAAACATTTATTATTCTAATCCAGCTGAAAGAAACACTAGATTTTAACAAGCTCATCTAATTGAAATGACTTTGCAGTTGAGTAACACAATACTCAAAGAACTGAGCTATTCACAGGAAAGAAGATGCTACAAAACCTAGTCCCATAAACATTTTGTTTTATTTAAATCTAAAAATTCTGCAAATACTGGTTTAGCTCACTTAATGCATAATAAGTAAGCTTCATATATTGTAAAAAGAGCTTTTATTCACCTGATTTCTTTCTCTGCAACTTGTCTATTACTACCGTGGTAAAGCTGCTTCCTCTATCCTCACTCTCTGTGTTGCTCCTTTAAGTAGCTTCCTCTTCCTCTCTCTTCTTGTGAGATTTGGGCATGTCCTATCTGTCAAGTCTTCTCTGATTCATCACATTTTCTGCCACTCAGTAGACAACACTTTCAAACATGGGTGCTTCCTTGTATAAACTAACTTTACCTTCATTGGTTGGGATTGAAGGCATGTAGCACCATGCCGGGACCTAAGATTTTCTTTACCTGAAACTTGCTCTATACCAGGCTGGCCTTGAACTCAGATCTACTTGCCTCTGTCTCCTAGATTAAAACATGTTTGTATTTCAGCTAGATCACACAGAACCTAGAAGATCTTTGGATGTGATCTCTTGCCAAAACAGCCATGCTCTGAATTAAAATTCCTCTACAATATATGCCGCATTTGAGATAATACAGCTATAAAATATTACTCGAAAAAGAATCACAATGTTTAGATGTTTGGGCCATAAAAACACATATGCTAACTATATAAATAAAAATTGCATTTAAAACAAAACATGTATCAACTGTATGCCATGAATTACAGTGCTTAGCTCAAAGGAAAATGATCTTAGACCCCCAAAAGGGATACCAAATACAATATTCTGACTTCAAACCAATGATCCATTCTGCTTCAAGTAGTTGGTTGTATTGGTGAGGGGGAAGAACATTCATTCACATTCTACTCTAAATACTGCAAGAGGCAAAGGACATAAATGAATAAATACACTGGTATGAAAAGAATACATTTATATTGAAGATTCAAATCAGATGTCAAAAAAGCAAATCATCATGAGAATATTAAAGCCATATTTAAACATAATTTAGATATACTTAGTTATATGACATCAGTGGCCTCCTTCCTTCTTGGTTTGCTTCCAAACTAACTCTATGGATCCATAGTTTAAACTCTGTTCTCATGGAGCTTGCCTGCTTGCTGTGCTCATTAAAGATCTCTGCATACACCACAAGTGCTAATTAGTCCCAATCACCCAGCAGACTAGTTTCTCTCTATTCTCACTTATCCATATACAGTAGAGACTAGGTACAAGATCCACAGATCTGGTGACTCTCTGCCACAGTGCTTCTTGCCTTTCTGAGTTATGTGCTATCAAAGTCAGCAATAAAACAGTCCTTTACCAAGTAATCTGTCAGTTTTGAAAGACAGAGACTTGTGTCTTCAGAATTTACATTCTTGAGTATCCAGAGCCCTCGGGGTATTAATAAACTGAGGGACAGGCTTGAGAACGTACCATGTCAGAACACGGAAAGGCATGACCTAATCTATTGGACAACAATAAAGTCACAGGCTACATTAGATTTACCGACTAAAATTTACCAGGTAATCTTGATGTCACTTAACACTGTGGCCACTGGCACCAACTCAAAGATCACACAGTTCACTTCACAATCTATGTCAGTTATACAACAGCTACAGAAGAGATAAAAAAGGCTACAGAGTTCAAAGAAGTCTTACTGAAGGCAAGGGGCAGAGAGCTGACCCAGGCACAGAGAGTTACTATGGGTGGTTGAACGCAATTTCCACAAACAGAGTTTGGGATCTGTTGGAGTCATACAGAACTTAGTCACTTCAAGGTAGTGCTGGTTCAGGGCAGAGAATGCTCGGGGGAAAGAGAAGATAGATGTGGGCCCAAGTAGAGACTCTGAAATTCAAGTGGGTCATATCTAACAATGGGGACAAAGCTGAACTGACGTATCAGGCATAGTCAAGAGTTCATCATATGTCTAGTCCAGGATGTATACACAGCATGTTGGATGACAGGTCAGTGGTGCTTGTTTTAGCTGCCCCTCCTTTTCTATTCATGTAAGGAGGTTATAGCCTAGAATGTTCTGTTGTGTTTGATAAGTTTACAATGAATATGCCTGTTGCATCTCAATTTATCATCAGTTAATAGATTGTCCTTTCTTACCTGCAGGACAAACTTTACTTATCACCCATGTCACATTAGACAGAAGGTGGTTTCTTGTTTGCACAAGCAAGAGGAAGAGTCATTCTGCCTCACAGTTGTAATCAGAGTGGATACAACTGCTGCACTGCAAAACAGTCACTTGGAGCAAGGGATAGCCTGCAATCCATCATTTAACTAGATACGGAGTACCAGAGGAATGTAATAACCTGAGACAGGGCAAACACAGCCTGACCTCCTAGAGTCGGAAGAATTCTGCCAGCCCATTGTCTCACAGAGAACCTGCCCAGACACACAGGTGGGCCATCAAAACCAGTCTCACAGAATATCAGGAAACTGCCCTGAAAAGTACTTCAAGCTAGAATTGGTTGCAAGGTAACAAATCTTGGCCACAGAGGAGCCCAGAGGAAGAGCATACCAGCCAGTAGCCTTGCAAGCCTACCAGATAATCTCATTCCTATCATGCCTCAGGAAATTGCCCTATAGCCCAGTTTTAATTCCTCTCACTGAAGCCGAGGCTCTGAGCTGGAGACACTGAAATACTTGTCACCTGGTACCAAGATGCAGAATGGGGCAATCCAGCGTACTCAAGAACCCACATGGGGATTCAGCACCAACCCTAACAGCTAGCACCATGCCAGTAAAAGCTCAAAAATTGAGAATGAATTTCTATAGCTACAAGACTACATTTCTAGCATCATTACCATTGCAGTTATTTTGCATTACCTTCTTTAGGGAGCTCTTATTATGAGGCAGGTAATACCAAATTCGTTCATGAACAAAAAACAAAACAAAACCAAAAACCTCTTTCCATGACTTTATACGTACTAGTAATAGCAATAAAAATTCTTCAAGATAGTCACTGAAAGAATTGCCTCTTTTCAACTATAAAATGTTATTCTCTATTCTTTTATTTGGGGCCATATTTAAAGAGTTAGTACTTCTAAGATGCTACTTTTTTCTTTTTAAATATATGCATATTTATTTGTTTGTTTGCTCTTTTGAGACTGGGTCTCATGTAGATCAGATTGTCTAACACTTACTACATAGTTGAGGATGACCTTGAACTTCTGCAAAGGTGAACTTTTTGCTACCACTTTCTGAGTCTTGCATTTACAGGCAGCCAGGCACAATACCTGGTTTTATGTGGTGTTGGTGATCAAAACCAGTGTTTCACCCATGCTAGGCAAGCACTCTATAAACTCAGCTACATCTCTAGTGGAAACCATCCTTCTCAGGTATTTTATCCTTATTCAAATTTGTTGATCAACTATAAAATATGAAATATGTTAACTCCAGAACATAAGTCACTTTTTCAAAACAGTTTTGCCTCTTGATTCTATTGAGAACATAGGCTAGAAGTACTGTGGGCAAATTAGTACCTTTTTTGTTTGCAAAGTAGGGTGAAATAATCCTGACATTCTAGCACTTTCTGTCATCATAAAATTTTTAGCAGGATGCAGAGATGCCTCACTCTCTAACACCTGAGTGATTAAGGTCAGCATGGATAGAACCTCTACACATGCTCAGGAATCTTCCAAGCTGTTTTTATACCCACTGATATCTACCCTGAAAATACTATCCTGGCACAGCTTGAAAATTCCCCACATTGAAACTTCAGATCAGCACAGATGGTAACCTTGGAGACAAGCTAATGCAAGGCTTCATGTGTCTTTTCTCTGCAGTGCAGCTGTCATTTTTGTTGTATTGAAGTCATTTTATGGGCAGTATTAGCATTCGATTGGGTATGTCAGTAATTTAACTAAAGCATTTATTCCAGAGACTCGGTTGTATACACAGGAGTCTGAAGCATGCTCTTTGGAAATAGCTCTCATCTCCAAATTACAGGAAATCATTGTCATATTTAAAGAAATATTCAGTAATGTCCTTGGAGCAATTTTAAAATATGTTATGAGTGGAAAAAGAGATCACTCTGGGTTTGTTTTTCTTCATCTAGATAATTATGTAATATACTGTTAAATTTTTATGAGGCAAATTCATCTTACTTTCTAGATGCCCACTGAACACATCTGTTCTGACCATGCTTCTTCTCTACTGCCTACATCCTTCCATTCCACATCTGGCTGGTTCTTTCCCTTCTGTGACCCTGAGATGGTCCATCCTCTGCTTGCCTTAGCTGTGACTTGAAATAGAACCTTTGCTCTTATTGGCTCATACTGACTAAGTCTATAAGGCACAATTCTAGACCCACTGCTGTCCCCTTTTCGCCACCCACTGGTGTTCCTGATCTTCAACTCAATATTCCCATCACCAACCAAGGAGCCAAGATTCAATCAAGGAGCCCATTGGCCTTTGGTTAGAAGCTACTCCATCCTTGTGGACTTTCCTCCCCAGAGATGAACATTTCTAGCTTGCACTGAGCTGCAACGATGACTCACCATTTCCTACAGGCATATGCCTCCAAGTGAAGTCTACTGGGATGTGACCCACTTACTCACTGGGAGTTGCTGGACTTTGCTTTGGTTGTTTTGTTTACCCTTCCATGTGTATACCATGAAGACAATGAAGTCTTCTATCTCTGAGCAAGTTCAAGTCCACATTATTTTTAGTCCTAGCCTACTCTTTTTATGCTCATTAACCATATACAACTTTTTAAATAAGCCTATGCAATAAATGGAATGGAATTTCTTTAAACAGCTTCTTTGTGTAGATTCGAACCCTTTGCAGTTAGTGGGGATCACTGATGTCTGAAGAGGACCCGCGCACTGGTGTTTTCTGCTGTACCCTGTACATGTATCATCAGGTAGAATTCATTACATTTCCTGTGAAAAATTGCCTTCAACACTGCAAATCCTATTTTTAAACTATTTTAACATGGTGAAGATACATTAAAGTTTCCTGTTTAGAAGCCCTTCGGGACTCCCCGTCATTTAAATTTGATGCTCAGGGTCATCTTCACCTCTATGTATCCTATGGCTTCTCTGCAATCACACTAAGTACCCACTCTTCAGTGAAATGATTTGCACCTTCCACTGAAGGCTGCGTACAGCACTCTGTGCTTTGGAACAAGTTAAAAAGCAAACTAAACCCTCATGTCTTCCAGGTGCACGTTATTGTACTCAAGAGCAGCACTAAAATATCAGGCATTTGAAAGAGTACAATCTGTCTAAACTAGCCAGTGCTTTCAGATTTTACAATACGCTTTGATGAGTCACTAAAGGTTCAGTCCTGTGAGGATGAGCCAGTCAAAAAGACTGCCAAAAATCGGCTTAATTAAAACAGGAAGAAACAAAGCAGCAGATTGGATTTAAAAAAAAATATTTCAAGTATAAAAAATACTTAGGCATATTAAATGACTCTCTCTGTGCTCTCAGAACATATGCATTTCAACATTCAAAATTAACTTTGGAGGAAAGAGGGAAACTTCCAGTAAACAATGCATTTAGGAATGAAATGCAGTTTATAAACAGATGGATCTCCACCATCAGGCCCAAAGACTGCTTCAAGGTTCATCACTGCACAGACCAGGCTGGTTTGCCAACCTTCGTCTGGAAATGCCTCCACCCCTCCAGCCCTCTTCGTCCTGTCAACACAAGCCTGGCTTCTGTCTGAATAAATAATCAGCTCCATGCCCATATGTCTTAGAACAGACAGGAAGATCATTGTGCTCCTGTTTCCCGAAATCGCCCTCTCTCCTTGATTAAAACATTTATAAAGTCCACCTTATTTATCAATAATTTAGAACTCAGAAAAGTTTGTCTCATTACATATTGTACATATTTCTAGTATATTTCTCAAATTTTCTTCACATTATTTCTCTGTGAAAAAGGAGCACTGTATTAATAAATACTGTATTATTTAACCACATAAGCAATGGTTGTCTATTTCATAAACTTGCAGTCTGATATCTCTGTCTACAAGGGCAGGTAATATCCATTTCCTATAATAAAAATAAGGATAACAACAAAAGAAAATACAGTAATTGTATATAGAATATGATGACTTGTAGATCTTTTAGAAGATGTACAAAAGCAAAATATATTCAATAGTTCTTGATTCACTTATTTTATATGAGTCCAATTAATTCTACAAAATAATTGACATTTCTTTGTTTTTCAAAAAAAGGTGTCTACATAAAAGATTCAGATTTAAAAAAAAAAAAAAAAGCAAGTCAGCCAGCCAGCAAAGCAGACAGACAGACAGACAGACAGACAGACAGATAGAAACTTGCTCAGTGCCAAATGGTCAGTCCTGAAAACATACACAGAGGTAACAGTATATGAACCGAGCAGATTTTATTTAGGAATATATATGCCTGTAATATATGCATGGAATAACTAGGAAACAGAGCCCATGAACTGAAAGGAGAACGGGTGGGTGTGTATGGGACGGTTCTGAGAAAGGAAGCAGTGGGAAATGTGAGTTCATTGTAATCTAAAAGCAAAGTTGGGTTTTTAAAAAAGGAAATAAAATAAAAAAAAAGAAGGAAGAAAAGGAAGGAAGGAAGGAAGGAAGGAAGGAAGGAAGGAAGGAAGAAACCTTGCTTCCAAGAGAAGAAATGGCCATATTATCTGGGCAGCCCCACAGGAAAACATGCACGAATGCCAGTTTCTCAGGGACATGACAGTTCAACCGTGAGGCATTTTCAATAGTCACAGACTATAAGAAATACAGTGGAAATACATCTTTTGCTTCAGCAAATGTTTTTGCTTTCTTTAGGGCATTATTTTAAAATAACACAATCAAAAACAGTTTACATCTCTTTCTCTTCACTGAGTTGTTAAAGAGCTTCTGACTTACTGTTCTTCAAAGTTGGAAGCCAAAGAACTCCCTCTTAAAATTAGAGTATTTATGTGTATGCATGTTTGTGTGTGTGTATATATGAATATATGTGAATATGTTTGTATGTGTGTATTATGTATGTGTGTGTTTGTATGTGTACATATGTATCTGTGTGCATGTGTATATATATATATGTGTATATTTGTATGTGTGTGTATGTGTGGTATGTGAATGTGTGCGTATGTGTGTGTTTGCATATGTACATATGTATGTGTGAGTTTGTATGTGTTATGCATCTGTGTTCGTGTGTATGTACAACCATACATACATTTTAGAAACTAGTGTCTACCGCTATTCAGAAGTTCCTCTAGAGATATGGGAGTGTATTATGTCCTGTTCCCTCTTACACTCTAGCATATTTACTTGTATGTTAATTTTACTTGTTAAAAGGTATGAGTCTGTGCATATTGTCTAAGAAATAAGGAATGATATATATATATATATATATATATATATATATATATATATATAGAGAGAGAGAGAGAGAGAGAGAGAGAGAGAAATTGTATAAAAATGTTGAAATGGGACCCCTTTTAAATGACATATATAAAAAGAAAAGGATTTACAGAAGTCATTAAAATGTTTTCTACTTTCTTGAGTCAAAAAAGATGTCATAATTTGGGTTTACTCAATACCTTTACTGTTTCTATTTTCTGATCTGTACATGAAGAATGATGCAAGTTTGCCAAATGTGGCTTTGGGGTTTGCAAGATTTGTTGCAAAGGCTTTGCAAATATCTATAAATGTCAAACGATACAGAGAGATTAAGAGGAAAAGTTTGAGATGCTAACACTGTAGTAGGCAGCATAAAGTCAAATCATGATTTTCTTTGGGATTCTTGGTGCCTTTATATTCACTCATTTATTCAACACATGTTCAAAGGACAAGAAGAGTTATGTGTGCCAGAATTACAGTAGGAAAAAAAAAAACACAGTTGTCACTACATGATTTAGGTCCTATTAAAGAAAAGAAGATACAAAATATTAAAGGGACATATTCCATCAAGAATTCATAAATGTTGTGAATAAAAATAAATCTCTAAAGGGGCTCAAACTGTGATTTCAGCTACGAACTCAGAGGGCCTAGCTCAACAGAGATGAGGCTTGGGGACAAAGTTCAAAATGGACAACTTAAACTCTTTCTAACGTATTTATGATCTCAGAAGGGTTGAAAAATGTATGAAAATTAAGCAGAAGATGTCTGGTATCTCTCAGCTAACAGTTTTAAAGCATATGACTATGCACACCTGAGCTGTCTCAAAGAGGATGGCCAGCACAGAGGTAATTTCAGTGCTTCTCAGTGAGTCCCTTGGCAGGTGACTATTATGACCTATTTAAATCAGAACAATTCCTTTCTTGCCTGCCATTGTGCTCCAATCACAGGGTATCAGCTGACAGCTGCTCTAACCACCAGCTATCTCCTGGCTGCTCCAACCACAGGCTATCTGTTGACGGGTCCTCCAATCACATGCTATCTCCGGATGGCTCCTCCAATCACAGACTATCTGCTGACAGATGCTCCAATCAGAGGCTATATCCTGACGGCTCCTCCAATCACAGACTATCTCCTGACGGCTCCTCCAATCACAGACTATCTGCTGATGGCTACTTCAGTCACAAGCTCTCTGCTAACGGCTGCTCCAGTCACAGGCTACAGGTTGACAGCTGCTAATCATTGCACAGAAACATCAGGATCATGGAGAAAGAGTTTGAAGAAAACAGGTCCTTTGAAAAAGTTTGAATGAATGATGATTTTAAGTCTTCCCTACAGAAGAGCGTTGGACTATAAGCTTATAAAATAATTTTATCACCTTAGAAAACTGTGTTTTGTAAACTTGATCTTGAGAAAAGAAATGTCGGAATGCAAAGGACATTGTTTACATATTAGATAATAAAAACTAGTATTTATTGGACTTTGTTTATTTTGGAGTCAATTTATATTTATACATCACAATCTCTGAAGTGCTTATGGTTGTTAGCACTTTAATTTAGCTAATCCTTCAGGCTTTAAGCTCCCTCTCTCATTTTCATCACATTAGTGGTGGAGAAAAGAGTATGTCTTCCTTGGTGTTTTACTAATAAATGTATAAAACAAAATGCTGAGCTTTTTCAGATTTTAGAAGAAAGGCAAAAACACACAGAGATACATTGGTACTGTGATGCCCTCTATGCTGTGAGGGCAGGCAGAATAATGGCTGGGCAAAGTCATTATTCAGGGGGGGGTCTGTGTTTATGTGTTTCACCTGTTTTTGTTAAATGTATTAATGCTCTCAGCTGAATGCATGCAATGAGGCAACAATGCCAAACTACATACTCAAACCAGTTTTGCTCCGAGGGAAAGGAAGAATGGAAATTCATTGTGAAAAGGAAAAGTGAAATCAAACTACAGAGCTCCTCTTAAGAACCAGAGAAATAAGAGGAAATGGAAGAAAATACCAAGATGGAAATCACTTGGTTCCCTTTGTCTCACAGGCCAACACCTGAGGCAGTCCCTACCTGTACCCTACCCCCAAAACCAGCTGGCCAGACATCCATGGAATCAGGAAGGACATTTTTGACTGTCTTTCATGTTCTACAGCTCCACTCCCAGAACCTCACCCCTAGCTTGGGAACAGACCACCTATTGTGGCCACTCCTTTCTGTGTCCCCATCAAAAGGGACTAAACAAATCTCCCCCTACATTCCTCATCACACTACCCTTTTCTCTCACTCACCAATACCAGAGACGGCCTTTCCCTGGCAACCCTGAGCTCACGGCTGCCAAGGAATCACCGCATCTTGAGATCCCCATAGCAGACCCAGCTTTCCCTCCTCCTGTGGACCCCTGACCTTCTAGCTAAAGCCCCATTCCTGCCTGTCAGCTCCCGTTACCAAGACACAAGCTCTACACAGGATCCTCTATTGTCACACCTGGCAGAGCCTTGAGGAACTCCTTACCAGGCAATCCACAGACATCACATAACTCCCAGATCCAGAGAAGGCAACAGCTACCAAGGCAGAGAAAACATATCCAAAAAAGACAAGGCCAGATATCAACTCCTAGATTTGAAATCACCTGAAGCCCAGATGTCTAGTCACCTAATTAAAACCCAAGCAATAACAGCCAGGATAATATGTCTTTTCTAGAGACCAGCAACCCTACTCCAGTCAAAAAACTTTGTTACATCTAAAAAAATTCCAGGCAAAAACTTTCAGGAAATCTGAGACAGCATGAAGAGATCACAGGTAAGAATAATAGGAATAGAAGAAGGAGAAAGAAAAAGCCCCTAAGTCAAAGTGCACAGGAGATATTTTCAACAAAATCATGGAAGAAAATTTCTCCAACCTAAAGAAAGAGGTCCCTTTCAAGATACAAGGAGCATACAAAATACCAAATCTACTGGACTAGAAAATAAATTCCCCATGATACATAATAATATAAGCACTAAGTGTGAAGGACAAAGAAATAATATTAAAAGCACAGGAATATACATAATAACACCTGACTTTTCAACTCTAAAAGCGAGTAGGGCCTACATGGATATTCTACAAACTCTAAGAGTCCAAGATGCCATCACAGACAAAATTTTCAATCACAATAGATGGAGAAAAACAGACATTCCATGATAAAACCAAATTAAAGTAATATCTTTCTATAAATCCAGTTCTACAGAAAGTGCTAGAAGGAAAACTTCAACCTGTAGGGGTTAACCACACCCAAGAGAACACAAGAAATAAATAATCCCACACTGCCAAATCAAAGGAAGGAGAAAATTCTACATCACTACAAAAAAAATAACAGGAATCAACAGACAGTGCTCACTGAGAACTCTCAACATCAATAGTCTCAATTTTCTAATAAAAATACACAGTCAGACAGACTAGATACAAAGACAAGATCCATTTTTCTGCATTTAAAAAACACACCTTAACATCAAATGTAGATATCAAATCATGTTAGAAGGATGAAACAGTTTTAAACAAATAGACACAATAGGCAAGTTGGTATAGTCATTTTAAAATCTCACAAATTAGACTTAAAACTAAAACTAATATGAAGATTGAGGAAAGGACAATATATACTCCTTAGAGAAAAAATCCACCAAGAGGATGTTGTAATTTTAAACATCCAAATATCAAACATAAGGGCAACTGTTCATAAAAGAAATACTAATAGACTAGATGTAAAACCACATATTGGTCCTCACAAACTGACAGTGGGTAATTTTAGTATCCCACACTTGGCAATAGGTCATCTAGACAAATACAAAACAGAGAAAGGCTGGAGCTAACTGATGTCATAAACCAAATGGACCAACGGATATTTACATAACATTTCACCCAAACACCAAAGAATATATCACCTTATCATCAGCTCATGTAACTTTCTCAAAAATTGACCACATATTTGTGTACAAGGCAAATATCAACAGATACAAGAAAATTGAAATAACACTTTCACATCACATAGGAGGGATCCTCATTTAAGAAAATGCCTCTATAAGATCAGGCTGTAAACTGGCTTGTAGGGTACTTTATTAATTATTGATTGATGGGGAAGGGTCCAGCTCATTTTAGGTCAAACCATCCGTAGGTTAGTGGTCCTGGATTCTATAAGAAAACAAGGTGAGAAAGTCATACCCCACTCTCCACCCAACTGTAGAGAATGTCCTGTCCATTGGCTAGATCTGGGCCTCATATTTGACCATGTCCCCTGGAGGAGGAGATCTGGTGGCGCTCAGAGGAAGGATAGCAGACTACCAAGAAGAGACTTGATACCCTATAAGCATATAAAGGGGGAGGAAGTCCCCCTCAGGCACAGTCATAGGGGAGGGGAGTAAGGGGAAAATGGGAGGGAGGGAGGAATGGGAGGATACAAGGGATGGGATAACCATTGAGATGTAACAAGAATAAATAAATAAATAAATAAATAAATAAATAAAAAGAAAACAAGGTGAGCAAACCATGAGGAGCAAGCCAGTAAGCAGCACCCTCCTTGGTCTCTGCATCAGCTCCTGCCTCCAGCTCCTGCTCTATTTGAGTTCCTATCCAGACTGTCTTCCATGATGAGCATCAGTATGGACGTGTAAGCCAAATAAACCCTTCCCTGCCCAAGTTGCTTTGCTTATAGTATTTCATCATAGCTATGGTAACATTAAGACAATGCCCACCACACACTGAAGCATGGAAGAAATGAGGAAAACAACGGAAAGTCTGCAAACTCATGAAAACTCGTTGCCTAATGCAGTCATAAAGCAGGAATTTAGGAGATAATGACCATCTGAGATTTGTATGAACTAAGTAGATGGACCAGTCAGAAAAGAACTTGCTGTAGACGCATACATACCTGGGTTCTATCCCTGAAGGCAACAAAGACCCAGCTACACCATTCCTGGGCGTATACCCAAACTATGCTCTACCATACAACAAGGACATTTGCTCAACTATGTTCATACCAGCTTTATAAATAATAGCCAGACTCTGGAAACAACCCATATGTCCCTCAACCAAAGACTAGATATAGAAACTGAGACATTTACACAATGGAAACCTCAGCTGTTAAAAACAAAGAAATCATTAAATTTGTAGGCAAAGGATGGAACTAGAAAAGATCATCCTGAGTGAGGTAACCTAGACCCAGAAAGACACACGTGATGTGTACTCACTTATAAGTGGATTTTACCCATATAGTACAGGATAAACACACTAGAATTTATAGACCCAAAGAAGATAAGTAACAAGAAGGACCCAAGGGAGGATATTTAAATCTCACTCAGATGGCGAAACATAATAGACAGCAGAAACAATTAAAAAGAGGGAACAGTGTAGGAGACTGAGTGTGAATAGAAATGAGGGTGGAGATCAGACATGGAGAACATGGACAGAGAGAAGGTAAACCATTGGTGGGTGCATCTCTGAGAAACTGGAGACCTACGATGGGATAGGTTCCTGGGAGGACATGGGGATGACTTTAGCTGAGACTCCTAGTAGCAGGGGTCATGGAGACTAAAAAGGCCACCCTCTAACTATATTGGACTCCTAGCAGAGGAAGAGGAACACCAACACACTCACAAAAAAATTTCAACCCAAAATTTACCCTGCTTACAAGAAGTGCAGGGATAAAGATGGAGCAGAGATTGAGAGAATGTCCAACTAATGCCTGGCCCAACTTGAAACCTACCCCATGGGAGAGAGCCAACCTCTGATACTATTAACTATACTCTGCTGTGCTTGCAGATGGGAGCCTAGCATAGTGGTCCTCTGAGAGGCTCCACCTAATAACAGATTGAAAGAGATGCTGACATTTATAGCCATACACTGGTCAGAGCACAGGGAGTTTTGGGGAAGAATGGGGGGAAGAACAGAAGGACCCGGAGGGGACAGGCGCTCCACAAGAAGACCAACAGAGCCAACTAACCTGGGCCCAGAGAAACTGACACACCAACCGAAGGCCATGCACAGACTTAACCTAGGCCCTTTATACATATTGCTGATGGATAGCTTGGCCATCATGAGTCCTCTAGAAAGGGGACAGGAGGATGTCTCTGAGGATGACAGGAGGATGAACTCTGTTGCCTGCCTTTTGATAACTTCCTGCTGGCTGGGCTACCTCAGCAGGTCACAGGGGAAGAGGATGTGCTGAGTCCTTATAGGTCTCGGTGTGAAGGTGTTAGTTGCGAGGGGGCAGGCAGGTCCCCTTATCTTAGCAGTAGAGGAGGGGAGTGGGAGGAAGAGGGAAGGAAGGTGGGGCCAGGAGTAGAAAAGGGAGGGTCTACAACTAGGATGTAAAGTGAATAAATAAATTAATTAATAAAAAAAAAAGCTACTCTTTGTGAGAGGATTTGTAATTCTGGTGCTGAGGAGGTGCAGAGAGGAGACCTGGGACTCACTGACCAGCAGCCTATACTACTCAGTGAATTCCAGGCCTTTAGGAAGTCCTGGTTCAGGATGGAAAGCAGGGAGCTTAGTTTTTGTTAGAGAAGCTCTCACAGGTGTGTTTTGAGCGTTTTCATTTTTTCACAAAAAGGCTTATGTTCACTTCCAAGCATCTACACCAGGTACCTCCTAACAGTTTGCAACTCTAGTTCCAGGGGATAATGCTGTCTTTTGGTCTCAGAAAGTATGTTCATGCATGGGGTGCACATATAGACTGACAGCCACATCCATCCATTCATACATACATTCATACATACATACATACATACATACACACAAAGACACACATATATAACTTTTTAAAAATGAAATACTTTCTCAGAAAACAAGGTGGATGGCTCTTTGAAGAATGTCATCCAAAATTGGCCTCTGACTTCTATGCATGTTCACAGGCAGACATATATACCTGCATGCACGCGCACACACCACACACACACACACACACACACACACACACACACACACACACACTACATTTGTGCGTGACTTTAAATATAACCAAACTTATGGTAATTTGACATTTCCACCTATAATTAAGAATTTGTTTTCCTCCACCTATAAAATAGCTTGTTATTTTATATTTTTAGGTAGCTATTCATAATTTTATGCTTTTACTATGCACAATTTAAAATAATGAAATATTTTTTTTGAAAAATCTCTAAGTCAGACAGAATATGGAATTCTGGATACGCTGCCACATAACAAAATGTGATTAGAGAGACTATTTCATTTTTTCTTCAAACCCTAATGTTTAAACTGCAATATATTTAAGAATGTAAATAACAAATCTGATAGTTTTAAAAAACTTTTCTGGATCTAGGTCACTATGCATTGATAGAGCTGTTTGGTAATGAACAGAAACCATTACAGAGCTGGTGCTGACTCAGCTGTGCTACACCCCAGGACCCTGCTTATCACAGCGAAGGTCCTCGGTTTTATATCTAATTATGTCTTTTTTTAAAAAAATAATTTTTATTAATTTATTCTTGTTACATCTCAACGGTTATCCCATCCCTTGTATCCTCCCATTCTTCCCTCCCTCCCGTTTTCCCCTTACTCCCCTCCCCTATGACTGTGACTGAGAGGGATTACCTCCCCCTGTATATGCTTATAGGGTATCAAGTCTCTTCTTGGCAACCTGCTGTCCTTCCTCTGAGTGCCACCAGGCCTCCCCCTCCAGGGGACATGGTCAAATATGGGGCACCAGAGTATGTCAATTTCGTTCTTGCTGCCTGGTGTGTGCTGCACAGCAAACAAAATACTTTATAACATCCCAAACATATTTTGACTTTTCTTGCCTCTCTCAAGAAGTTTGTGCTAGCTTCATATGTTACATAAATTATACTTCCAATTTATTTTTTATTAGTCATAAACCTAAGAGTGCAGAACATATTTTGGCTATAAAATTCTACATAATATTTTCATAGTTTTAAATTAATTAAATATATCATATATTAAAGAGATTTGACTTTTAAAAACAGCAATTAAAATCCCAACTGGAAAAAAAGCATATTCATGAATCATATTTGTACTGTCATGTTAATTACAAATCTAAATATTTTCATTCTTGCTTTACAATTAATAGATTATTTCCCAATTAGAAAACTGAGTAAGCCTAACTGCTTAAATTTACACCCACAAAATATAAATAAACTGAATTTACTAAAGGCATATTATGCTCTATTATCATGTTATAGACATTTCCCGACAAAATATGTATTAGCTTCAGTGACTATTAGTAATGGCATTGGGTTATGTAAACATTTTCAAGGCATTAAGAAGGCATTTGGACCCAGTAGCCATGATAAGAAATGCTGAAATGCTTTCCAAACTGCCACAGTACTAAAAATTCTCCTACTAATTTATCCCCTGATGTTGCCACAGCCATTCCCTGCAAAGTTCATTCTTTTGGTAGAGAAAGTTGAAGACAATGTCTTGAGGCTTGCCATTAACCCTTTCCTTGCAGGAGTGAAATATAGGGCATAAAGAGAAACAACAAACTCTACCCCCAAATTGAAATCCAGTGTTGCGTTTAGATCGTCACGCATCAGGTTTGGGTTTAATCGACAACCTACATTGAAGTGTGAATGTGAGGCAGTAACACACTACTAAGCACTTGGTCATTTGAGCCTAAGTAAGCCCATTTGTACATTCCAACCCGCTGTATCTGCAGCAAACGACTCATATGACCAGCAACCCCAATGAAAGACACTCAGTTTCTGAACTGTGGGATTCATGAATCCCTACCAAAAAATTCCTACACTGCCCGAATCCCCAGAAGGCCATATTGTACCCTCTTCTGTTCCTGTTCTACCTTATAACTGTGCACCTTAGGTGGTTTGGAGGAACGAATCCTCACATCTCCTTTGTCCCTGAAACTTCTGCTTTATTGGCAAAAGGTCTATCTAAGGAAAGTGATACAGGCATTGAAGTGAAAATTTATTTAGAGGCCAAATGTAGTTCTTAGTGGGAAGAATTACCACTTGAAATCTGATTCAAATATTCTAGAAATGCCCTGTGACTTAATCCTGTGAGACGGGCATTATAATGACTGTGTCACACATGCACAGTAGGACAAAGGTGCAACAGAAGTGAAGGGACAGAGTCAGGCCCTCCCACAAAGAACAGTGTGAGAAAGGTTTAGCCTTCAGTTCTGGACTACCAGGAGGGCAGTGTGAACCTGAGTGCTGTGGTATGCATTCATTCTATTTTTTGAGCGTTTACTACATGTCAATGTTCACCTCAGGACACTCAGACTGTAAACACAGTTATATCACAGCAAACTCATAGTACCAGTGGGTGTTACAGATATGAATGAAATTCTAAACTGATTGATAATTTTTCACCTGGGTCTAGAAGGGACCACAGATGGAAAGCCACTGAACACCAAAGTCTGGACAAACTTCCTTAAGGAGGCATTGAGGCTTATTGAAGATTGAAGCTGTGTGGGTGAGTGAGAAAGTAAGTGTTTCATCAGAGGGAATAATGTATGGAAAGTCCACAGATAGTGTGGTGTTATCATGAAAGCCTAGAAAAAGGAACTGATGTGTGTGTGTGGGGGGGGGACTGAGAGAGAGAGGGAGAGAGGGAAAGAGTGAGAGACAGAGACACAGACAGAGAGGGAGAGAAGGAGGAAGGGAGGGAGGAACAGAGGGGGGGGAGAGAGAGAGAGAGAGAGAGAGAGAGAGAGAGAGAGAGAGATCACAACAAAGGAGAAGTGGAGAAGGAGAGGGCAGAGGAGAAGGGTAGAGGAAGAGGAAAGAAGAAAAGAAGATATTGGTGCTTTGTACTAAAACGTTTTGGCTGGAGTTCGTGTTTCTTACTGAGTTCAGTGAAAGCTTGCTAAAAGAGTATGCCACAGACAGCGTGATCAAATGTGCACTGTCTTACCTTAACGGAGGATGAACTGGAGAACAGGCACTAAGCTTAAGAACAAGTTTTTACCATCGATCTGGCAAAAATTTAAGACATTAGATGAAAGTAAGGAGTAGCACCAGAAAGAGGGGAACATGTAACAAATGGCAAGAGCTTATAGGGTATGCCCTGGATGATGACTGGGAAGTGTCCCTACAGTGTGGCCTGGGTGATGACTGTGGAGTGTCCCTACAGTGTGGCCTGGATGATGCTGTGGAGTGTCCCTACAGTGTGCCCTGGATGATGACCGGGGAGTGTTCCTACAGTGTGGCCTGGATGATGACTGTGGAGTGTTCCTACTGTGTGGCCTGGATGGGGCCTGGATGGTGACTGTGGAGTGTTCCTACTGTGTGGCCTGGATGATGACTGTGGAGTGTTCCTACTGTGTGGCCTGGATGGGGCCTGGATGGTGACTGTGGAGTGTTCCTACTATGTGGCCTGGATGGGGCCTGGATGGTGACTGTGGAGTGTTCCTCCTGTGTGGCCATCATTTCAGCTCTGTGCTTTGCGCCACAATTCCTTCCAGCAGGCCATGCTTTCCAGCTCTCAACTGTTATTTCTAAGAAGCCATTTGATCAGTGTTATAAAACCTGCCTTGTGGGGATGGTAGACATTTACTGTTTCGATGTTTTTAGAAGTTTCTCAGAAGCAGCTACACATTTTTCTGTAAAAGAAAAACTCTTGATGGTTTTGTCATGGTCAGAGCTCTGATTAAAGGGCACCAGGGTACATCCAGGGATATCACAGCTGATCACCTCAGGGACAGAGGCCGATAATCAGCATTGTTCTTCCCAGTGCAGAAAAGAGGGATCCTATGAAGACAAATCACAATCTACTCATTATACCCATTAGACATGAACTCCACTCTTGAAGCATGTAGCATCATGCCAAGGTCATTCCTGGAGACGTTGTTGGGGAGGTAATGTTTGAATCCCTCAAATAAATATTGTAAAGCACTTAGTTTGGGCTTAGATAAAAGCATCTGGTTAGATCAAAGTATTAAGTGTCTCAAGAAGCTACCACACTCCACCAAATAGCAGCCTCAGCTGCACATGGCTCCCTGGGTCCCTACAGTGAGATATTCTATGCAATGCAGGATCTGCACTGCCCCTCTCACTGAGACACTGAGCGGAAGCAAGTACATGAAGCCTACGCTACTTTGAAACATGAACAGATGTGTGAACTAAACAAGTCATCCTCTGGCATTGTAGTAAATACTTTAACCTCCAGTAAAATGTAACTGAATTGTCAACTCTTTATTATAGTGAGAGTACTAGACAGTTGAATATGTACAGGTACTTGCTGTGGCTAAAACATAGGTTGGATAGATCTAGGGGGCGGGGATGTTAAGGAGATTGGCCCTGGGAAGGAGCATCCAACATTAGGCCTAATGTCATGATGGGTATCACATGGGTATTTATCTCCATTGTCTTCTCATGAGGCAAGTCTCCATTTTTTATGAGGAAACTAAGCTATAAGTTTACTTTTGTGGTTGTACGAGTAGAAGAAATTATCCCCTACAACCAAGGACCAAGGAGTTCTAATGAAAAGAGCCAGGGAAAGTCTGTGTTCTTCCCAATAGCTGAGGACATTCCATCGATCAACTCTGGAACCAGCAATGGCGAACCAAGAGTGCTGGTTCAAGGAAATGTGTTCAGAGTTCTAAGTAAGGACTAAGGGTGACACATGCTCTTGATAACCTTGAAAGCACATCAGATTTCCTGATCTAAACTATATCAGGAGATGAGGAATCTTGTTGTGTGGTATTAGTCCTGTCCACAAGTATCTTTTTCATCCTTCTTTCTTGTTCCTTTTTATTGTTTTATATCTGATGGTAATGTAAAATTGTCATCTCTACAAAACACAAATACACAACTGACGTTTCTGTTCATGTGGCCCGGCTTACCAGTTTCAAGCAAAGTCGTAGTGTGTGTTTCATGGCAGATTTACAAATCAAAGCAGATTTACAAGGATATATCTGCATATCCTTTGCTTAGTGAATTTATTTTTGTCTTTCAAAGTAGAATAGTTTATTTGAAAGGAGACCTTACCATATGCAAAAGGCAAGAAAGAAGGAACACAGCTAATGTTCACTTTTATTGTGGAACAAATGTCACTAAAGTAAACTGTTAGTAGATTACACATCTTCAAAAGGCTCAAAGGAGCCCCACACTACTGACAATGGGACACTGTCAAATGGTTCATGGAGCAGCCAAAATTCACTATCTGACATATAAACGGATTCCTGGATCTTATCCTTTAACACTTTAACAAATGATGCTTGACTGAACAAAAAATACACTTTACTCCACTTTCTCTGTTATATGTCCCTATATGAGTTGGCTACAGGATGCCAAGAGATGGCCCTTTGAAAGGGTCTGTTTCTTGACTACTGGTTTGTTGAGCTGCCCATGGTACTAGGGAGTGTTAGCACACTGCCTAGAAAGAGGTTCTGTAGGCCTCAGTTTGAGATGCCAGGGTGAGGTGGCACACACTGGGGGCCTCCCCTTCTCTGATAAGAAGGGGGAAGGATGGGAGGAATAAGGCATGAGAGTGGGACTGCAAGGAGAAGAGGGAGGAGCTGGGACCAGGCTGTAAAGTGATTAAATAAAGAAAAGAAAAAAAATGTGAAAAATAAAATAAAATGATAAAGTGCAACTGTCACCTGGTATCAGAAAGGGCTGACTTTGTGGATATTGCTCTAGGCTCTCAGACACAATTTTATACCCACAATCCATGCCATCTTACTTGAACACTCCAACCAACGATCCTTTTTTCACCCCTCCACATGAAAATTATTATCCAGGTGCATATCAGGACCAAAAACGGCCCAGTACAGGACAGTTGTGAGCACTGCAGGGAGAAAGAGTCACATCCTCCTCCTCCATGAGACCTTCAGCCATAAGGCCATGTTCTCCAGAGTTGACAGTTGGCCAGTATACTGACACTTGCTGTCTAAAAAAATGATGCTGAAATTAAAAGTGATTTATGTGTGAGAGAGAGAGACATTGCTCATTTAGAATCCAAGTTGTAGTGTTTCAACCCCCCAGCTCTACTGGATTTGAATCAACCTCACTCCATTCTCATCTCTTTTTCAACAAGCTGATTTGAATTGGGTTTCTGCCACTGGCTCTGGAAGAATCTTGTGGACCAATTCAAAGACAGCAAAATTTTCATTCATTTAAAACCCCAAAATAACGCAATGTTGGTTTTTTTTAAAGATTCATTATGTAGTAAAGCAAATTAATAATTTTCTAGTCAACAGATTAACTTCAATTACTAACTGTTGCTCATAACTCCTTTGGCATAGTGCAGCCCAACTATTAGAGAACCAGGAGATACAAAAGCAAATGTGTATGTTCTAAAAGAAATGTTTATAAAGAAAGCAAATCACTAAACAGACAAAAACATTTTCTCTTAAGTATAAGACTGCCAGGACGCTGACCATTTTCGCCATCTTTAGCAAAGCAGAGAGCATTCAGCAAGGCACATCTCAGTTAGGCATGATGGAGCACAAGTGAGAGTACATTTCATGAATTATACATTCTATCAGAATCCCGTCTACTAAGCATTCTGACCTCTGCTATTTCTGTGCCTGTGTCTGCTACACTCACAATTAATCAGAAAAGAAATTAGCACAGTAGATAATAGATAATCCTGGATTTAAAGTTGAAAACTCTTATAGTAAATTAACATTTAAAAGCCTGAAATTAGTTTAGAAATGAAAATTAAGTCAAAGAGCAGGAGTAAGAAGCAGCCTCTTCCAGGCCCAAACTGCAGTTGTGAGGAGGATGTGCAATTGTTCACTACGTTTTCATTTTCTACAAAGCCATTCATTTGCTTTTGAACCATCTCATGGAGAATATTGACGATGGGAGCAGAGAGCTGATCAGCACAGGCACTTCAATCAACCAAATGTGGCACAACAAAAAGCAATCCAGGGGTTGGTTAGAGAAATATTTCCCATGTTACATTTCATTATTAACATTATAAGCAGAAAATTCATCATAGATGGAAATTAATTCTATAAGTGTATATGGTGACTTTTCTTAAACTTTGATACAATCAAATTGCTTTTCTCACAAAGTATGAATATTAATCACATTTTTTAATTTTATAATATTGTAACTTTTAATACAGAAAATCTCTGGCATAAAAATTAGTAAAAGATGTCACTATAGCCAGACAAAGTTTCCCCGGTGCTTCTCCACACCTCCTTACCGTCACTGTGTCTTTATTTAATGGTACTTTCCCTGGTCACTCTGCTCTAGCCATATTCTCTCAACACTCTCCATGTTCCCAGTACGCACTCCAAACTCATGGTCCTCGCATAGGCTGTCCTCTCTGCCTCACATGTTCCTTCCACTGTTATATGACTCATTCCTTTGTCCCCTCATGGTTCTACTCAGATGCCATTCTCTCAAGAATCCACACTGTCACTACCACATGGAAAGATGCCCCACACTGTTTCTCAGGTCCTCCCAAAAACTTCCACTGACTTTCAGCACCTGGTAGCAAACTACGTAGTTTAGTTTTTATAATGCTATTATAAAATTTCTCCATGTCCTACTCATTACTATTTTTTTTTAGTTTTCATTTATGCTGAATACCTTATTTTTTACAAGAGTAAGTAGGAAATCCTCTCTAGAGTGTTCCCTGATGTATTCCAGGTACCTAGAGAAGTCAGAGTCAAGGCATCTAATAGCACTTGTCAGATGAACAAGGAAAGAATGGGTGTGACAGTGCTGAATGAAAGCAATTGCCATACAGACCCCCTACTTTTTAACTCTATCTGCTATCATCAAAAAGCCATCTACATGGCAAATTAGAATCCACAAGAGAAAACTTTTACAAGTACTATAATTTGGGGCCCCAATGATGTATCTATGTCAAAGGATAACAGACATATAAGTAATGTTCTTAAGTTTGAGCAATCAGAAGGGTAAATAGAAAGAGACAAATGTAGAAGAGAAGAAGGAGAAAGCAAAAGAGGGAAAGAGACATAAAAAGAAGGGGCAGAGGTGGAAGGGGAAGGGGAAGAAGAAGCAACAGAAGGGAAGAGAGTAGGAAGAGGGGCCCAAGGATCCTTCCTGTGGTACAATGACTGAGAGTGGCTTATGATTTGTTAATCAAAAAAGTAAAAGAAATTCCAATTAAATTTTATATAACCAATGAAGAATTTATACAAAGAAAACAGTTATCCCATAAAGAAAAGTCTCATACCAATGTAGTTAATATAGATACCAATAAAGCAGTACAGATGCTCTAAGATAGGACACCAAAGGTAAGACTATTCTAAAAAAAAGAGTTAAGTAAATAAGCAGAGAAAAGGTGAATCATCTCTGGCTTAGACAAATGCAAGTCTACTAACAACAGGCAAGAGTCAGAAATTACATTTTTCTGTCTCTAATGGTGACAGAATTAGCCAACATGACTTGTCAGAGGTATAATATACATTAGAAAAAGCCCCAGTTTGTTCAACATTTCCTTCCTCCCTTTTCTTCTTGTCTCATTGAAATTATAAGTGAAGCAATGCTAATATCCAGGTCAACTGGGAAAAAATTTCCTAAGCAGGACATCCTGACACTTTCAGAGTCGTTGCTTTCCACTCTGAAACGTGACAAGAACCACTCTCCCATTAGTACAGCGGATGCACCATGACTGTGCTCTTTGGATGAGTGAAAGATTAAGGGATCTGTGCAAGGAAAATGAACTTTGGCATATGTCAGAATTTAAACTACAACCCCACCAAATATTATGCTACCAGCTATCAGTCAAAAATGTTCATTCAAATTTATTATAATTCTGAAGATGTCAATACAAGCTACTTTAGATATGTTCCCTATTGCAGAGTCTGTACAACTAATTAATGTTGATGGCTCTACGAACACCTGTCATCTACTATAATAAGCCAGAAAATGAACTTTACATAGACAGTATCTTCCAAATTTACTCCTTTGCATTTTCCATGTATGATGCTTCTATTTTTAGAAGAAGTTTTATCTTCTAGAAAAACTGAATTAAAATACACTATTCATTTTGAAAAGTAGGCGAAACCAAGATAATCTGATATAATTTGCATAGAAGTATAAATGTAAAATATAGAAGTATAAATGTAAACGATAGTCTGTGATTTTCTCTTTAACATCTTATTAGCACATTCAGATATGCACAGGATAGTCTGATTGAACAAAATAAATGTGACTGGAAAAGTAAGCATACATAAGGATACCCACTATGTATGCAATGTGGGCTGTCATGTATTTACCAGTATGCCCCTCACAACAGCCCTAGATGCCATAGATGAAACTACTCCTTGGGTGAGGGAACAAAGCAACGAAGTTATTCTGTAAAGGTGCCTATCAGAGTTGCTGTCACAGCCCAGAAATGCATTGCAGTCCTTAGCCCTTACTGTATCTCCAATGGAGTCAAGAAATCCTCTCTAAGAACAGTCACCAATAAGCAAAGGAGAGTATATGTGGATTACGAATGAAGAGAAGTTTCACAGGCTTGGGAGTATTAGAAAAATCCAATTTTCTTTTTTTTTTTTTTTTAAGGATTATTTTACTTTTTACTGTGTGCCTGTATGCCAGTGTGTGTATGTGTGTGTGTTGTGTGTGTGTGTGTGTGTGAGAGACAGAGAGAGAGAGAGAGAGAGAGAGAGAAAGGCATCTGCCTACAGAAGCAACAAGAGGGTGTCACATCCCTGGAGTTAGAAGTGGCTGTGAACTACTCAGTGTGGGTGATAGGAATTGAACTGAACTAAAGCCCCAAAGACAAGGTCTCTTTACAATATTAGCAGAACGTGGTGCTTGACAGCACACTGAGAGGTAAGCACAAGGGACTGGAGATATAATGTGGCTCCGTGGTAAGATGTGCACCCGGCGTACATACGGCCTTGGCTTGTGTCCTCAGTACTAAATATTTTCAAAATGTCCCTCCTCCTCTGTCTTTATTATAATTAAGAGAATGTAGCACATGGTGAGTGCTCAACGGGTGTGTGGTTGATGCCCACAGAGGTCACCTACCATGGCAGGATGAGGCAGGGACAGGTACCACTGTCTGCACATAGTGACAGTCCCTCTTTTATATACAACCGTCGTATCTAATTTTTAAAAAATACACTGAAACAAGTATCAAACAAATAAAAGCCAAGCTTTCATTCTTGGCAATAAAGATATTAAGACATTTCTATTCTTTGCATTATTCAGTATTCTTTCACATAACGTGTTGTTATTGCTCAGCATTTATACAATCGAGTTAATAAATATATACAAAGAGGCCTGTAAGGAGGCATTACAACAGATCTGCCTTCAAAGTAAGAATGTAGCACCCTCTTAGGGAAGGTCAATGTCAAGGTTTTCTACTATCAAACAATAAACATTTTGTAGTTTCCAGTTAAAGAGGCCTTTGTCTTACAACATTTGCATGAAGCACCATTCCATAAAACAAGCCCTTGTGAAGTAAAAAGTGTTTCTACTGTGAACTAAGAGGCACTCTGCAACAGAATCTGGGCCTGGGCCTTTAGTTGGAAGGCAGCCATGTTTTTGCCCGTCTCCTCACTCTTACCTTTCACTAGTCAGCTTATCAAAATAGTCTAACACCTTTAAATATGTATTAGTTTATTCTCTTTCTTCTTGTGGTTTTTTTTGTTGTTGTTGTTGTTGTTTTGTTTTGTTTTGTTTTGGTTTGGTTTGGTTTTTTTTGACAGGATTTCTCTTTGTAACCTTAGCTGTCCTGGGTAGACCAGGCTGGTGTCAAACTCACAAAGATAGACCTGCCTTTGCCTCCCCGAGGGCTGCCATGACAAGTATGTGCCACCACGCCCAGTTGAGAAGTTTATCCTTTGCACTGAGTAAAACCTAGGGTTGTTTAAACACGCTGTGCTTCCGAATACCACCGTCTTCAAACTTCTGCTTTTCCCCTGTTTAGGCTGCACCCTGGGGCACTTGCTGCTGTCAGTCTCAGGCCTGCTTCCCTGAAGCTTTGTAAACTAGGGATGAAAAATAAATGTATCCCCCAAGTCAAAGTTTAACACATTGTTTTCTTTTAAATGCAAATTGTGAAGCTCTGTTCCATAAGTTGTGATTTCAAACCCATTTTATATAAAAAACCACCACTTTCAACATATGATTTGCAGCATTGAAACGTATCTTAGATTTTTCTTTTTCTTATTTTCTTTTTTTTTTTTTTTTTTTTTTTAATTTCTGGTTTTTCAAGACAGGGTTTCTCTGTGTAGCTTTGCCTGCCTTGTACTCACTTTGTAGATCAGGCTGGCCTCGAACTCACAGTGCCACTGCCACATGAATTTCTATAAACTTGTATTATTAAATTTTTGCATGTTAATCGATATTTTAAGCTGACAAATGCTGAGAGCAATCAATAATGCAGCACTGAAATAAAAAGGCAGGGTAAGAAAAAGGTAGATGAAGTAGGGGAACGAAAGAGAATTACAAAGACAGTGATTTGACACTTATTAAGAAATTGCAGGGCTGGAGAGATGGCTCAGCGGTTAAGAGCACTGACTGCTCTTCCAGAGGTCCTGAGTTCAATTCCCAGCAACCACATGGTGGCTCACAACCATCTATAAAGTGATCTGATGCATACTGTATACATAATAAATAAATCTTTTTTTAAAAAAAGAAATTGCTGGTAGAAAGGAGTTACACTCGGGATACTCTTAGCTGATAAAGTGTGATGCATTTGTCCTCCGAATTCTAAGGGAAAGGTAAGGCTCCATTAGCACTATTACAGGCAGAGTGGCAGGAACTGTGGGCTCCCAAGCCAGCTGCTAAAATGGTAAGTGCTCATAATCCGACACCCCCCCATTGCAAGATTGATCCCATCTTGTCTTTGATATGTCCAGAACAGCATGGGGGAAAACAGTAGCTTTGGGAAATATAAAACAGTAGTGAGGAAATGCCACGGCAGGAGTAGGCAGCAATGGAGAAGAGAGTATCCGTGGATCTGTAAGGAGAACACAGGGAGGGCCACCAAGGACAGTTCAGGACACTATGATCCCAATACCCACCTAGTTATGTCCTCAGAGGGGATTCAGGAGGTCTCACCAGGCAATGTGTGATTCAACTGACATCATTGAATGTCTATAGTCATTAGTTCAGCTCCATCACCCATGAGCAACAATGTCCAGAGGAAGAGGTGCACTTCAGGGTATCAACAATTCTGTTGCTCAGACTCCAGCCAGACCACAAAGGGTCACCTCACAAAATTTATCCAACATGGAAACTATAAGCACTCACCCAAGATCCTGCTGCTAACTTAAACTGAGAAACAAAAACAACAACAACAACAACAAAAACCAAACCCAAACAAAACAAAAACAAAAACAACCCCCCCCCCCCAAAAAAGAACAAAATGCTAATCTAAAGGCCTTCCTCATCACTCATCAAACAGTTCTGCTGTTTCCACTGGCCAATGCACAGAAATGTCTACAGCATAACAAAGAGAGGAAAGTCTTTCTTCCTCCTGCTCAAGGCTACCAAGGAAAACATTTATCTTCCAGGATTTATTCTCTCAAATACTCCCCTACAACATGGCCTGAGGGGAAATGGCTATAGCTGCCGCTAATTCAATTTTTGTCAGGAAGATAAGTTCCTCATTGAAAGGGTAAATGGAAGCAGAAGAGGTTTCTGCAAACTGTCATATTTCACCAGGAAAGGCCTTTTAAAATTCCCTTGGAGTTTGAGTTTCCTCTTTTAGGCAGAAAGAGCCTTAATTGCTCTCCTTGGGAGGGGCCAGGTGTGCTTTGTGTCTTCCATGCCAACCATGACAAAAAGTTTAATTCTCTGAAAGGCCTCTCCTTTTTTCATGAAATTGCTTTCCTCTGAATACAAAATAGGCCAGCCACCATTCTGAACACCAGCTGTTTTAGTGGGATGTACTTTTCTGTAGTCAAGGCAGAAGAACACTTTTACAGCCCGCCTTTCTGGTGCCCTGGGGAGGGAGGTCAGCAGTTTGCCCTCTTTGTCTCTGGGCAGAGCTCCATTTCTACATCATTGGCTCCATTTCAGCACCATCCGCTCCACAGACAGCTTCTAGATTGAAACCTGCCCTAAGTTACTTCCGCCAGAAGATCTCAAAGAAAGATGGGCCTGCAAAGCAATTGATTTCAAGAAAATGCTGTGACACACGGGATGTTGGTTTAATTAACTGTATAAAGGGTCATTATGAAGCCCCCAGGTTATGATAAAGACTCAGAGTAGCACAAAGGAGCATTGTAAATGACCTTGGGAATATAGAAGCTACTGGAAATATGAACTATTCAAATAGTCCATCTACTTAAGCAATAGGAACAATATGCTTATTCAGAAAAAAAAGGATTACTTTGGATATTTCCTTCTCATTTAATAAATGAGGAAGACTTCTTCAATTGTTAAATGACAGCCACAGATAGATTTTCCATTTGATTAATCTCTATACTATGCAAGGCTCTAGAGATGGAAAACTAAAAAAAAAAAAAAAAAAGTTGTATTTGCTCTCCAACCACTTAGAAATAGGAGGAATATATTTGGAACCCTTTTATATGAGTAAAGGAGTGCAGTAAGGAAGAGGAGGAGGGGAGTAATTCATCTCAGATTCAGCAAAAGAAAGAACCAGAAGCCTCTGTAGAGAGGAAGCGCAGCAGTCTGCTGAGAAGGAATAGGACGGCTAGGCAGGAATGTGACCACAATTCCAAGAGCGCTGAACAAGGACAGAAACTTCGAGAGGTTGGCCAGCACAGGAAACAGGGCTCAGGGTGGTAGGAACCACAGAATGAAATTCCAGACTTTCTCTGGGGCCCTAAGAGACTAGCAAAGATATCTCAACAAGGAAGAAATGTTAAATAGAGCTGCCACTAGGAGATGTAATGACTCTGCCAACTGGTTAAAGCTGAAGCAAGCAACAGCTGGATAACTACCAGAAAGCACAGTGTTTAAGGGCGAGAACTAAAGCTCAGTGGGAGAGCCCTTGCTTGGTGTCTCCAAGCTTTGGGTCTAGAATTTTGTGCGCATAAGGCCACAGTGTTTGCTTTTTTAATTAATGGGTCCATTCCATTACATTGAAGGCAGAATTCTTTGCAGGTTTATAAGCAGTATATACACTCAGAATACATAAACTTTATGCACAAGGGACCACAGAGGAATAATGCAGCCATGTTTATCTGCCTTGGCCTTTTGGCATATATTAACCTTTTTGTTACCTATCTTATCTTATTATTTATGAAACCAGTTTATTCTCTTTTTTTTCCCTTAATGCCTTCATTTACAAGTGAAAGGCTACAATTTTGGCATACTTTACTGCGGCTGAATGAAAAACTATCTTCTAAGTTTTAATATTAAAAAAAAAAACAGTAAAAAAATCAACTTTGAGCTTTTAAAAGGTTTTTGTTGGAATAGATGGAAAAGATGGGCAATGAGTGAGCGTGAAGGAGACAGTCTTTTGTGGAGGGTATGCTGAGGCCTCATGCTGTTAACAGCTAAATCCCACAGTTGCTCAAAACAGGAAAGACCAGGATGCAGTGTGATATGTACAGGAGGGTCCCTTTGATCTCCCTCGCCCACTCCCCATCCTGTGGCTCTCTGTACACTCTGGCAGTATCCCAGCTAGAAAGTCATCTAGGGTACAAATCTACAAATTCATTAATACAACTGATCAGCACTTAAAATCCTACCTTGGCTAGGAGTGGTAGTGCACGCCTTTAATTCTAGCACTCGGGAGGCTGAGGCAGAAGGATCGCTGTGACTTCGAGGTCAGCCTGGTCTACAAAGTGAGTTCAAGACAGCCCAGGCTAACACAGAGAGATCCTGACTTGAAAATAAATAAATAAATAAATAAATAAATAAATAAAAAAAATAAAATAAAATAAAATCCTACCTTAAGCTTAGAATGTCCACTTACATCAAAACATATTCTTAATCAGGTTTGTATTAACTTTCATTTTGAAGAAGTCCACAATAAGGTTTGTTTGTTGGTTGGTTTTTCGAGACAGGGGTTCTTTGTGTAGCCTTGTCTGTCCTGGACTCACTTTGTAGACCAGGCTGGCCTCGAACTCACAGCGATTTGCCTGCCTCTGCCTCCCAAGTGCTGGGATTAAAGGCGTGTGCCACCATGCCCGGCCACAATAAAGTTTAGAATTAAAGTTATCCATTTTACTATCTTTTGCAAGAGAAAACAAATGCACTACGCCAGGCAATCACGACACTAGACTCACTGCTTCGTCAGTTTTTTCTAGAGAAGCTTGACACAATCTTTACAGGGACCTAAAGAAACAAAGAAGCAAGACTATGATTTAATACCGCGAGCTTCGTTATCTTCCTTCACTTAGAAGCATCACGGTAAGCAAATGGTCAAGATCTACAGCAACCAAGATGGCGCGGGATTGGCCGAACAGCCCTGTCCAGCTCCAGCGCATATTCTTTTCAATAGAGATGGAGTGTAGCCTTCAAAGTGTGGTGCGTGTCATTACTTTGCAGATATTTCATCCTGGAAGACTAAGGTCTCTGGACGTTTTTATTAGTTCAGGTTTGATTGTATCTAACAGAGAAAGCAAAACGCTTTTGGTTTCTGGCCGTTTGTTTGTTTGTCTGAGTTGGTGTTTCCCGCAACCAGAATGGCCTCACTTTTCTGCAGTCGACGGTCACCACTAACTCCTGATGCTCCTGTCTCTGTCCTCCAACTATGAGATTATAGGTATATTTCATCCAGCCTCACTTACGTAGTGTTGGGAACTCAATCCAGGGTCCCTTAGTTACCAGCTTATAAAAGAAAGTGCTTAACTGGGGGCTAATAGCTCCATCCAATCAAATGTCTATATTTCTATAGTGGCCAGGGGTCTCTTTACACATTATGTTATCAATGTTGAGCAACATGAGTGAAATAAATGTATAGCTTTATTATTTTTTTTTAAATACTGTGGATTAGACCTATGGTTGTCAACATATTATACGAGCATTCTGCCAACAGGCTACACCCCCTAAACCATTTTTTGTTTGTTTGTTTTTTTATTTTGAGACAGGGTCTAAGTAAACGGCCTCCTTGACTTAAGCAGGCCTTGAATTTTTGATCCCATCGCTTCACTCTTCAGAGTAGCTGGGCTTGCCGATCCACACCACGAGACACAGCATAATCCCTTTAAAATTCATGGAGAATTTTAAAGTGGTTTAAAGTGGTTGCATACATCACAATATATTAACATCTACTCTCTCTGCCTCTCGTTTCCAGTTATTCTCACCTAGATTTAGTCTTTGTGGAGTCAGAGCGAGCATTCAACGTAGGTGACGGTGATGTTCTCTGAGTTCGTCTACTGCCACACAAGAGCTGGGGTTGGAAGCCGGGGTCTAACACAGGCAAGGCAAGGACTGGGACACTGAGTTGTAACTGAGGTCCAATTCCAGCACTCTGTGATGCTGCCACATCCGTGTGACTCCAAGGGGACTGTTTATTATGTCTTAGTTGTGAGGTGATGATAGCGTTCACGGATGTTTCTAAGCGATAAGATGGGTACGGATTCAAATCTGATATTAAAATTAATTTGATGTTGAAAGTGTTAACTGAGGCTTTAAGGATCTTCAGTAAACTCAGAAGAACACGATGCAATTGAAGAAATTCTCAGACATTTTATCTTGGTGCCGAAAATGTGCCTTATCAGTTTAACTTCAGTGACAAATGGAAATTTAACATAGTACTGAAATAACATAGTACTCAAAAGAGAGGAGATAAAATTGATACTGTTTGTCCTGTAATATGTGCTTTCCATAAGCCCTCTCCACCACAACACCGCTATTAAATGCCAACTAGGGGAGTTTTCAAAGAGAAACAAACACAAAAAGAAGCCACATCTGTGACAAGATACATTTTATAAACTTTAAAAATCTGAAGAGGATGGGGGGGGGCAGGTGGCTGGAGAGATGGTTCAGTGGCTAAGAGCACTGGCTACTCTTGCAAAAGACCTGAGTTTGATTCCCAGCACCCACATGGTGGTTCACAATCATCTGTAAGTCCAGTACCAGTCAGCTCACTTCTGACATTTGCAATCACTGGACACTCATGCAGTGCACAAGCACGCACAAAAGCAAAACACTCGTGTGCATAATAAATAAAATCAAATACATTTTAATTGCTCAGATTATCTTCTCTGTCATTTACTTGCATCCAATCCTTCAAATACTAGCACCAAAGCCCTCACAGACATAAAACTGTGAGATTCCGCATATTGTTATATTCTCAGTAACATCATCTCTTTTAAATATCCAGGCAAGGTCCCAGTATTTTCATCTAAATCATGTTATTTCCTGAGGAGCACTTGGCTTACAACGGGTTGTCAACATATTCTCTCTCTCTCTCTCTCTCCCTCCCTCCCCCTCCCTCCTTCCCCCTCCCTTCCTCCCTCTTTCCCCCCCCTCTCTTTCTCCCTCTCTCTCTCCCTCCCTCCCCCTCCCTCCCTGCCCCCTCCCTTCCTCCCTCTCTCTCTCTCTCTCTCTCTCTCTCTCTCTCTCTCTCTCTCTCTCTCTCTCTCTCTCCTGTATTTACCAGGAATGAGAGCTTATGGGAAGTCAACCTCCTTCAGTATGCCACTGCCTATGGAACCTTAGATCACTTCCTTAAGCCTCTTTATGGCCCACTGTTAGCATTTATAGGTTCCAGTACAAAAAGTTCTTAGCCTACTGCCTGACAGAGAAGAAACTCAAATGATTCATCCTATCCTGGTTTTGAGCATCACTGAAGTTCACACCATAGAGAAGCCACAGAACTCAAATTCTCTATGCACGTAACTTCAGTTCAGGCAGTGAGCACACTGTGCTCAGTCTCTTGTATATAGCAGTAATTAAACCTAAATTTAGACTGGAACATATTATATTCAGTTCCATCACTAATTAACATATCAAATATCGCCTTCCCTTTAGAATTAGCTAAGTACTGGGAGATTGTCTGTGCTCTACGATATCCATTTTGAGAGGTCATTCCTCATCAAGAATCAAGAGCAGCAATCACAAGTGTGTATGTCACAGACACTGGCCTCTTGACCTCTACCTAAATAAACAGAAGTGGCCCTTTGAAATACTGGGATTTTATAAAATAACCCATTTGGTGACACTTGATGTTCATATGCTCAGCGATGATCTAAGAAATTCTGTTTGCCTATATACCCAAAATTTTCCAAAATTGATAGTGGAAGTCTCTATTCTGCATAAGACCTATTTTTTTGTTTTATGTATTTTTTATTAATTTATTCATATTACATCTCAGTTGTTAGCCCATCCCTTGTATCCTCCCATTCCTCCCTTCCTCCCATTTCCCCCCTACTCCCCTCCCCTATGTCTGTGTCTGAGGGGGACCTCCTCCCCCTGTATATGCTCATAGGGTATCAAGTCTCTCCTTGGTGACCTATTATCCTTCCTCTGAGTGCCATCAGGCATCTCCATCCAACGGACATGTTCAAATATGGAGCACCAGAGTTTGTGTGAAAGTCAGATCTCCTTCTCCACTCAACAGTGGAAAATATCCTGTCCATCGGCTAGTCTGGGTAGGGGTTCGAGGTTTACTACCTATATTTTCCTTGGCTGTTGCCATAGTTCTGCATAAGACCTATTAAAACTGGTTCTAAGGACACAGTTAGATTCAGCAGTGCTCCTTGGAGTCTGTACGGAAGGCTGATGCTGACTACGATGATGACAATGACAGCAGCAGCAGCGACATCCAAATACTTTAGTTTTAATCTCTAGTAGAAAAAAAAATGATATTATTGATTTCTTCAGTGTTCAAAAAAAGATCCCAGTCCAGGGGTATGAAGGTGTATGCTGAACTCAAAGCCTGCAGTGTTGAGCGCTGCTCGGTGAGAACAGCATATGGCAGGCTGTCTTACACTTCCTACCTACATCCACTATTTTAGTTCCGTAAAGATATTCATCACAGTTTTTTGGCCATGGATTCCTGCCATAGAAATAATATATTTCTGTGCTATGATATAGTTGGAAGAACTCGTTTTTGTTTTAACAGCGGTTAAAAAAAAATCTGTATTGGATTAGGGTGGCTCCTTTCCCTCAGCAAATAGCATTATGTACCCCACAATTGATAACTGAAGTTGTTATCAAGCCCTTCCCCAGTAAAATGCAGCATCAACTGCTGGACAGGATTAGGAAAATCTCATTAAATTCAAAGCAACCAAATGAAAATCAAATGGCCATGGTAAATAGTGTGCCTCATTTACATGTTTCTAAAATTTACTGCAAGACAGAATATGCTGTACCCTAATTATATTGGCTTCTAGTGGACTTAAAACTGAAGTGATAATTTGGTTTAAAAAGTGTATGCACTTAGAAGACTTTAGAAGTTACAAGATAGACCATAACTGCATACCATGAAGGAAGGCAACTATTTCTCAACAAGAGCAGGTGAGTATTCAACCACTATAAAATGGTCTCACCTAGTACTATGACTACTTCAATATTTAATAAAAATTTAGAAATACATACTGAAATTAAAAGAATAAAAATCCTTCCTACTTTCCCTAAATTTTACATTGCCAAGAAATCTCTGATGGTCTTTTTGCACATGTTTCCAGTGATCAATTTTGTTTTAATGAGAAAAGTCCTCCAAAATACTTTCTGTGTAGGTCACGTGATTGACCTTTCAAACAGACATTCTTATGTGGGTGTCATCTGTTACCCATTTGAAAAGAGCAGCTTATGTACAGTGTGAGGACCTGTAATTAACAACTGAAAAGTTAACTTTAGATTGGACTCATATAAGATGGCTGAGTTACCTGCCAAGTGACTTCATAATACATGACGAAATATATAGGCAAGATGGGTTGATTTAATTTTATGAATATCTTTCAAAAACTAATATTTTGATCTTGATTTTTCCTAAGTAACACTACAAGACTGAAATTATCTGAAAGTTCAAACACCAGTCACACAAGCTGGGATAAGAGAGCAACCTAGTGAGCGAGGGAGCCTAAGACAAATTCCCGTGTGGTAGCAGTTCACAGAATGCCCTTCAGTGATGTATGTCCCTCACAGCCGCTTTACTGTGCTTCCTCTCCCAGAATGCATAGAGATAACTGTTTCCCTAGGAAACAAAGAATGTGACATCATAAGCCATGTTACGAATGGCATTCAGATATGTCCTCTTTGCTTCTGTTGATCACGCTTGTGAGAGCCACATTGAGACATGGAGTGCTCCAGTTGGGAAAGACTCAAGTCAACCACTAGCACCTCATACATAAAACACCTTAGAAGACATTCCATCACCAGTGTTGGCTCAGATGCAGACTGGCTAATGAACTCAATCTTGTGAGGGCTCCTGAGTTAAAACCATCCGAGCCAAGCTGCTTCCACTACGCTGATAACAGAACATTTGTGAGATGCCATTTTTATCCTTGTGGACTCCTCCACTAACAAGACACAATAAACAAGGTAGTTTATAAAACAGGACTTTATTTCTCCCCCCGGCCTTGAGATTACAGAAGTCTAAGATTAAGGCAGTTGCAGATTTGAGGTCTGATGAAATCTATAGAAAGGGACTGTCTGGTGTCCTCATGCGTGGAAAGAAGTCTCCTTCAGACTCCTTTCATGTGGGTATTAATCTCATCCATTAAAGCACATTCCTGTGGCCTAATAACGTTAAAAGACGCCATTACCTAATTTATTCACTGTGGGTTTCCAACAGATGTACTTGGAAGGGACACAAACGTAGTAGATTGCAGCATATGAGAAACAGGCGCCATGTTCTTAAGATATTCCACTGTGTAAATGTGTTGCAGAGCAAAGGATAGCTAACACCTCTCCAATCTATAATGCTTTGTAGATGTTTATTTCTCAAAATGTTTTTAATGAGTAATAAATATGCTGTAGTAATAGGCAAAAATGAGTGCAGATTTTCTTTTGTCTTTTTTTTTTCTTTTGAAACAGGGTTTCTCTATGTAGCCTTGGTTGGCCTGGACTTGTTTTGAAGACCAGGCTGGCCTTGAACTCACAGAGATATGCCTGCCTCTGCCTCCAGAGTGCTGGGATTATAGGCATGTACCACCGTGCCTGGCTCATTTCCAAAGAATTTTCACTTCTCCTAAATGTGAATATTTCACTATACTAAAGAACTACAGCTAACTAATGATGGCTGGGAGAGAGTTAGTTTATAGATCTCAAGGGGCAAGCCCTTTACTTGATAATTCAATAAAAAAAAGTCAACCCCAAAATCACACAGACACAAGCAATGAAATGTATATATTTTTCATAATATGGTAAATACATATGCATAGATAGATAGATACATATAGATACCAACTTGAGAGGGAATAAGGGAAGAAATAGAAGTGGTTGAAGGAAGGAAAGGGAAAAAAGGATGTGATGTAATTTTACTTTAATTAAAATAAAAACATTAAAAAATAGTTAACTCCCCTCTTGGGACTCTAGGTGAGAGAAGTATGGGAGAACGGGGAAAATGAAGGATCCAGAGGGTCCTAGAAACCTACAAGAAGAACATTATGATGGGTGGATCTGGGCCCAGGGGTTCTGCTCAAACTACGGTACCAGCCAAGGACTAAACATACATAAACATTGAACCCCTAGCCAATGGACAGGACATTCTCCACAGTTGAGTGGAGAGTGCGGTCTGACTTTCACACGAACTCTGGTGCCCCATATTTGACCACGTCCCCTGGATGGGGAGGCCTGGTGGCACTCAGAGGAAGGATAGCAAACTACCAAAAAGAGACATGATACCCTATGAGCATATACAGGGGAAGGAGGTCCTCTTCAGTCACAGTCATAGGGGAGGGGAGTAAAGGGAAAGTGGGGTGCGGGAGGGAGGGAGGAATGGGAAGATACAAGGGATGGGATAACTATTGCAATGTAATATGAATTAATAAAAAATTAATCAAAAAAATTTTAAAAGAGTTAACTGCCAATGTTAAAAAAAATCGATATAAGCCTCCCAAGGGCAGAGATATTGGGGGATTCTAGGTTGAGATAACATTAAATGCTTAAAATAACTAGATGAATGAATGAATGAGTTGTTGGGAGGGAATTTCCACGGCATTCACTGCTATAGGAAGCAACTTCAGAAAGAAAAGGAATACTTCCTTGGCTGCATCTGCCTAGAAGAAATCCCCTGCCCTATATACCCACTGCTCTCCTATGCTCACTGCTATGTACCCCGACAGTAAATCCTACTGAAAGTGAAGTGTGTTTCAGGCTGAGCTAAAACCCAGTTCAGCTGTTTATCCTGATTTAATCAGGATGGCGCTTGATAATATTATCATTATGATCCACTGCTCAGGACGTAAGAGAAACTGCATCAAAAAACTGGTTGTCCAGCTAGATTTGGTTTTAAAATAGGATCAAGTTACATGAAATCTGCTCCTCAGTGAGTCCAAAGACTGCCAAGCAAGGGCACATCAGGGAACTTTAAACACGCATGCCCTTACTTTCTGCTGGAGGTACTGAGAACAACTCACTCTTGAGCGCTCTACCATAACCAAAACACATATACCTCTCACTAGGAGGCTCAAGAAACACCAATAAAGAGGATGCAGAAAGAATGCAGGATGCAGAAGATATGTAGCAGGTGGGGGGAGGTATGTGGGGGGGGCAGGCTGAAAAATGCAACCATCTGGGAATGACAGTCTTTGCAACCATGAATCACTGCAGCTGCAGTTGTCTCTCACTGGTCTGCACAATCTACATGTGTCAGCAGTCAGGGATGGTGGAAGGACTCACAGGTCCCTCTTCGGCCTGCTGGACTGGTGGCAACGTATATATTTGTAGACGAGGAGTTGTTGTATTCCATTGTGCACTACGAGTGAGCGCACGAGCTCCAACGGATCGTTTCGCACCTACAGTCACACAGGGAGCCCTAGTGAAACTCACAGGGTTACAAGGCAAAAAGGCACATGTGTGGGAGAGGGTAAGGTCAGGAAGGAGACCTTGGGAGGGCAGGTACTCGGCATAATTCGGAGGCATTGAAAACATGGACGAAATTGTCAGAGAGGAAACTGAGCTAGAGTTTTAAGTGCGCTTTTTTAAAAAGACAGATCCGAGTAGAAACAAAACTAAGAAGACACACAGTGGAGAGAGGAAGCTGGGTGGATGGTAGAGCAACAAGGGGCAACCGATTTGGAAGAGCTGAAACAGCTGGACATGCGACGGCATCAGGGGCCAGGGAGGAACACTACTCAGTTCACTGGCCAAGCACAGAAAACTAGGGATGGGGTAGACATTCCTGAAGGAGGCGGGCTGGCTGGGGCGCTGTCAGCTGATCATCTAGGCAGCACCTCGGCCTCAGACCCAGCCCTGTCCAGATCTAAGGAACCCAGGGATTGTGCCAGGCATGAGGATGGCAGGCTAGTCTCACAAAGAGGTAAAAATTTGGAGGCCCCAGAAACAAATGAAGATCAGGTCTCATAAATACAATGGAAAAATAAGTAAATACCAGGGCTGGAGAGATGGCTCAGCAGTTGAGAACACTTAATACTCCTCCAGAGGACCTGGGTTCAATGCCCGGCATCCACATGGCAGCTCAGGACTGTCTGTAACTCCAAGATATGACCCCTTCATACAGACATACATGTGTGAAGTAGGCAAAACACCAATGCATATAAATAAAAATAAATTTAAAAAATAAGTAAATGTAGGCTTAGAATTTGAAAACCTACTTTATTTGGGGTTCTTAAACACTTCAACCTTAGTTCTAACCCATCAACCAGAGGAAAGGGAGAAAGAATGTTAGTAGGACAAGGTTTTGTGGATCTGTTTAGAAGTAATTCCCTGGGCCAATGTTGTCAGAATACCAGCAGTCCAGTCCAATAGTCAACACCAAACACCACAGAATCTGTAGAGGTGGCATGATCAAGCAGAAACCGCGAGGCTCTACCAAATCAGCACAAGTCTGTGGAAGCAGCCAGAATCAGCCAGAGTACCATGAAAAGTTCCCTGGAACATTTCTCTCTGTGAAGCGAAGACCAGCGAAGACCAGTGAAGACCAGCGAAGTCCAGCAAAGATCAAAGAAGTGTTGGCGTACAAATGCCAAAGGCCTGTCTCGCTGTCCAGGGTGAGGTTTTTTTTTTATACCCCTTCCCACCATTATGCACCCTCTCACGTGTCTGCTCCCAGCAAAACAACACATGCCCTCTCGCGAGACTTCTACCAGAAAAACAGCCCATGCTCTATCACCACAAGACAGCTTTCAGCGAAACACCACATGACACTACTGAGTCTTCAAAGAAACCAGAAATTTCTGAGTCAAGTAAAATACCGCAGAATAACTATAATGGATAACGACCATTTTGGTCCCTCCCCACCCCAACTATCCCACCCTCCCTGTTCTAAGAACACTACCAGCTTAGTATGAAAGAATTCAAAATATCCTTCTGTGAAAAACTTGACAATCAGAGGACAAACTACCAATAGTTATTCATATATTTACTCGTTAAAAATTACCCAATAAAGGGCATAAATAAAATACAGTAAAATAAACTCCTCAGCTAGTTCACCAAGGATCTGAAGTGTTGTTATGATACAGTTTAATTGAAGGACATATTGTAGGATGTATTCTGCTACTTTATATTGTCTATTTAAAATGATATATATGATATATACAAACATGTGTATGCATAGCATACATGTGTATATACATATACCAATATGGATATTATGTATGAACATATACAGACTGGCCTGATACATGCACACAATACACACACACACATATACACACACACACACTACAGTACATATAATTTGAGGTTTGATATAGATTCATGAATAGTAATTTGGAATGATTATTGCAGATTTGATTGTATTGTTGTATAAATGTTTTGGTAGATATAAAAATTTAAATTTTTCTCAGGGATGTGAACAGTAGAAAGTTCATTTTTTGTAAATACTATTCTGAATGAAGTTCAGAGCTGAACAACTTCAGTAAATATAAACTTCTTGAACAGCACACCTCTCTAAGTTTCAAAAACGTAGTTCCAGAGGTCAGCCATCGCGTATTTTTCAGTTAAGTAGACTGAATTCCTTGATGACAGACAGTGGGATTCAAGAAGGAATCTATTACAGAAATTCTTTGGATTGCATGAGTGCATTTATATGGATGCAATGAACAAAATAAATTTACTTGCACAAAACATAAATTTTATCAGAAATACAAATCACATCTGTTAACAAGTGATTTGAATAAATCTTTCTTGTTAATGTACATGCATTTCCTACAGTCAATTTAAAGATTTCCATAGTAGTTCAATGTAGTTCATATCCCATATCACACTAAGAAATATTTGTGGTTTTCTGCCAACAACTTATAAATAATAAAATAATAGGGAATTAAATAGTGGGTACTTAATTTTCCTATATCAAGGTACCCAACTAAGTTACTTTCAATTTTCTTTCGTAGATCTTTAGTACTGAGTAGTTTTGCAAGAGAGTGATAAGTAAATTACAGCCTTACAATAAAAAAAAATAAGCTTTGAGACATTAATCAATAAAGGTAAACACAAAGCCATTTTGTTAAATGTGCAGTTTCCATCTTAAAAGATGGAGTCAACAGGGAGGAATCTGCCAAGACACAAAAAAAGAGGGCAGATTCTTCTTCACATTTCATTTCTAGCACTTGTCAATCTAGCACTTGTCACGGTTACTGTCTGTGCAGCATAGCAGGGTTAGAGACCCCAGAATGGTTGAAAAGACTCTGGACTTACTGTGTGTGTCGGAGTGCTCCTGAAGATAATCAGAAAGTGAGTTCGTGGTCTGAATGAAGAAAATCGCTGTTCCAGATACCTCATGTAACCACTTGAAGGCCTAGATACAACAGCAACAGGAATGGCGAATTTGCTCTCTGAACTATAACATACATCTTCTCAGACCCTCACACATCAGTACTTGGGCCTTGGCCTCAGAGAAAGACATACCATAAACCCCTGTGCCCATAGGAACTTCTGACCTTTATCTCTGGTCCTCATCTCGCAGACAGCTCGTTGTGGAATTTCTTTTCCTTCATAATTATGTGAGCTACCCTTTAAGTCTTTCAGTATACTTGTATGAATTTTATTGTTTCCATTTCTGTGGAAAATCCTAACACAAGCTATCATTTCTTTCCAGGAAGTGGATGTGCTACCTCTTGCCTTCATTCTCAGACATGTCCTCCTGAGAACTTGTGTCTAGGACTGAGCCACGACACACAACAATTAGGTCACTGATTAAACCCATGACACTACATTCAGAAATCACGCCCTTTGTTTAAAATATTCCTGGAAGTCAACTATACCAAAGGCCACTCTGCTGTAAGCTTATAAACATCCATGTATTTGCTTGTGGTTTCTATAGAAAGATACATATAGATTAGAACAGAGAATAAAAACATGGCCAAAATGGCATGGATAAGCGAAACTTAAGACCAGAGAAGTCTAAGTAACAATGGATGTGGTGTGGCTGAACCTTAGGCCAGAGCACATGTGAACACGTGAAACAGAAGGAAATACGTTCTGCAAAACCAGAGGATGAAGGCATCTGTGGGAGGGCAGGAAAGGAAAGGCTGGCGAAGGATGAGTTGGAGTGCTAAAAGACAGTGGGTTTTGTTGTTTTATTTTAATTCATTTGTGTGTATGGCATGTTATCTGAAAAGGTATGAGAAAATCATTTTAGTTGTCTTAATCAAATTATTATGTTCAATGATGTTCATCGGTAAAGAAGCTCATACAGAAAAGCAATTGTTGAGCATGTTCATGGCTCACAAGAACAACTCTTATCCATTTTTTATGCTTTATCACAGATGGTTCCCAAACCAGATAAAAACTTATGAAAGTTCCTCTTCATAATAATTATAAAAGTGTTGCTAAGAATAAATTTAACCAAATAAGTGAGACTTCTACAATGAAAATTCAAAAAATTGATGAAAACATTGAAGACCTGGAAACTGAAAATCAATCATATTGTTTATAAATTGCAAGAATTAATATAAAAAACATACACATTACACAGTACAACTTATAGATTCAATATAACACCAACCACAATTCCAACAACATGCCAAAGAGCCCAGGGAAGAAAAGGAACAAAGCTAAAAGCAAAGCAATGCCCAATTCTGACACATTTTGCAGAACTACAGTATCTATACCTCACATATGCCTGCTATATAGACATGTGCCCTAACTACCACAGAACACAGGACCATATCCTCAATTGGATGATTCTTAACAGTAACCTGGAGAGGTCAGGAGCTCCACAGGGAACCACCAAAGCCTGTGGATCTGGACCCAGGCAGGGCTGGCACAAATTGGTGTACCAATCAAGGGCAATGTATGCAGAGTACCGAGTCGTCCCGTCCCCCCCCCCCCGTTCAGATATAGCTGATGCAAAGCTCATTTTCCATGTGTGTGGGAAGTGAGAGGGGACATGGACTCTGGTGCCTGTGATTTGATCACTGCCCCTTCCCAGGGAGGCCTCACAGCCACACAGAGGAAGAGGATGCAGGCTACCCTGTTGAGACCTGATAGACTGTGATCAGACAGTGAGGGAGGAACCCACCCCACCCCCAGCTAGAAGGCTAGGAGAGGGGAATACAGTGGAAGACAGAGCGAGGGTGGTAACAAGAAGGGAAGAGGAAGGGGACAGCAGTCAGGATGTAATATAAATTATAATAAATAAATTAATAAAAAAACAGTAACACCACAAATACATGTTAAAGAAAGGGCAATCTCTTTCAAATTGATGTTATGAAAACTGAATATTCATCTATAATACTTAAACTTAACCCCTATCATTAACTTTGTGCAAGAATACAGCAGTTCAAATCAGTCAAATACACAAGATCTTAAACTCTGGCCATAAAAGAAAAGATAGGGAACTGGACTCAAGACCTCTGGAAGAACAGTCAGTGCTCTTAACCTCTGAGCCATCTCTCCAGCTCAAATAATAAACAAATAAATACTTTTTTAAAGGTAGGAAAATACTTCAAGGCTGTGGCAAAAGCACAAGATTCAAAGGTAAAAATAGACAAATGAATGATATAAAACTGAAAATCTGCACAGCAAAGAAATCATTCAACAGGGTGAAGAGATAGCACTTCAGATTGGAAGAAAATACTTTCCAAATAGTCTTCTGAGAAAATGGAACATAGTCTATAAAATATTCAAAAATTAATATTAAAATAATCCAACATTTCCCCAGGTTTATTTACTGTATTTGGGGTATTCATAGTCTATGAAATACTCAAAAATTAATATTAAGAATAACCCAATATTTCCCCATATTTATTTATCATATTTTAAACATAAAGGTTTTTCTCTGCTTGCATGCATGCACACAGAATACAAATAATATCCACAACCATCAGAGGTGGGTGCTACACCCCTGGAACTGGGTTGCAGAATGGTTATGAATCATCCTGTGGGTGCTGGGAACCAAAACTGGGTCTTCCGCAAGGACAAAAACTGTTCTTGACAACTGACCAATTTCTCTATCCCCAAGTAAAACAAAACAAACAGTTCTTAAAAGAAGAAATGCAAATAGCCAACAACATGAAAAATCTCAATATCATTATTGCTCATGAAAACTAAAACTCAAACTCCCATAAGACATCAACTAAATACAATTGTAATAACTACTGCCAAAACACCTCACATAGGTAATAAATAATGGCTTGTTTTTGCATGGTTTGCAGGAAAGATAACTCTTTTGCACCCTCTGTGAGAATGCACATTAATACAAGCCCTATGAGGAACAGTGTGGGCATTCCTTCACCAGCTATAAATCAATCAAAGGACTGGTCCACATACCATATCCTACTTTGTATTTATATCTAAAATAAAGTGAAATAAGCATACAAAAGTGATACCTGAATGACCAGGCCCATTTAACACCATTCACAGTAATAAAGGTTTGGAGTCACTCCAGTCAACTGATGAATGGGAAAAGGAAATGTGGTGTAAATTATAATCCTCAACCAGGTCTTATTTATCCATACACAGTGAAATCTTGCCACCAACAGTTGACAGCAAAATGGATGGGACTAGAGCACGTTGTGTGAAATAAGGCAGACAAAGAAATGCATGTTCAACTTCACCCATGCAAGATAAAATATAAACAAGACTCAGCTAGGATAACACAGTGATCAGGAGAGTCTTAAATGGGGTGGTTGGAGGATGGACAGTACGAGACTGGATTTGATCAGGACATACTTCATCAATATAGTGAAAGTTTGGACTGAAAACCATTAATATGTACAATCATTGCATGTAAATCAAAGATTTAAGCACTAAAGGCAGAGTTTTGAGGGAAGCATCACGCCTTCTTGTTCCCACTTGCTGCTGCTGCTCATAGTGGGGCAGTGTCCTTCCGCCCTTGTGTACAGAATGAGGCTACAAAAGGGTGACCTTTTCCCACCTTCGCATTGCTTTCTCTCTCTCCCTATATAGCTTCCTAATGTTGTCATTTGTTGTGGCAATCTTGCAAATATCTACATTCTATTTTACTCTGAAATATATGGCTATTTAATTGTATAAACTCATAACTAACACTGCTATTAAGGCATAGAACAAGTCTATTGTTCCAAAAAGTTCCTCTACTTCACCTATAATAAGTTTCTAAGCCATGCAGGAAGCCTCTATTCTTATTTCTACCATCTATATTAGTTATATCTCATCTAGAAATTCTCAAAAGTTTATGCATTTCCCCCAAAAATGCATGTCTTTTTTGTATCGATACATTATTTTCTCTATAGTGTCCTATAAGTGTAGTGTCCTATAATGTCTCTGTAGTGTCCTATAGTATTGATATAGAAACTTGATCATCTATTCTTATTGGTGAAGACCTGTTTTTTCTCAGTTTACAGTTAATATAAATAATAGCTATTTTCTATGCATCTGGCTGAATATGATTAATTCAGTTTATTGAAGCTAGTTTCTTTAAATGAAAATTTAATGATTCTTAAATTCTATTTCTAAGTTAATTTCTAGCCTTGAAATCCATGTTATAAAATCCACACACAGGCTCTGTAAGTACAGCTTTCTGTGTGGCTTGAATAAATACACTAACTTATCATAGGTCCCTGAATGTCTAATGCAACCAAGCTACAATATATTCTCCCAGCCTTAAAATGCCTTTTATTATAAATAAGAATGGAATAAAATTATAATTTTAAGGATTTATATGTCAGTACTTTGTGATCCAAAAATAATTCTTTCACTATAATAAAAATCACATTTGGTATGTTTTACACTAACTTGAGAAACATTAGATTAAAATATTATTTAATCTTTTGTTGATATTTGAACGGTTGATAATTCCCTACATTCATTTTTTAACCTTCTGGCATTCCCCAACATGCCTGCATTATTCTTTCCTATTATTATCTCTTACGGATACTAAATCTACCTGTGATGTCCAAAATTACAATGTAGCAACCACAAGGAAAAAAAACATCCCTTTAATGTTCCCAAAGGCAAGCCATATAGGTGCAGGAAAGTTAGAAACATTAATCTGTATAATGCCACCAAAGGATCTTCAAAATCTAGAGGATGCAATTCATGCTGCGTTGTAATAAAAATGTCTGAGGAGAAGGAAAATTCTCAAGGATGGTGACATTAGAACAGGGGGAAACCCATCACACTTCCCTAGAGCTTAAGTGAAATAGACACTGTCCTGAGGTGTGGAGGGAGGACAAGGAACCTTTAGTCTTCACAATAGGGTACCAACTGCGGCTTGAAGTTAGAACCAGCAACTAAAACCCTCTCTGAACCAGAATGCAGAGGCCCTGATGCCAGCTTACAAAGTGCAGTGAAGTAAAAACACAGGACACAAATTGAGACACTGACAGACACTGCTCACACAAAAGGTACTCACTCGGGCTGAGAGAGATCAACAGCGGTAATGGAAACATAAAAACAGCCAAGCATAAAGAGAGACAGAGAAGGCAGGCAAGTTTGAGGGATGCCTAAAGGTTAAAAAATAAATGAATGTGAGAAATGGTCATCTTTCCACAGCTAAACAAAGCACTAAATGACGTTTTCATCTCTTGTTTCTCAAGTCAACTGTAATACCCAGCCAACATGACTCTCATTATAGTGAAGGAACTACACAAGGTCTCAGAGTAGTTCCTAAATATAACCCTGGGTTACTTTAGATTCACTTTGACTCTGCCCAAGCTATTAATATATAAAAGATAAAAGGACCAAATGTGTCCTTTGGGTCCAAACTGTGTCGGGACTGTGGAGATGGCTTAGTGGGTAGAAGTGTACGCAGCACCAGGAATGAGGAGCTAGGAGGATCCAAGGGCTTATCAGCAACCCAGCACAGTCAGTCAGTGAGCTGCAGTTTTTGTGAGCTGCCCTGCCTGAAAACACAAGGTAGAGAGTGACAGAAGACGTCTACCTCTTCCGGTGTCGACATGTGTATGTGGTCCCACATTCGCCCATGTGTGCACACATACGAAAAGCACATACCCATACAAGCACGCAAGCATCAAACATAAGAAAAACGTGTGATGTCTACCCATGTTACGGTTTAAGCTATAAATTCATAATTCTGTGGATATCTTCTTAATATTACAGGAAAGAATTGCGATATCAGAATTTGCAAATAAAGGTAGCGAATAAGTCATGGGCCTAAAGTGGTAATTAACAGAGGCAGCAGGTAGGAAAAGAAAGTACCGTAACATAGTCAACATCGGTGAATATAACTTTTTGATGTAACAATTTTAGCTGGGCCTAACTAGTAATTTCTGCTCACTTGGAAGACAAAAGCATGGAGTTTCGGAGTTAACTTCCATTGTTTTCTTTTTAAAACATTATATCATTTGAAATAGAATGTAACAAAAGCAAGGTAATTCTTGGTCTAGATGATTATATTTTATCGCAAGTAAAATAATGAATATAAACTGGGTATGGGCCTTTTATATGTATATTAATTGAAGCAGGAGACATGGTCAGTCATAGACGATGACTTCCAACCACTGACTCCAACAGCAAATGGAATGGAAATTCTCTCTAATCAAAGGTAGAAGCTGCAATAGTGTTACTCCTAAATAGGTACTATTTAGACTTTGGCCATCAATATGGCAGCCAATGGCCAGAAGAGCCCATTGAGCACTTGAAAAGCACCAGCCCAGTGGAGGCGCTGAATTTGTAAATTTTACTGAGATGTGCTCTAAGTGGAATGTGTGTATTTAATTTTTAAGATAAGACAAAAGTAGTAAATGTTACAGCAATGCTTTTCAATGTTGCTTATAAGTAGAAATGGTGTTTATTACATTGGGCTCAAAACTACTATTAAAAATTATCTTGCCCACCTGGTGTTGAGCTGTGTTTTTGATGTTTCTACCAGAAAAGTTTATATTCCAATGTTTTATTACATTCATTCACTTGTGGGGAGAGGTGGCTTGTATGCCACAGCACGCAGGTGGAGCTCAGAGGACAACTTATGCACATGGGCTTCAGTTCTCTTCTTTTATGACCCGGGATCTGGGGATGGAACTCAGGTTATCAGGCCTGGTGCCCCGTGAGTGCACTCTGAGCCATCTCGCCTGCCCTCCCTCCATGAAAGATTTAAACAACACATGTAGCTCACACATATTTCTGTTGCATAGCCTTGGGTTTAGATACTTTAAACAAAACAGGGAATCTGGTGTGATAGATCCTCTTAAGCTATTTACTTCACACTTTACAATAAATTTTACAATTATGCCTATCTCGTTTTTACACTTTTATTTTTAAGATTAAATTATAATCACATTTATCCCATCCTTTTCTCCCGCCAAACTCTGCCACAAACTCATCCTTGCTCTCCTTCAAATGCATAGCTTCTGTCTCTATTAACTGTTTTTTTTAAACTATTCCTGAGATTTTACTTATTTAGAATATTCCCGGCTTAAATTTTACACAGCATAAAAGACAAAATTCAAAATATTCATCCAAGAAAAATATGTCTTTAAGGACAAGTTATAGGTTGTGAACTTGGGTAAAAAAGATAGTTGATTAACTTTTATTGCTTAAACTTACATCTTATTATTATTAATTTTTTTGGGGGGGGAGTGTGTTGCTAGATATTGAAGTAGGAGTCTCAGGCCTGCTAACATATGCTCTACCAATGAGCCGCACCTGCACCCTGATTCCTTTTAAAGTGAATCCAGGAAATTTTTGGCAATGTGGAGTAACAAGGTCGAGATTAGTGTTCCGCACAGAAGACCAGTTACTATTCAGAGACTGAAAACAGATTAAATCTTGATAAAGTAACAGACTAAATTAGAGAGGATTTAATTTAAAATGGTCCAAATTTAATCAGGATTCCAGGCTGTAGTTAGAAAGACTTGATTGAATCAGATTTCCTGCAAAAGTATCTAAAAGAAATACGTATACACTAAAATAGGGTTAGTTGATGAAATATTAGATACTGCCTAAATTAGTTATTTTACTATGCACACAATCATTTATCAAGAATTTACACAGGTTAATAACAGAGATGCTAATTTATGGTAGTTTTTTTTTTAAGCCAAGATAACTGAAACTAAACTCATTAAATCCTTAGGATGCATTTCACTTTTAGAAAACAAATTACATATTTAACTTTACTCAGCTGAACAATATTGGAAGGAAAGCCACATTAATTTTAAAGCATTCACTTAAATTTTTTTCATTAAAATCAGTTTACAGCCAGGCATGGTGCGGTGGGACACACTTTTAGTCCTAGCGTTGAGGAGGCAGAAGCAGGTGGATCTCTATGACCCTGATTCCAGCTTGATCAGCGCAGTGTGGTCCAGGACAGCCAGGCTATATTGAGACGCTGTCTAAATAAAAAAAAGCTTATTCTGGTATGTATTTTCTTCCATCTCATAGACGCTGCTTCATTAAATAGGAATCTGTGTTTCTAATCACTCTAAGGCAAGGATGATCTACCAAGAGTGACTTAGAATCCTGGATTTTAATTTAATAGAATTACTTGAGTGAATAAATGAAGGCTGGTACAAAATTTTCCAAGTCTCTGCCAGAGTAAAACCCCCAATGTTTATTCTTTTTGTACAAGTGTAAAATATGTACATTTTAAAAATCTGTTGAAAAAAATGTATTCATATTCATGTGAAAATTAAAATATTAGGCTAACTAATTCAAGGCATCCCTTTTCATATTTGTAATTCAGAAAAGACAAATAACGCTTTAAACCTTTTCCTTCATTTTCCTTAAATATCCACTTTATAGTTTTTTTTTTTCTTTCTTACTATACTTCACCACCATGCTGAGGCCATAGTCTCTAAATGATTCTCAAACTTCTAATATTTAATACCTTAAGAGTCATTCTATACTGTGAAATTTACTGAACCAAAAGTTGTGGGAAAACAAGCTGCTAAATTGAAATGCAGAAGGGAGTTCTGTCAATGGAGGAATGAGGACCCCAGAACTTCACTTAGAGGTCAACTCTCAGTGTCTCAAGATGCCAGCATCCCCAGGCAGCCTCAGTTTTGCTACTATTTAACTCAGTTTCCTTTTTTTTTTTTTTTTTTTTTTTTTTTTTTGGGCTATTCATTTCTTTTGTAGTTATTGTCTTTGTTTGTTTGTTTGTTTGTTTGAATTTATTCACTTTGCATCCCAATCTTAGCCCCCTCTCCTAGTCTTCTCAGGGTCCCACTCTCCCTGCCCTCCCTCCTGTGCCCCTCCCCTAGTCCTTAATTAGGGGAAGACTTCTCTCCTAATTACTGACCCCAGCCTACCAAGTCTCATCAGGACTATCTGGACCCTCTTCCTCTGTGGCCTGGTAAGGCACCCCACCAAGAGGGAGCAGGGTCCATGGACAGGGACAGGACCCTGCTCCCCTTACTAAGAGACTCATGTGGAGACTGAGCTGCCAATTGCCTACAGCTGAGCAGGGGCCTAGCTTCTTACAGAGTTCCTGTCCCCTCTGGGTCTTTCTAGTCCCGCCCCCCCCCCCCACTCTTCCTCTTATCCTTATAATCAGTCATTTTACAAAACTGATTTTAGTGTTTGTCTCTTTGGCTTTTCAAAACTTTTGTTTTCATTTAGAAAGAATGGCAGACTACAATTTTTTATTTCTGATTCCTGAGAATAAATATTTTTATATAAAATTTTACTTTTATTCCTTCCATACAATCAGCAGAATAGTTGGAGCACTCATCACTTCTACGCTTATTTTGTGAGCACGCCACACATCTATGTCCACATTAGCTGAATTAATTCACATACATACCAACAGTAAAACGGTCCTTTTCTGCCCCACCCCCCATCATCACTACAATTTGCCCCTGTTGTCTTCTTGAGGCATGAGAAAGAGTCCTGGTGCACCTTCCGTTCGCATTTCTTTTATGACCAAGAATATTAAGATTTTTTCTCAACTATTTATTAACTTTTTGTATTTCTTTGAAGACCTCTCTGTACAATTTATTTGTACATCAATGGTTAGATTATTTATTATTCTTATGTTTCATTCTTTGTGTTCTTTATGTACTCTGGACATTAATTCCTTGTCAGTGACTAGCTGGGAAGCATCTCATTTTGTAGGGTGATTCCTTTTACTATGGCACTCTCTTCCTCCACAGGCAGAAACATTACATTGATTCAACCCCATTTCTCAATTCTTGTTATTATGTCCTGAGCTGTCCGGGAAGTAGTTGCTGAGCCCTATGCCTGGAAGGTTGCACACGTTTGCTTCAAGTGGATTCCAAGGTCCAGCCCTTACACTGAGGTCTCTGATGCATCCTGAGATGGTTTTGTGATGGGTGAGAATTTTTGCTTCATTTTTCATGTTATTATGGAGTTTTCCCACCACCAACCTGTGTAGAACTACAGCTCCATGTCTAGGTTCACCTTGGTGCATGTGGTTTTTGGGGAGCCACTACTATGCTGTTTGGTATAATAAAGAATCAGTTATTATACCACCTCCAGCATTGCTCTCTTTTTACATGATCACTTTGGCTAATCGGGATATGCTGTGTTTCCATTTGAATTTCGGGATGTTAAGAATCTATCGTATGAAGAATGTCACTCAAGTTTTGACGAATATAACAGTCCCCAATATTGTCCTCCATTAACACAGTATTAGCACTGTATGCAGCTGTAACATGCCACAATGCTACAGTAAAATGCATTACCATTGTTGACATGTTTTCTGTAGGAAGATTATATGTACTTATTCTGCACTAATATTTACCCACCTTGATGATATGAAAAAAAAAACCATGCAAGTTGACAGAAGCTCTTCAACATATTATGAGACTTGCTCTGATCTCTTCTAGCACAGGTACTGTTCCAGATGGAGGCGATACTGCCAGCCGAGGAACTTGAGATGGCTGGGTTGGGAGTATGGAATACACTTTTGTGGTTTACGTCATTGTGGATCTGGAATTGACTTCAAACACATCTTAATGTAGTTTACTCCAAACTTATTGTATGTATTCATGTAGAAAAATAATCCGTGTTGTTTTACATAAACGCAGGCATATGTACCGCATACTCATAGACTGACATGCGTATGTATACATGCATCCTTCTCAGTGTCTCCGAAAGCTAAAGAAGGGGGAGATGGGCCGTTTGCACACATTAGCAGAGGCCACTGTAGCAAACATAGAATGCTTTTTGATGTGTTTAGTTCCTGTTGCCGTTGCTGTTTTCTCAGAAACCCTTCCTTTCAGTTAAATAAAATAAATAACATGTGTTGCTTCTGATCCAATCAGTCATGTGCATTTTCCATCGCTGAATATTTTTGGCTCCATATCCACCTTTGCCTCATTTCAGTTCCATTCCACTTACTTTTTAAAACCGAAAGAAAGCAGAAAACGCAGGTGATTTAGACACAAGCTATATTGACCACGTCTGATTCCTATTTTAGGACTCATTTTTCCCCAATCCCTACTTGACATGCATCAGTAAACAAGAACAAACCTAATAGAGACCAAGAAACAAATCAGATTTATTACAGGAAAGTATTTTATTGCTTACCAACAAAATAAATTGCAAAATTGGTTTGCAAGGTCTATATGTAGTCCATTTCTGGATCATTGCCTTTTACAATGATAAATTTTCTATATTTGTCAAGGCAATTGCCCGTCTCCATGTTAAACTTCTGTATCCATTAGATGGCCTTATAACTTGTTTTTATTTCCTTAATTTTGTTGACTTCTACACACTCTTCCAAAGGTATTTTAGGCAAGGAATCAAGCATCTGTGAAAAGCCCTCTTAGATAGTGTTTACATGAATCATATGATTGCTAAAAATAAGAACCTACATGAAATAACTATTGGCAGCTATTGAATAAGTGGTGATGTCCTTCCATTGAGAAAAACATGTAACCTAAGATATTTCACATCTATGTTTTATATTCTATCAAGGAAAAGATAAATTAAAATTTCAAAGTCTGTCTATCTCATGTCTCCCCCATCATGGGGCTTAATGGACATTGTATCAATGGTAAAGATATCAGTTTCACAGACCACTCTATACAAGCTACAGTGTTGGCAACTCAGTAGAACCAACCTCATTAGGTTTTCAGCAGGAACAAAGGAAACACTGCACTGAGGACACATGGCAGTTACAGGGGTTAGTGCCTCTGACTCCAGTGAAGAAATTGACCAGAATCCTTGTTGATCCTCCTTTCATAGGCAATGAATATTTTTTTCCAAGGAAAATCAATGTCAACACAGAAAACTGTTACTGACTCGGGTACAAACCAGGTACATGGAAAGTAAGATGCCATTTAAGAACAGTTGTACCAGAGTGGGCGTGACCTTGCACTGGAACTTGAATTTCTCTTGTCTCACTGTTATCTTCCCTCTTTTGACCTTGCCTGAGCCTTTATCCTTCAACCCAATGCCAATAAAACAAATACCCAATGCTTCTTCAAGGACGAGATACTAGACAGAGTGTTTTCTGTCTGAAATATGAGCTATGGTTTCCAGCAATCTGGGCAACACAGATCATCACTAGCATTTAGTCTGTCACAAGATGCTAAAGGGAGAAGCAGCAATCGATCTGGAGTTGACTTTAAAGATGTTCCCTATTAGGAGGTGGGAACAAAACGTTGATGGAGAAGTTTTCTTTCTTGGCTTAGTCATCTACAAAATGAGCTAATAATGCTAGTCTCTTTCATAGTTTACAGAGGAAATCCACGTAGGGCAGAGGTTCACCTAACTCTAGTCATCAATAAATATTATTGATGGCATCCATATTATTAGTCCCATTAGCAACATCGTCATTATCTGGAGAAGCTTGCAGAAATCATTGGTTCCTTGTTATTTCTGTTTCTATGATTAGCAATAGGATAGATATGCTCAGTTAGGTGAAACTTGCCAGAGGTACTGGGTGCTTCAAGGCAGAGAGAGGGGGGTGGTGTTGAAGGGAAGGAGAAAGAGGAGAGAAAGGAAAAGAAAATGAAAGTGGTGCTGGGAGAACAGCACAAGTTGGGTATACCCTCAGGAGACTGTATGAGATGCTGACTAGAACAACCTGAGGGAGACCGCGTTGGAAGCTAGCTTTGAATCTGCGACTGTGTGGAACCTTCCCTGCGGACTGGCATACCCACGGGGACAACAACAAGACCTAATGAAGGCAGCGCCTCTGGAGACTGTAACTAGAAACAGCAGCCACAACATGGCTAGCTTAGAGGACCTTCAGCCTGCAAGGTCTCCAGCTCACCGCGAGGAGCTGCGACTCAGTCCTCTGAGAAGACTGTCTAGTTTGCACTCTCCTTCAACGGAGGAGGCATGTGCAGCACAAGACTGGCCATATTTTACTCTACTCTTCCCTGAGGGTAAAAATCAATGTTTCAATCCTCATTCTGTTTTCTCTACAGATTTCTCAGGCTGTGGGGCCAGGTACTTTTGATGTTACCAGATGCTTTGGTGGTTTGAATAAAGATGGTCCCCATTAGGTAATAGGGAGTGGTACTATTATGAGAGGCTTACGTGGCTTTGTTGGAGGATGTGTGTCACTAGGATAGGTTTCAAACGCTCAGGCCAGGCACAGTGTCCCTCTCTCTTTCTGCTGCCTGAGGATTCAAGATATAAGAACTCGCAGCTCCTTCTCCAGCACCATGTCTGCCTACACGTCACCACGCTGCCTGCCATGATGATAATGGACCAAACCTCTGAACTTTAAGCCAGCACCAATGAAATGTTTTCCTTTGTAAGAGCTCTGTGATTACGGTGTCTCTTCACAGCAATAAAACTGTAAGTAAGACAGATGCTAAGCATCTTGTGGGGAAAAACGAACAAACCAAACAAACAAAACCCTAAAGGCCACTTTCCGTCCTGTGACTCAGCAGGAATCCTTCAAGTGAGTGAGAAATGTACTGGAAGGTAAATGGTCATCTGATAAAATATAATTAAATCCTCAGATGTCAAGGATCCTTGTCAAATACCACATGTAAACTTCAAATGATGCTAAACAAGCAAGTAGAAGGGATTATTAGATCTACCTTAAACCATATGATAACATTGCTGTACAATGGGTCAGGCAAGTTCTACACATGGTATATAAAGCCGTATCTTACATTACTAAAATAGTGCCCCGCTCAGATGCTCTCATTTAATACACATGGTTGAGAAATACAGTCATAATTATTTTAAAAATTTAAAGGAACAGGGTGTCTGCTAGAAAAGTGTCTCACACACACACACACGTATGTTTCCATCAGAATCTGCACGTATCAAATCCCACGAACATGGTTGCATAAATAAGATCTGAACAGTGATAATACCAATTGACAACATGGATGGGGAATTTCACAGGCCCCACTCCTAAAATGAACAGCTACAAGCCAGCAATGATAACCTGCTGTCCTTCCTCTGAGTGCCACCAGGTCTCCCCCTCCAGGGGACAAGACAGCAGGTTACCAAGAAGAGACTTGATACCCTATGAACATATACAGGGGGAGGTAATCCCCCTCAGGAACAGTCATAGGGGAGGGGAATAAGGGGAAAATGGGAGGGAGGGAAGAATGGGAGGATACAAGGGATGGGATAACCATTGAGATGTAACAAGAATAAATTAATAAAGTAAAAAAAAAGCCAGCAATGAATGTAGAGAGATGGATAATAAGTCTTTCGAAAGGTACGCGCCCTAACTGGTTATCCAATAACAGGTGGTCAGTCCTAACAACATATACATAAGAGCAATACTAAACATATTTACACATTTATTTGCAATTAAGATAAAGAAACGAATTTGAGGGAGAGTGGATAGGCACAGGAGAAGATGGAAGAAAGAAAAGTATACAGACAAGAACATAATAAATCCTATAGAGCATAAAAATTAAAACTAAGGAAAGAAATGTTTTAAAGGATTTTTTTATATACATCTGAAGCTGTAACTGATGTCATTTACTTTGAATTTCGCTTAGCTTAACAAACTTCCAGACTTGAACACTATCCTGCCTAGTAGTCTACAGTAAAATCCTCATTGTCCAGGAACGCCATCTGTTTGTAGGGCCCACCTACAGAGGTTCCAGCCAGCTGCCTAGGCACTCCGCATGCATTTGAAAATGACAATAGGACATTTCAACTTGCTGTTCATAGAAGAACTTAGGGGACAGACAGGTCCAGACGCATGGGATACTCCCCTGTATGTACATAGAGCTTTTAGCACCCCCCATGAGAGAGGCTGGAACAGCTTAGGGGGCTCTGTTCCGTGACTAGGAACAAACTTTCAGCTTAAATTATGAGTGTTAATTTTGTTTGCTCAACACTCACCTGGATCCAAGCCAGCCTGCGCTGCTGCCTGTGTGCTTCCTCCTTTTTGTCTCTAAGAAGGCCGCTTGTGGTGCACTCACTCCCTTCCATTAACGCAGTGGAATTTCCAACTACTCATGTGACATCACTCACAACACTCTTCTTGGGCACCATCTTTAGAAATGGAATGGCTGTCACAGTGGATTACCTGAGAAAGAGAACCTATTCTTCTGTTTACGATGGTACGCTGAGACCCTGTTAACTTCATTTGTCTTACTGTGCTCAGAGACTATTCGTAACGTGTCTTGAAAGTCTATGTCTCCTGGTCACTGGAAGACAATATGCATCTCACTTCTGATTACAGCTTAGTAACCAGAGTCTATTTTTAGGGAAGTGATTATCTTATAACGCTTCTTAACAGAAAGTATCCATAAGAGCAAGCATTAATCTTAAGATAAAATGGCTAATAATAGCCTACATACCCCAGACTTCTCTTAGCCACAAACACAAATTTCATGTTTCTCTTCTAGAAGAAACAGTTAAGAGTTAAAGATGAACCACTAACATAAATTTGCCCCAGAAATTTCCACACAGACCCCTGTATGTACAATTTCCTAAGGTCTCATTCAGTTCAGTTAACCAATGGTAGAAAATGTCAGAACTAAAGAGAAAGCACATTTGCTTTACTTTCATCACACTATACTGTCATAATTGGCACATTTTACTGTTATTTACTATTGTCAGTTGTTACCATGTTAATTTGCAAACTGCACTTTTTTATACCTATATGTATGTATGTATGTATGTGTGTGTGTATATATATATTAATTAATATATATATATATATATATATATATATATATATATATATATATATATATATATATATATTAATTAAAGTGCCAGGCCATGTGTGAGATAGTGTGCTGGGATCTCAGGACTAGGAGATTCAGGCAGGAGGATCATGAAGTGGAAGAAGGCCTAGACTAAATAACTGAACCCTATCTTTGAAGACAGCAGGAGAAGGTTGGGGGCGGGAGAAAGAGGTGAGAAGGAGGGAGAAGAAGAGGAGAGGGGAAAGGGGAGGGGGAGGGGTACTGAGAAGAGGAAAGGAAAAAAAAGGTCTGTATAATGTTTCAGACTGTAGGTTAGGTAGTACGCCATTTCCAGCATCCACTGGAGTCCTCTTGGGAAGCTTCACTGGCAGATGGGAGAGAGAGTACTGGATAATTCCTCCGTTTTCCATTGATTCTCCCTGGACTCTTGAAACACTCACTCACACGATCATACTGTGTACCTTTCCTTCCCCGTTCAAAGGAAGTGCCCGTAAGAAGCAGATACTTAGGACACGGAATAGAATGAAGCCTTGGCAGGATTTTGCATCCAAAATGACTGGCTCATATCTTCTATTCGCTGTCCAGATGAAATCAAAAGTGGCTCTTTATTGCCGAATAACTAGAAGTATGAGATGGGCACAAGAATTCGTCCCTTATTATTTTACTGCTTGCCACTCTAATCTTGTTATTCAAGTTAGGAGTCATTATCAGGCTTATAGCATCTTACTTGTTGAACAAAAGACCTAGAATGGCTCATGCTAAAAGCAAATGCATAACAAAGGAGCCTAGTGTATCCATGGATTTCAAACAGCAAGGCAGTAACTAGGTTGCTGCCAGCGAGTGCTTATGTTTGTTTCCTTAACTCATGGCAACAGTATCTCCTTTTGGATTCTGGTACCTGGGAAGGTAGATAGCTTTTGTTGAAGTGTTCCGTGCCACTTAAAAGAAAGTGCAATAGAAACTGTAAAAAGTGCTCCTATCCTTTGATCCCTCTTAAGACTCTACCTAACTCAAAACAAATGTTCCTGCCTGCCAGAGTTAGGCCAGATGGCATCTCCAGGCCTCTCCTTCCGGCTGCCACTTTGGCATGGGATAGGTTGCTTATGGACAGCATTCATGCTTCCTTTCAGTGACAGAAACAAAAACCCAACTCAGATTAGCCCAAACAGAAGTGGAAACTAATGTGTGTATGAAGCCACAACGGTCAGACTTCAGACCAGCTCCACTGTGTGTAAGGCGGTCTGTGGCTGAGGTATGTGTGTGTTTACTTCTTCTGGTTTTCCTTGAACCAGTTTCACGTTCACTGAGTTTCTTCCAGTTGATAACAAAGATGAGCAAGGCCTCTAGAAAGAATCCTGGCCCCCGTTGAAAAACCCCCACGGCAAAGAGATCAACATTCCCAGGGGTTTGATCTCTCATCACGCTAGGTCCGTAGGCACCTTTGAACAAGTCACATATAACCAGACAGTACAGTGACTGGTTAGGTTGTATATGCAGCCCTTGGTACCAGGAGCCAAGGGCTCAGGTCACCGCACATCAACCAGAGGACTGGAAAGGTTGATAGTGGATCAAAGCTGTCCACGAGAGAAGGTTATGTGGAGCAAAGACACGTTCATGCCTATAGAGGTGCGTGAGCAGAAAAGGACCCTCTGGAGAGCTTGCTGACGTGCTGTTGGTAAAGACGCCAAGCACACAGACATGTACCTCTACAAATGCTTCAGTCACCCCTGAAGACCTTTATATGCCTGCTGTTTATTAGGTAGTAAGTACCTGAGTAAGAAAAAGACTGAAAGCAGTGTTAGCCTCATGCACTTTAGAAACTGTGTTATTGGACCTCCTAGACCCATGGTTGGCAACATTAAAGAGAAGGACACTTGGTAATGTCTAATGACTCAGAACACCTGAAAATATAAAGGGACTGCCTGTGAGACTAGTATAACAAGATTGGAGTTATTACTACATATAATACTACATATTTAATACTAGAAAAAAAAGCAGAGATGGCAATACCTTGGAGACACTATTTTATCTCTCACACACATATGTATACTAAATAAAGACTTCATTTTACAGTCTTACTTAAATTATCTAAATTTTTCAAAGATAAATTTTTTTTTGCTTTAATTCAAAGTACTGCCTGAGGATGTCCTGACACAAGCCAGTGTTTGGATGACAGACCGTGACCAAAGTTTTAGATGTACAAATGGGACACTCAAAGTTTTATCAATTCAAATAGGCCTATTAACAAGCCTAGTAAAGGCTTTGCGCTCAAGTCATTTTTGGTCAATTACAATAGTTCCCACCAGCCTTTTAATTAAATCCACCAAAACAAATAAACGATAGCAACTAAAGTTAGTAGGCAAATACACGAATAACTTTAGTAGCTGTCGTTTAAAAAAACATCTGAAGTAAATGTCAGCAGATTTTTGTTTGGTTTGGTTTGGCGTTTTAATAACAAGAACTTCTCAAACAAGACAAATGACAAAGGCAACTGGTTAGAACTCCCTTACATCAGAATCTTGATAAAAAACAATGTAATGCTAGCTCTGAAGCCAGAAGTGTCCTACCCAGAAGTCAGTGTAGGAATGCACAGGTATTGTGGGATATGTATCCACAATGTTTAGAGATAAGACCTTTTTTTTCAAACACATACTAGACATCCTGCCTTTTATAGTGCTAGCTATTGGGGGAAATAAATATAAGTACTTGTGTGTCATTAAAGGGGAATTAATAGAGTTGCTTTTTACTTCAAAGACCAAAAACCCCTACCTTGTCTAGAAGATTCTATGCTACCCAACATTGGTTTACCTCACTTCCATTTGGTTTCAACCTCATGCCTGTTCCAGCCACTTGGGCTCTTTTTCATTTTCTTGATGGACCACACTATTTTATATGCCAGGAACACCCTTCTCCTCTGCCTCTGAACCCCAACCATTGATGAACCTGCAGAGGCTTTCCTTTCTGCAGCCCAATTCTCAACCCCACATGCTTAGCCCTCATGGCATCAGTCAAGAAAAACAAGTAATGTCTCCCACACGTACCACCTACACAAGGTTAGAGCCATGAGCTTTGCCACTTATCATCTCAAAAATACTGGCTGTGTGCCTAATATATACTCAAGTCTGAGATAATTGTTAGAAAGATGCTATGTATATTTGGTAATGCTGGACAAAGGGCTTAATAATGTTCCATGCAGTATAAGACTTCTGTCTCCTAGTAAATATATCTCTGCCAAAATGTATTTTGATTTGGCAGATTTCACTATGGCCTGTGTTTCTGGAACACAACAAGATGGCCACAGTCAGAGCGTATTTTAGCACTTCAGGAAATTCCTAGATAATTGTGAGGTTTAAAAGCCAGAACCCCATCAATAATAAAAGTTAAATAAAAGCATGTTTTGAGTTAATAAGCAAGCCTTCTTAAAAGATTCCAAGAATAAAAGGAGCTATCTGGTGATACTTAGAACATTTATCATTAGAATAGAGAAGGAAGTGATTATGAATTTCAACCCATGGGGAAAGTACCCTTCCCATTGTTCAGGGGCCTCGGGAAGTCCCCTGGACCACTATCTTTGCTAGCATCTAAGTCACTTGGATGATTCTTTGTGGCATGACACCCCTTAGAATCATTAAGTTAAAACGCAAAGACAAATAGGATAATAGAAATTGTGGCAAAGGGAGATGGGCTTACTGAAGTCAAACCTAGCTTTTCAAATGTTTGAAGAAATAGAAATGTTATCTAAATCCTGGAGAAAAATATCCTTGATCTATGAGGTCCAGAATTCACGGCAGTCATTTAGAGGGTCCCAGACATGCAAAGTTAAACCTACTAGGCAAACCTTTGTCGCCACTGTCTTTCTTTACACCATGGGGTTCCAAAATCTTGAGCCATCACTGTGGGATGGCAGGAAAGCCTTGCTCCACATAGGGAAGGTGACGTGCAGCTCCCACATATGAGTTCTAGCCTTACCTGTGTGTATCCCACTGTAGGACAAGGTCTAGAGAGGCCACAGATAATCTGTGGCAGCTCAGGATGTGACCACTGTACTAGAAAGTGTTATGTGCCTTCTAGGAGGATTGTCTCCTACAGAGTGAAACAGGGACCCAGTGGGTCAGGCCCATGGGTGACTTAGGTAACACACTCACAATTTCTTTTGGAAGTTTAATCGCAAGTGTTGATCATGTCTGCCTTTATTTTCCTTTCATGTGAATTTACCAATGAAGCAAGTTGCTGCCTCTCACATCTCCTTGGTTTCCTGCCTCTGTTTTGAGGGCAGAGACACAAGGATGGCAAACAGCTAGGCCTCCTTCATATGTGCCATGAAGTCCTGACTTTGCCAAGAGTTTCTTCATCTTTTCTTTCAAGCCCACAGACTTCAGCACAAGGATCCTATATGAGTGACTTTCTATTTACCCATAATCTGTTTTCTATTTGATTCATTGGAGTGCTTTACAGATTATAACATCCCCTCTCTTCCTTGCCCTAAGCAACACGAGTCACTGCTTCAAAGCCTGTCTATCTGCAGACACTGTAACGCACTCATTGTTGTCTCAGCAAAGCTATGCATTTCCATCCAAGAAGTTGATGGAAAACTTAAAGGAAATTAACGCAGATTTTCCCGCTGAATTTCCCAAACTCAGTTAATTTTCACCTCCATTAAGACTAACACAAAGATGTATGAACTATATTACAAAAAGCAAAACCTAAGACAGAAACCTCACAGTGCTCAGTGACACGCATGCTGAGGACCTCTGAGGACCTAGCAGTGGAACTCAGAACATGACCTACTCAACACACACCATGTCATCGGATTTGCCTGAACTTTCTAGAAATCACTGCTTCTAGAAACAACAGTAACAGTAAAATGGCTCTTACTGTCCTACATTTAACTTTTCCACTGGCCTTTTCTTGAATGAAACAGAAGGTTTTCAAAAATAATAATAAGATGCATTATAAATAGTTCTGTATAGATAAGCTTTGAGATAACCATTCAGTAAAAACAAAGGCATTCTTTCTCAGTTAGAAATTAATTTCTAATTTCAGGTAACGAAAAACTAGATCCTAATCATTTAAATGGTCTCTTCCTCTCTCTGTTGTACAGTTCCTAATAGGATTTGTAACTTAAAAGTATTAAGCTGGCGTGGTGCTGCACACCTTTAATCCCAGCATTTGGGAGGCAGAGGCAGGTGAGTTGCTGTGAGTTCGAGGTCAGACTGATCTACAAAAGTGAGTCCAGGATAACCAGGATTGTTACACAGAGAAACCCTGTCTCAAAAAAGAAAAATAAAATAAAGAAAAAAAATATTAAAGAATGTTCTCCAAAGAGCATCACATTAAATCTCGCTTTAATGATACATTAGTTATATAAAAAAGAAGCCTTGAACTCCTTAACAATTTAAGATACCAAATGATAAAACAGGTAATAAATGCATTGTTGATTTTTGTAGTTTTCCAATTTAAAAATATGTACTTGCTAAGTCACTTTTGCAGTGCAAGAGAGTCAACATGGGTCCTTCATTGGTGCGAACATCACCACAACACTGAGCTACATGCCTAGCCTGAACTGATTGTTAAATATCTTGCTCCTCAGTGTTGGAAACTCTGTTGGAAAAAAAAATTCAACTAATACAATGATATACCACAAGGAGACCACATTTATAGTGGCCTCAATGCTAACTTTAACAATGCCAAGAAATGTGATTTTACTATTCCATTTGGAAATACATGAAAATAAGGCAGCTACATTTATTTATATGACTAAGTAATTTGGATAAATAAAACATTTTTTACTTGAAGCCACTTATCATGGTCAACATCCATCTGCTAAATGTATTATGTGTACTTGTGACATCCTGTCAATGTGATTTATAAAAATAGATGGGAAGAAAATGCTTTAGTCCATTAATATATTAATTCAAAATATTATGCCACATTTTATCTTAGAAAACAGCTGCAACTGACAGCCCCCCCCCCCCTCTCTCTCTCTCTCTCCAAAACAATCTCACTAGGAAATGATTTTTTTAAATATATGAAGACCTAAGAAACTACCCTTAGAGGTACATTTAGTGATTTCTACATGCTTGTGCACAATCAGAAGTATTCAGGGCGTATATCATAGTACCTTATATTTACTGCAACAAAAACATAGTGATTGGCACATAGACACAGGCTGGTCCAAGACCAAGGGATGATAAATTATGTTTCATAATGACTTCAGCCCCTGACTTTTGTCAGAAAACAGTAGAGTGACGCTATCAAGTATCTCATGAAACGAAGGGATTAGCCTATTCAATTAACACATATTTAGTTAGTACAGTGCCTACCCACACAGTCTAGTGTTGTCTACTGAAAGGAGAGAACTTGTATGCACTCTTTCCATCCATCCTGAAACTCCAAAGCAAGCACTAGAAACACGCCATCACTAATTATGCAGGACTTGCTACAGTTTAACATAGCTAAATCCTCTAAAATATAGCAGAGCTTGCTATATTTTAATTATGACCCAGGAAATGAATGCATAACTCCAGTAGGATAGCTCTAACAAATAAATCTGCATTTTTCCTTTTTATGTATTCATTTATATTATTATATATATATACAATAAATTACCTGCAGCAAGAAGAGCCATGACACAATTAGGAACTATAAAAATATTACATTCTTGGTGTTTTTGCTATTTGTAGTTGGCAACCTTGAAGAGATCATCTTTCCTATCTTCATGAGTCTAAAATTCTGAATGTAAATCAATATCTATCATATCTCATCTCTATTAACTTAAAACATCTATCTAGACCTAAAAACATCTTAATCCCTAAATGACTAGGCTTAATTGTAAAACTAAACTATCTGGTCTTCAACCCCATCAGAGACTTGAGAAGGAATAAAATTAATTTTCTGAGTAAACAGGAAGTGCAGGTTAACAGCTTCCAAAGTGAAAAAAACGACAGAGTCAGTTTGCTGCCTAAACAGTCACCCAAAACTCTCTATAACGTTGGAGCATCATCTTCAGCCTTCTTGCCCAGCATATCTGACAGACATATTTGTGAGGCAGGAACTATTGAGGACTTGCTTACCCTATCTTGGCAGAGTTTGGTCGTCGACTCTGCCTGCATCAAAACTTGCCCATTTTTAGGCAGAATTCTGTCTGTGGCAGAAACGAGGACATTTTGCCCAGTGGCTGATTTGCCACATTTGAAGCCAACTCCATAAGGTGGTTCATTGATTTTCATGATCTTCTTTGAGGTAGGCTGGGTGTTGCCAGGAGCTATGTTGTCGAAGAGTCTTTAAACTAATAAAAACATCTTTAAATGCCATATTCTGTAGGTCTCTGGGGTTTTTGAAGACCTCATCTAACCATTTTAAAATCTGCCTTTTTAAAACCCGAAATTCATCACAAATGCAGGGTGAAATAACACTGAACCAATTTTAAAGCATATAATTATGATGCTAGAACTATCAATAAGAGCCAGCTTTGAAATTCCAAAAAAAAAAAAAGTCCTAATTAAATAGTATCCATAGTTGCACATTTGTTTTGAGATGTCATTACCTAAAGTACTATATTCATGGCAAGTAAGATAAAGCAAGAAGGTCCTTCTTCATTTTGACCACCTTCTTTAACACTGTAAGCAAGTCCACAGAATGAAAAATATAATTTCTCCCTTAAAAATGAGTATAAAGTCATGCAGTATAAAACTAACGTGAAGTCACAAACCTGTAAGGACTGCCAGGCTCATCTGCAACGTTCATGGCCAGCTTCAGCCTCTGAGCCTCTTTCCTTGGGAATGGGCGGGTAGTGTTCTGGCTCACCTATAAATCTGCTCACAACCCAGTTATTCAAATCAAAGTCCCTGAAATCAGACTGCACAATGCAGAATGCTGAGTTCTGTGGCTTTTTTAGCTAGTGATGGTCCAAACAAATGTCAAGGGCATAAAATGTCCTTGAATAAAACAGGCTGCTGTCAACAATGGCCACTGAGCTCTCAGTGATAAATAGCACAGGCCTTTTTATCTTCTTTAAGATGCCAGAGAAACTCTAAATCACAAACATAGCCTGAGAGCGTACAATATCCCATACGGAATATTCTGAAGATAGGAAAGACACATCATCTTGAAGGGTGAAAGCCTTGGGAGGTGTGTCAGTCTCCTTGTTTCTTGTCATGAGCAAGCACTTTAAAACGGTAAAGATATTCCTCCAACTAACATTTCGTTTTCCATAAGTTGCTATCCATGAGTCTTAGCACTTATAAACTCAAGTAGATCATAAAATCGAAACTCACTTTGACTGTACTACAGCATTAATTTCAAAATCTGGTTATTGATGTTATTGAATTCACCAAGGACAACACACACACAGTTTGAATAAGTCCTCACTTTGCATACTATCCCTTTCCCAGCTGGGATAGTGATGGACATGCCAGCAGGCAGCACATTTGCCTCTACAAGAAAAGGGTTGTCATCTTATCTCACTGTCTCTCTAAAACTGCATCCTGATATACTCTGATAATTTTAAATGTAGGGATTATCTACAGTTTATTATCAAAATAGAAGAAAAAAAAAGTGCTGAGTTTTCAGACATTTTGGTAATCCCAACAGTTCAACACAATGCCGTGTGCTTTCAAATGTGTGTTTCAAAACTTTTTACTGCAAGCATCACAGGACAAAACCGATGGGAAATTCTGCTTCCTTCTAACAGATACTGCCTGCTATGCTATAGTTGTAAGAAGTGGAAACAGACAGGCACCGTCTAGTCAACAAGTATCTGCACAGAAAAACCATCTCTCCTCACTCAGATGACAAACAAAATCAATAACCACTTCCCATAGAAAGGAAAAGGCAAAGGAGTAGTGACCCCTTTCACCTCAGATCTCACTCTCTGCAGCTGACTCTTTTACACCACAAAAAAGCTACACAGTCCTTCGCCTTAACGGTTTCTTTAGCTTGCTGCATTTCAGAAACTCTTCAGAAGTCTCTTAAAGAATCATTATATAAGTCTACAACTGCCCAAACTTTTAAAATGAATATTCATTTCTTGTTTCTTTCCATAAATAGATTTTGTGACATGCATAAAAGTATTACCCTAAACAGATGTGGTTTTAAAAACTGGAAATAATGCTCAAGGCAGAGGTTATTACAAATCCAAAGACCTCAAATCATAGACAGGGTCCTACTGCCCTCAAATCTCAAGTGCACGTCATATTAATGCATATGATTGTCACTGGTTCATATTTTACCTACCATATTTCCCTATCATCAAATGATAGGCTCTTCCATGAGCCTGGTGCTGCTCACTGGTTTTGTTTTCCTCAGCTATTTCTCTTGGGAAAGAAATGCCATTTCCAACTTCAAGATCATACAACTCCTCAGCTTAAACCAGTAGCAACACCAGCACAGGAAGCAAGGCTGGTTTCATGGAAACTCAGGGCTTTCCCCACAACCATTTTCCAAGATCAGGACAGAAGGGAGAGCTATTTGTACAGACAGGAGAAAGGGAGGGGCCACCAAGGACTCCAAAGACTTGGTAGGTACATGAAGTCTCCGCTTTGCAGGAATCCCTCAGGGATATTAATGGCCAAAAGTGCAGGGCAGAGCTATTAGAACAAGAGAGCGAGTGAGCGAGGATGCAGCTCTAATGACGATCCCTTCAGAACAAATCTGAAAGGAACCAAGAGACGTTAAACAGAATGGGGAGAGTGAAGCCAGGGGAGCAATAGAAGCCCTGAGCCAGCCTGAGCTTTCTGTGACAACGGCAAAGCCCTTACCTGTTGACTGCTCTCAGGTCCTGCATGCAGGCTCTGAGAGACAGCACCAGATCTCGTTTCACTAATGAGGGCAAGCTACTGCTCCTCTCCTCTCAGTCGTGCATGGTGCTGCTAACTAGAAAAGCCTGTGGTCCCCGATTACTCATCATTCTGTGGATGGAATATGGAAGCTAGATACAGAAAAAGTATCTGGGTCCCCTACCTTTCCTGTGTAGATGGCTGAACACTAAAGTTTCTCTCTGGAATATTTCGTGAGACCTCATCTAACATTTTTCCTCTCTGATTCTGCTCAATTGCTGAGTAAAGAAAGGCTTTACTGATTGTAACCGTAAGTTAATTTCAATCTACAAGTTAATGTTTTCCTTTAAAAAAAAACCAAGAGGGAGCACAGTTGAAGGATACTGCGCCACACTTCTGTTGTCAAAACAATTGTTCACTCAGTTCACATGACAAACGCATAGAACCAGCCTTTGAGCAATCCCTAGTTTAAATTTTTATTATTGTTTTTTCTTTTAAAGATTCGCTTATTTTTATTTTCTGTGCTTGAGTATTTTGCATGCCAGTATGTGTACTACTATGTGTAGGCTTGGTGCTGATGCTGGCCACTAGAGGGCATCAGAACCTCTGGGGTTGGAGTAGCACAGGTGGTGAGCCCAGAGGAGTACTGAGACACAAGCCCATTTTCTCTGTAAGAGTAACAGCATGCTCTTAACCTCTGAGCCATCTTTCCAACCCTACACAACTTCACCAAAAAACTGAAATGAACGTCTATTAATAAGTAGGTTTCATTGCCTTAAAACAAATGTTTGGGGGCATGGTACTGTTTTGCAATGAAATCTCTGAAACCTAACATTTGTTACTGAGACACACTTCTGGAAACAATATCTAAGTCCATTTTAAAAAGCATTTACTTGTTTGTGTGTGGGCACATGCCGTGACACAGATGTGTCGGTGGTCAGAGGTCAGTTTTCAGGAGTCAGTTTTTAAAAGGACCATTCGTAATCGTAGGAATGACGAAAGCCATGGTTTCTAAGCTGTACCGGCATCAGGGCCACACAGCTGTGGAGAGTGTCTAGCTCATCATCAAATGCTAATAGCAATCCGTGCTGTAACCTGTGAAATGCCTCTAACATGCTTTCCCAAAGTTGATAAAAAAAAAAAAGACCAGAATGTCTCCACACATTGCTAGGGTGCCTCAGGTGGAATGCCCTCATGTGAGGAACAGCTCTAAACCTTATCAATCATATCCGCTCTTGGGGGGAGACAAAGTGATTTCTCTCCTACTTTGACTGACATTTCTTTTATTCTCATGGAGACATCGTAGCATTCATTTTATTTTTTTAAATGCCTTTACCTCAGGGCAGCAGAGCTCACTGACTGTTTGCTGAAGCTTAGCTAGGCTTAGGAAGAGATCCTCCAGTAGAATTGTCAAGCTAGGCCTCTACTTCAGAACTCTAGATGTGAGAAAATAGCCGGAGGGCACATAAAACCCTTTGTATTTAAAAGGCGAGATGTGGGGAGGAAGGATCTTTTCATTTCACACTAAATTTAGCAATAAATAAATAAAGCCTTCGCCTCTACACACTCAGAGGATCTTCGGACTTCTGCCTCTGTTTCTGCCCAACACCTATGCTGAATCGTCCCTCCCTCCTCCTCCAATGTCCCTCCTCCCACCGAGTCAGCAAAGGCAAACATACAGTTACATTTTATTAGAACTGTGTTCTGAAGAGAAAAAAAAAAATAAAGAATCACTCTCTAGAAGAATCATTTGTCTTACATGTTCTGTACAATCAACTAAAAGCCACAGTAACAGAAGCAGATGATGAGAGGGAAAATAAGACGAAGAAAGAAAGCAAACCCCATTTTATTCAAATTCACCACTTTCCAGATCTCTAGAAAAATAAACATATTTTCAAACAGTGACTCCAAATCTGAGCCAACCAATGAAGTAAAAGGGCACACTCTGGCCACTAGAAGAGTACTGTCTTCTTTGTGATGTCACACAAGAGGTCAGGGAAGACTGTGCAAATAAACAAACCACGGAAACCCCCCCCCAAAAAAACAAAAAGCAAATCCCATGCCACTCCTCCATACTCTGACTTCTGGCTTCTCTTCATCTGAACAGGCCCCCACCCCCACACACACACTGCAATTCGAGGTGACAAACATATCAGTCATGACATAGCATCTCAAAGTCCCATCCTCTGAAGCAGCACCCTGGGGCCACGATGAACCCTGGGGCCTCCCTCCTTTCAAGCCACAGACAGCCCAGGTTTCCAGCACTGTCTTCGGCTTCCCTTCCTACTCTAGCAACGTAGCTCTACAGCCTTCCCACCGACAAAACATGCTGAGCAAGATAGAGCTACCATCTCTCTCTTCATCCCCATTTCTTATCCTGGAACCTGCCGGTCCTCCTGGGTTCGTTTAGCTGAAAGGTACAGTCTTTGCCAGTCAAATGGGCCTTATTCTACTTTTTTTTTTTTTTTTTTTGCAATGAGATTTTGGATTGTTTATTGATCTAACCTAGTCGTTTCTCTCTTAAGCAATTTATTTACAAGCCTGCAACCGAAAAGAGGCCCCCTTTCAAAAGTAGGTAAGTAATGGTCACTGTTCTCAACCCCACTCACTGCCCCTCCCAGGCCATTTGAAGCTACCTGATTACTGAGTCAGCGGATATCATCATCATCATCATCATCATCATCATCATCATCATCAAGGAGACCCATGGACCTCCCGGAGAAGGCCCCATGACCTAAGTGGCCCTCTGACAGAAGGGATTCCTAGGCTTCCTTCCCTGAGTAAGTAAGTGATGGCAACAACCCTGCCTGAGACTCGTCCTCCACGCACAGACATTAGGAAAGACAAGCAGCATCAGGTTTCCAATAAAAGGTAACCAGAAAGAGGCTATGGAAGCACATCATTGGCCCAGGAAAGAACAGACACAGGGACGCACGTCCCTTCCTGGGCTACCTCTGGAGTGCTGGATCTCCCAGTCATAGAGACAGACTGCAGCAACACAGAAGACCCCCGGCTGGCAGCACGCACCTGCAAGTGCAAGCATGTATACTCCTTGCTGCGTGTTGCATGCTGCAGACTTCGTCCTGACTTGCTAGCCCCAAACACACATTTCCCCCACCCCGGTATGAGACTAGGGATTCTTGTGGCTTAGAACACACACCACTCCCCCTCTGTGTAATGTACAAATCCAGACCCACATTGCTTACAAGGAACCCGGATTCATATTCCCATAAGCGAAGCACTAGCGGCTCCCCTCAAGTGACTACCTTCCCCACCCCTTCATCTCTGTCCACATCTAGCAGGGAGACTAGGAGCCTCCAAACCCGGTAGGAGATGGAGGAGGAACTGGGACTGCAAAGGAACCTCAGAGATCTGCTTCTAAAGGGTAGCCTGCAACTCTTTGCCCAGGTTTGCAGACCCACCAGTAGAGCCCTTCATAGGCATGAACCCTGCCTGACTCCCTGCTTTCGCATTTCCCCAAATCCCTCATCCTCTTTCCAGCCTCTCCTTCCCAGCCACTTTCTGCACCCCCTGGCTCTCAACATGTTGCCTCACACACTCTCTGGAGAGGCTTGTATTAAACCTGCCTCTCTCCATCGTATCTACCTAAGCTTGTTCTGATTCCCCCAAATAAACCAAGTCCACCCGCCCAACAAGCATCCACTGACCCTTCCACCAGCGTCCTTTGCTCTCCTACAAATCCGCTTTTCACACGCCCCACTTTCCGTCTATCTTCCCTTCTGTCATCCTAGTTCAGGACACACTGGCCTTCTATTCTGCTCTCTGACCCTCTCTTCCTCCTAGGGGCACCCACTTTCCCTTTTTGGCTGTTCCCAGGCAGGTTCCTGCGCTCCAAACCTTTCCTTTTCCACCCGGCACTGGCCGGCTCCTGGCCTGCCGGGTCGCTCCCTCACTCTCGGTCCTTCCTTCCCGCGTGCCCCCCACCTGACCCCCGAGCCAGTCCTGCCCTCCCAGCCTCCTCCTCATCGCCTTTGCAGGAGCATCCATGAAACCAGGCGCTCTCAACATGCCCAGCGGTTGAGAGAAGCGCGGAGTACAGGGGGGCAGAAGGCTGCCCGCTCTCCGGGTGTCCAGGTGCTCCTCCCGCTCGCCAGCCACGGTTCCCCCATGCCTAGCCCTCTCCCCGGCGCCCAGCAGCCGCACAAACTTACTTGCGGGTCGGCGGGAGGGGGCTGCGGCGAGCAGTGCGAGCCCCGCAGCGGCGAGTGCGCCCCTCTCGGCTGGGCCGGGCGGCGCTGGCACTGCGCTCCCGCGGCCGCGCGCGGACTGCGCTCAGCCTGACGCAGCCCGGCTCTTCCCCCGCCGCTGCCGGGGCCGCCGAGCGCTAGCAGACATGCTCAGTTTCCGGACCTGCCCGCGTGGAAGCTACCAAGAGCTATCCGCGGAGGGGGAGGCGGCGCCGAGCTGCAGAGCGGCGGCCGCGAGCTGGAGGCGACCACGCCAGCGGCCCCGGGAAGAGGGGGGCGAAGCGCTGCTAAAAATAGCTCCTGCGGAAGGAAGCCACCCGCTGCCAGCGCACCCCCTCGCCGCGCGTCCCTGCAGCAGGTTCTCGGGCTCAGGGAGCTGACGTCCTGCTGGACCCTTGCCCTGGGAAACCGTGCCCCAAGAACAGACACCTGCCAGGGTAGCCAGGGCAGAGTCCCAGTCCCAAGCTGCCGGGCATGGCACCCCCTCACCCTGCCCACCTGCCATGGAGCTGCCCAGCAGCCCTAGCTTCTGGGTCTAGACAGAGACACTGAGGAAAGCTGGTCTAAAATTGTGGGAAAGCCCTCTGTTGCTGTCTTACCAAGAGGAGGAAAAACTTTTTTTCAGGTTTATGTTGTTTGGATTGGATCGAAGGAAAAAAAAAAGAAGAAGAAGAAGAAGAAGAAGAAGAAGAAGAAGAAGAAGAAGAAGAAGAAGAGGGAAGGCGCGGGAAAATTACAAAGACCTGGCCAAGGGGTGGCATGGGGCAGCAGGTTGAAAGGGGCAGGAGGCTCTAGAAAGATCTCCTAAAATGCAAGAGTTGGCTCAGCTTTTCTATTTCCGCAGGATTTTACATAATTGGTTGACACTCACCCTGACCTTGGAGGCACTGTTCCTGTTGCCTGAGCTGTAATCTATTTTCCCAGACTGCTTGCTGCCTTTTGCTTGCACCGCTCCTGCCTTTCCAACTCTGCCTGAGAAATATGAGAAAGCGGTGGGGGCGTGGAGGATGGGGGCGGGGGGGGGGGTGGGCAAAGTAAAGCTGGCTAGGCTGGAATCCAGGCCTCCTATCATCTTGAATGAAGTCTGTCCCTTCCCCAGGACATGGCCCAGGTTTTCTAAGCATCAATCAGGCAGGCAAATCAATCCAAGAGCCTCTCAAAACCACCTGGCTTGAGAACGAACCATTTCCCATTATTGATCCCCGCTATATCCCACTTCTGCTTCTTACAATTATTTTATCTTTTCCCCTTTCTTTTAAAGTGTTCCATCTATCTCCCTGTAAAACGAAAGCCTAAGAGGGAGAAAGGGTTATTTATACGGAGAAAAGGACTGGTGGGAAAGGAGATAATTGGGAGGTAATGTACAATGATGCGCATGCAAGTCATAACAAAACCCATTGTTTTTTGTATAACTAAAACATTAATAAAATTTAAATTATAAGAATGAAATACTCGGATATCTCCTGGGTCGACGTGTTGTTGTAGCTTTTTCTCTCACAGTCACCAAATTAGATTTGTCTCTTGGGAATCTGTTTGGCAAAGGAGGACATCGAAGCCTGGATGGAGAAAGAACTCTTGCCTGAAATAACACCTAGTTACACCCAGAAGCTGCTGGACCAGAAATTACCCATGTTTAAATAGAATCTGTTAATTCCCGAAATCAATAGCTGCTCTTGGCCTAAGGGATCAGAAAACTCGGGAGGTGTGTTCAGTGCGTCCGATGGTGGACTTTGTGATCCTGTTGTCTCTACTTTGAGGAAGGAGACGCAGAGCCTTGATTTTGCATTTTCTTGAAAGTGGACTGTCTCATCTCTGTCCTTTCAAAATGAGTCCCTGAAGTAATAAAAGGTACTGAGGTCATGCATGGACTAGGACCAAGAAAAAGCTTGCCTTGAACATCACTTCATGGCCTAAGATGATGAATGTCATGATTACAGGCTTATGCCACCATGCCTAGTTTATGTGGCACTAGAGATCTAGGGCTTAGCCGTGCTAAGCAAGCCTTCTACAAACCAAGCTGCATTCCCATGCCTAGAATGATTTAAATAATTAGTGCTTGTTTTTTGTGGGGAGCCAAGACCATAGCTGGCAAGCATCTCAGACCTTGGCATAATACATTGAGCGGACCTGGGGCAGGCTGCCTTGTGACCTCTTTCCCTCCTTGCCTCAGGGTACGTTCCAGAAGGCTGCCTTGTAACCTCTTCTCCTCCCTCAAGGTACTCTCCAGCTGTTCTCAGTATTCCCAGAATTACAGAGGCCTTCAGAGGATGAGCGAAACAAAGTCTATAGATAACATCTTGTGGTTCCAGATGCCTAACAATTCCACCCAGCCCCAGAACCACAGGGGCCCTCGCCCTGCCAAACTTCCTGACTTCCTGATAACTTGCGAAAACAACCCACCTGGATCACCCCACTCAGCCTCCTGCTTCAATGATATATAGTTGCCTGTGAGAAAATAAAAATTTGTCAACTTGATCAGACTCCTTGACTTGCTGTCTGTTTTTCACGTCTCTTGTCCCCCATTCTCTCCCTAGGGGTCCGAGGGTCCCAGTTGATTGTCCGGTGGATCTGGACAGTTTTTTTTTTCTTTTCTTGACTTCCATAAAAGTATTAAGTCTCACAGGACTTATACCTTTTAGTCATTGTTAGGAGTAAATGAATACAGTGTAATAATTATTTCATTTAAATAGCATTTTGTAGTTATATAAAAAAAAAAACTTTCAGCTATACATGGTGCTACCCACCTATAATCCCTGCACTAAAGATGCTGAGGCAGAAGGGTTTGAGATGTGCCTGGGCTACCCAGCGAAATTCACTGTATTGAAGACAAAAGGCACAGTCACTGAATCTAGAATATTTTCTCTTCCTTCCTATGAGGGCTTCTGGGAACTCCTCTCTTGGCTTCTGCCACACTTCGTCTCCATTCTCAGTCACTCAGTGTTGCTCCTGGCCACCCCACTGCTTTTTATCTCTTCTTTTCCGCTCTCTGTTCTTCCCTTACTCCAAGCTCTCTTCTATTTCATTCATCGACATGCTTGGTTTATTTATTTATTTTTTTCTTCTCTGCTGACCTGCAAGATACTGGAGCTTTGGCACCATGACACATTCCTGTGTGCACTTTGCTCTTCAGTGCTCACTAGGTGCTGAAGGAAGGCATTCATGGACTTCTAGAAGAGGATGAACAAAGACGGTGCTGGGTGATGGCTTCCTCACTTGATTACAGGGAGTGGAAGAAAGGCAGGAAGGTGTAGAGATGTGGTGGCACAAAATACAGATTTCACCACTAATTCGTTTAGGGATAGCTCTTGCTTTCTCTTTTGCCTTTTTTTAAAAAAAAATTAGCTAATTGAATTCCCCCAGGTATTGCCTATGCCACGGTCAAATAATTCTTGGATCTTCTGATATTGACACATCCCCCTAAGCAAGTTCTGCTTCTGTTGCATAAGGCCAGCCCATTTTAGGCCTATATACATGAGGTTTCTCCCTGCTGCGTGTCTTTCGTACTAAACTCGCCTTTAGAAAAATCAAAGGTAAGAGGGAAAAGTGAAAATGTTCTTAAATTAGTTCTTCAAGAGAAACGGAAATATCAGGACAGCTTCATTACTGAGCTATTAAAAGTCATCTTGATTGTTATTTCTCTATTATGGAAAAAAAATCAAATAGGAAGCATTAAATGAGAGTGACTCAGAGTCACTTTTGCCCCAGCTCTTCTTGCATCTACGACTACACATACGTGTCATAACAGATCAATTCATGATATGCGCTAAAGTTATAAATGCTCACCCGCTCGCATGCCCTGCATGTTAAGGCTAAAACTGCTGTGGGTGAAAGTCATGGGACATTAAGGATGCCCACAGTGTTTATGAATCAAAGATGCTTCTTGCCTGAAAGACTTAACTCTGATGTTCCTTTCCTCAGGGAAGAGGAATGTGCATAGTTATGTACTTCAAATATCAGGCTGCTCTTTCTGGGTGTCTGTGTCTAACACAAACATGACGTGGGAACTGACCAAGCAGCAATGTCTAGATGGAGCCACAGACCTTTTGGCTTTCTTCAAGAACATCCGCCCAGTGCCAGAGTGACAAGTCTTAAGTTATCAAGCATCATTGAGAGATTCATCACAGAGTTTCCTTTCCACAAAACTTTTCAAAATAGTCGACTCAAAATTCGGGCTGCATTAACATTAGCTGCCCCTCTGTGGCATGTCGGTTGTCAAGTATAATCTCTTGGTGTATGGGTTGTGTTCATTCCATAAAAAATCCAATGAAACAGTGTGTTAATTACCATGTTTTTGGTTGTATGTATAGGAATCTACCCTAAACTAGTTTAGATAAAAAAGAGAGATTTAATTTATCTGGTGCAATATAGTATTAAATGCAACCTTAATCACCAGAGCAAAAAGACGAATCTGTCCACTTAGCATTTCTACCTTGTATACAGCCTTCATGGTCCTAGGATTCGTCCGTTAATAAAACATTAAATTGGATCCGTTAGTTTTGTTTTCCAAGATTTTAAAGTTAATGACTTGTTTCCAAACGTATAGATTATGGCAAACAAAATGTAGTAACACATTAGTGGAGACTACTGGCAGACAGTAGCCTAATCTAGTAAGGCGGACTACATCCCTGGTGATGTCACACAGATGCCACGCATGTGAATGAGAAGTGCACCCTGTGTTGGGAGAATTCTTCCTGAAATGCTACAACTCCAGTTTATTCAACAAGGCAAAATCAGACAATTTGAAATTAAGGGGTTTTTGACAAAACACCTGAGCAGCACCACTCAAAACACGTAGTCATAAAAAAGGAAATACTGTGAGGTTGCCATAGTTTCAAGGTGACCAAAGAGGCACAAAGAATAATTCCAGCAGATTCTTAGTTTTAGACTCTTGATCAGAACGAGGGGGGTCACTGACACATGGTAATAAAATCTTGTTAGTACAGTTAACAGTACTGTGTGAATTTCATTCCTTAATTTTTTTCAAATGTGATATGTCAACAGCACAAAATGGATGATGGATAAATACCCATTACATTCAAGGAGTTATCTTTCTAACACTACACATTTTTTGCTTATTACTTAATTTAAAATATATTTTAAACTATAGAGGGTGAACTCCCAGGCAAAACCGTGGTCTAAACCCCTAAAAGATTGCTATCCAAGACTTCCTGCCTGGGAGAAGTGGGTAGTGTCGTTTAACAGAACTGGACCCTGAAGCTTACAATTGCTAGCCATTCACAGAGAAGGAGGACAGCAAAAAGAAAAGAAAAAAGATAGCTGTGCACCCAAGAATGTGGTTAGCAAGCGACTCATATGAAGAAGCAGAGAGACAGAAGGACAGTGGGACAAAGGGCTGACTACTATAGTTTATCAATTTCAAGATAAAATAGTTCATGTTTTAATATTGTTAAAAATTACTATGTATCTATATCCCAGGAAATTTTTGATGTGGTTTAAAAGTTGATGGGATATGACAATTTATTAATAAGTATAGCATGTGAGGCAATCCAGGAGTTCAACTTCAGCATCAGCTGTTCTATTGTAAACATCTTTCTAGACTACTGTTCTTTCCAGGGTCCCTTCTATATTAACTGTACTGTGATAATATTCAGTGCCATTTAAACTACACAGACAAAGCCAGAATGAAAACTGCAACAACCGCAACCAAATAGTTTGCCATTTTGATAAAATCATCAATCCATGAACTATATGTAAATAGAGGCATGAGAATAAATTGTTTTCTGCAAAGCAAAGTTATAAATGTCAAAAACAAAGATGGGGATGATTTCACATGTACTATATACATTCATTTTTTCAAAGCATTTTAAAGATCATTTTAATGTTCACATGAAGTAGAAACTCACTGTCAAATTCCTTTCTTAACCAGGTACCTCATCCCTTTAACATGGTCCCATTGAAACCAGGTATCACGGCACTTATGTTTGTTCCTTTATATTACAATAGCATGTTATTAGGTGCAGAACTTAAGAAAGTGAGGCAAAGATTCTATCAATTCTACTTTATGATTTAAAAACGTTTTATGGGCATCTGTTGTTAAGTAAGATATTTATGATACAGTATTTTTTTTTTAAATAGAGTTATTTTCTGATTTCAGGGTCCTTTCTTCAACTTGGACCAAATGACATTTTATAGAGTTCTTATAAGTATGGCAAAACTTTTAAAATAATGAATCAGTTTGGGGGGCATATAGCTAGCTGAATTAATCTGATTTGGATAGCAAAAATGACCCACAGGAATCGTACTTAATCTGAGTCTACAGACACAAGTATCCTTTAGTGAGTATGTGCATTGAGCAGTACCCATCCAGACAGGCATGGACCAACTGAGCGTATGTTGAGACCACTTTTTTGAAGGTTAGAAGAAGCCAGCCTAAGGCAAGAAATGGAGTCTCAGGTTTGATTTAGGTTATGCCTTGCAGAAGCAACTCTGATTATTTAGATTGGAACTGAGAATCTAGAAAAAAAAACCACACACACACACAATGAACTCGAGATTTCTCGGTGCAGTACACACAGATGTGTCCACCCTGCATCTTCCTCATCCACGAGTCACAGCTGAGAAAGTGTTCCAGCAATATCCCAATTCCCAGATATAGCAATGTGATTCTCTGCATGGTGATTGCCACAAAGCCTGTAGCTCTGGTAAGCATCCTTTATTGACCATTCGGTGAGGCTGCTCTACAAGTTGTCCATGGAGGCACAAGACAGCTTGTTCAGCCAACAGTTCTGGTTACTCTTAAGCATTTTAACCATGTGGATAATAGTTTCTTCTTGTTTAAATAACAGAATACTTTTCTTCCGCCTGCTTCTGTACTGTGGCTCATGGCAAAAGTAGTTTCAAGCTATTAAGAAAGGATCTTGTGTGGAGTAGATGACCTGATTGGTCTGGGAAGAACAAGAGTAAATAAAGGTTAGCAATGGCTATCGGTGAAGCTTCCTATGCAATAACCTGCGTTGACTCATCATCATGAAAGTGATGCAGACTCCATAACAGTATGCGAGGAACGGTTTCCGGGATGTGAGGACAATGGGCGATGACAACTGTGGAGGACTGCAGGTGGCATCTCACACACTAGAATGAAGGGGTGTATAATTAGTGTAACAGGTCAGGACTAGTGTAGCTACTCAAAATCTGTGAACTGTGGAAATCTTCAGAGTGGGTAACAGACTCTAATGTCCTCATGCCTAGATGGCTAGAAAGGGGGACTCCCAGACCTTTCCGGGGATTGCTGCACCCTAGTTCTGACCCCGCTGTGTTCACTGGCATATCAGGAATAGACATTCTATGCAGAGTCTGTCCCAGAGGCCACTGTGGCTCTTTTCACGATCCATGATGAGTTCCCACTCCCGGGGTGAAGACTTGGAGTCGGTCAACTCAGCGACTGGCATTAGCTCCCAGTTCATGAATGCTGTATCAAGGAAGGACAGAGAATTTAACAAAAAACAACTCCTGCTACCAAAACCCAACCATCTAGGTGTCCACCTCCCTGGCAATATGTAAAAATGAATAAATAAATACCACATCCCCAGGGCAATCAGAAAGACAGTTACTACCAAAGACTTGAGAGATACAAGGTAGTGGTCACAGTCTCATGCTGTACAGAAGTCGCGTGTTCAATTTGCACACGAGCTGTGAGGCTTCTTCAAGAAAATGAACTTCTCCAAGGCTGGACTGTTCATTCATACAGATCACCTCATTATGGGATAATTCAGTGGAGACCCTGATGCCCAGTGTGAAGCTCTGCGCTAACCAGATGTGTCTTTTGTTGTATCTCAAACCCAGAGCGCCAGCAGTGTCCAGTTCCTTCTTTACTTGTTAGAGAAGCATAGCATTCTCCATTTTATCTCAAGACAAGAGCAGTTCATTCCAGATAGCATACCATAGAGTCCAGGGTCCCTTGGCTCTATTGCTAATTCCGGTTTTCAATATGGACAGCTACACTGGTGAAATTGTGCAAGTAGGACCTTCCAATGGAAAAGTATATACTAGTTGGCCAGGTAAGAAGTTATATGCTAGGGATAAAGGGAAAAGAAAAAAAATTTAAAGTATTTGATCTTGCACCCCTGTCCACTGTGCTCTAGTAGAACAGATATTACGACAGTCTTCCCTGCCCAAACCTGGCACTTAGAATAAACAAGTGCTCTGTGTTTGCTTCACTCCCCTGCAGAGAATGAAAAGCTTTGAAAGGCACCTTCTCCGGGTAGACGTGATGCTTTTCCTGCACAGCATTATAATTCAGAGCAGTTTTGAGTTCCCCTAAAACGAGATTGGATTTGAAATCACTTGGAAGATGAAGGGCGGGCTGGCATAGGTAATGAGCGTTATACAGTTCCTCAGTTCTCCACGACTGGTGCTTGAAAGGACGCACACTTATGAAAAAGGACAGGATAATTACTTACTTTGAGACATGCTGGGAAGAGATTGGTCATAATAGGGCAATTATGACGTGTGATTGTTGTTTGCTTTTCCCACTTAGTCTTGAGCAAACAGTTAATGAAACGTCAAAACAAAACAAAGCATATCTAATAAGACAAGAGGTCAGGAAAATTAAAAAAAAGGAATATACAAAAATAAAGCAACTCTAAGACATTATTTCATGACTGTCTTTGTTAAAAAGAGGAATTAATAGGAAAATATATACTATTTTTGTCTTGCCAAATGATAGTAAGTGAAGAAATTGCCTTTTCATTAATAATTAAATCATTTATCTATCTATCTATCTATCTATCTATCTATCTATCATCTATCTCCCCCTCCCTCCTCCCCCCCCTCTCTCTCCCCCCGGTGTGTGTGTGTGTGTGTGTGTGTGTGTGTGTGTGTGTGTGTGTGTGTAAAATACTATAAGCAAATGTGCGACCATTGATATATGTGTTTGGGCCTTAATTGTATTTTTAAATAAAGCATCCAAAGAAAGATGCCAGAATGAGTTGAAATTCTTTCATATAATGATTATTGTTACACAACAGAACAAGCTATACAGAAGACCATGAGAGGGTCATCTATATGCTACATTTGGCTAGTTGGTGCAAGCCATGTATTTTTGATTCACTTACTCAAAGTCCATGCCCTGGTGAATTCAGATTAGCCACTGTTTCCCAGGCCCCCAATACCCACCAATAGAAATGGCTTCTTAGCTTTCAGTGTTCTTATGTTCTATGTCCTGGTCTAAATAACTAATGGTTAGAGTTAGTCAGTTTCTTATCTTCTGCTCAAGTGGAGATGTGGGGCTGTATTTGGTGCAGATAATATCTCAAAACTTGCACAGTGCTTAGGCACATAGTAACCATCAGGGGACATGTATACAAAACATATCACTGGCACCAACTGAGCATCATCCTGCATTTGGGAAAGAAGGGCTTGATGACCGCCCCCACCCCTTTTTTCATTTTCTAATTCTCTGTAAATGTGGTACAGGTACATAATGAAATATGATAATGAAAACCATTTTCCCATCCTAACTTTTAATATACTTCCCCCTTAATAACTCCCTGTCCTGACTTTGTCTCTTCTATTTTGATAACCCACTAGCTCCAACTAGTGTTACCCACATATGAATGGGTGTGGGACCACCCACTGGAGCAAAAGAAACCTACCAGTTGCCCTACCCTTGCAGTAGCTTCTCGGTTAAGGGTCAAGCTGGTGAGCACACACCATGTCTATGCAGGAATTCGGGTTGGCTGGCCCTTGTGCAGGTCTTGAGCAGGGAAGGCTGCCTATAGGAATCCATGAGTGCAATAACCATCTGACAGCATTTCATGGCACTCCTCCCCTTCCTCCAGCTCTTGAATTCTTTCATCATCTTTTTTTTTTTTTAAACAATGTTCCTTGAGCCTTGGTGGAAAGTGAGGCCTTGATAAAGATGTCCCTCTGAAGGCTGAGCACTCAAATGCTTCTTCTCTACATTTTTTTTTTTAGCATTTATTCACCTCTGGTTTGACTGGACCTCCTACAAACAGGAGCGTCTACGACCAAGTCTGAAAGCAGCCCAGGACTGCAGTTATACCAATCTCCTCTGAGTAATCTCGATGGTAATTTTCCATTTTATAATTCCCCATTTTTCTGACTGAAAAAAATGTTTGTGGGTATTTTTCATTCTTTTAGATAGATGATGGAAGACATGGAAAGTTTAAAACCAAGGATGGCCCAAGAGTTTGCCGATCTCCTCCGCCTCTAGCTAGAGTCCGCCGTCATCTTCACTACGTACCTCACTGCCCTCAGAGCCATGGCTTCGGTTCACAGTCCTGGGTGGATGCTCCTCTTAGTTAAATCTCTCACAAAACCAGAAATATTTATCTTCACACCTTTTTTTTTTAAAGATCGATTTGTTCTTTATGACGTATAGACAGCCAAGGAAGTTTTGGCACTTGCTACAGAATAGTGCTTTCAGCGAGGTGCTGGAGTTGAAAGGAAGTTGCCACCCAGCTGGGACGATAAGTCACCCATATGGATAGACACCCAGCCAGCCAGGCAAACGTGTAAATGTCAAGGATGAATCGGTGGAGCTGATTTTATTGTCATCTCTTCCCAATGTCTTTACGTGGCTTCTTCATTTTTTTTTTTACTTCCTTTCCTTCTATTTCTGCTTTCTCCCTTCAGAATTCCTGAATCAGTATCCTTAGCCCTTCCCTCCAGAAGGAAGCAGACAGATCTCTTCCTTCCGACACAGTTTACCAAGCCAGGGTGTTAGAAATTTTGTTTTGTTTTGTTTTTCTCACAAAGCAAATTAGAAATTTGAAATGCCAGGTAGACAGATGTGCTAAAAAAGTTCATGTCAGGCAGAGGAAAAGAGATGATTCAGTGTCTATACGTACAGGAAGCTTAACAGAATTCTGTTCCATTGTGCTTTAAGATTATAAACCTCACAAATTTTAGTTCTGATGTACATCAACAAAAAATATTTTGCCTATTAAAAGTTTCTCAAGAAACGCCACCCAGCTTAAGAGACAGCAAAATAGTGTCACAGCACGACTTCCTTAGTTCTATTTGTGCCCCAAGTTGTCAATTTGTGAAACTGTGAGTGACTGTCCCTTCTTTGGAAACGCATCTGCTTTAAGGAAACCCTGCAGTTTTGACCTGAGCTAGTCTCTCCAGTGCTGTATAGTCTGTTCAGCCATGATTGGTTATTGTGATGAGTCCTATTCAGTCCCTGAGAATGGGAGAGTGGGCAGGGAGCGACATAAAACAAGAGATGTATGTGAGTATAAAATGAGATGATAGAAGTTTTCATAATTCTCTAAACTGGAAGGTTGCACTCAACGCCTCCTTTTTTTTTTTTTTTAACTGCACCTCTTTGTTATCCGTTCAGAGCAGAGAGTGAAACACTCAACATTTTCCCACAGTGGGTTTGCTACACTTCTTTATTATCAGCTTGTAACTTTCTATCTTCATAATCCCCAGATATACATTATCAGCACACACAAGATGAACATGGTACAATGCTTTGTTGTTAGGAGGTGAAAGCTAAGAGTCACACACAGTTTTGGTATCAAAAGACTTCAATTTTGGTTCCAGTTTGTATTTCCTTTCTTAGAATACTGATATGGAAATGACAACTACTCCATATTTTTGTTTTGTCTCTGAAAATGAGGCAAATATTGGACCTTAATTTCTAGGAGATTGTAGCAAGAGATACAGTAAATGCTTTGGCAATGTTGTAGAAAGTGTGACAGAAAATGCATATAAATATATAATCTTAAAATATTTATTGAATATAAGCTAAAAGAAAAATTATTTTATGACCATTATTTAGAAGTTTTAGACGTGTCTGTTTTGTTTTTCTTGGATATATATGTCTCTATCTATCTATCTATAGATGGTATTTATCTATTTGTAGGCTGATAGACGATAGATAGATAGAGGATAAATAGATAGATAGATAGATAGATAGAGGATAAATAGATAGATAGATAGATAGATAGATAGATAGATAGAGGATAGATATTGTAAGTAGATAGAATGTGTTGATTAGACTCTTTTAAAATATCACATTTATGTATAAATTTTTTCATGCCAAAAGCCAAAATTTTGTACAATGAATATATAATAAAAACTGAAAAGGAAACATAATTCTATGAAATGGTTTTTGTCAGGGATATGATTTACTTTTATTTTTTATTTCTATTTTCAAAATGATTTATCATGGGAATAATATAGTAAACTGCATGCATTTAACATCTCTTAGATTGGTAGATCTGGGTGGTTTTTCATTTTAATTACAAATTACTATCTGCCTTTTGCCACCTCTATATTCTTTTTTCTAACTTTTCCAAGTACAGTTGGTTTTGGTTTTCTTGCCCTTAGTAAAGTTATCTTTTACTGAGGGTTCAAAAGTGTGCCCCATACAGAAGCAAAAAAGGATGACTTAAAAGCTATTCCAGAAGTAAGTGAAGAAGCCAAGGGAGGATGTTTAGTAAGGAATATCAACAGTCCACAGTTCATAACCCAGTTCATTTGATTTTGAATCCATTTAGTTCTTTTCCTTGAAAGAAAACAAGACTCTAAAGCTTCATCAATTTAGAAATGAAACATATTTCAATTTTCAATTTATAATTTAAAAGACACAGAAACCTTAGAGGGAATTGCTTAGTCATTTATATCTAAGCCAACTTGTTTATTTTACTCATCTTAATAATAAAAGACATGTCTGTGGGGTTCCAATGATACAGGCTACACTTTAAATACAGTGACTATTTTTTTTCATGAATTAATTCATGTACTTACTCTACATCCCAATAGGAAGTTCCCCTCTTTCCTCTCCTCCCAGTCTCTCCCTCTGCCCTCCCCTCCTCTCCTCCCCTTCCTTCCCTCTCACTTCTCCTTCCATCCATCTGTGCCCCTCCTTTTCTTCTGAGAGAAGGGGAGACTTCCCATGGATATTCAGCCTTGGTATATAGTAGGACCAGGTCCGTCCTCTTCTATTGAACAAGACTGTTCAATTAAGGGAAAGGGATCCAAAGGCAGACAACAGGTCAGAGGCAGCCCCTGCAGTTAGAGGTCCCATATGAGGACCAAGCTTTACAGCTGTTTCTTGACCCCTCCGGCTCTTTTATCTCTTCCACAAGAGTCCCCAAGCTCTACCTAATGTCTCTGCATCTGTTTTCATCAGCTGCTGTGTGAAGCCTCTCAGGTAACTGCTATGCTATCCTCCTGTCTGCAAGCATAGCAGAATATTATTAGTAGTGTGAGTGATGGGCTCTCTCTTCCATGGCATGCTAGTCAAGTTGGACTGGTCATTGATTGGCTGGGTTTTATTAGGGGATGTCCCCCTCCCTCCACTGGACATCTCACCTGACCATAGACAGTGACCACTTCAGGCTCCATCTCCCCTGCTGCTAGAATTCTCAGCTAGGGTCACCACCATAGACTCCCTGAGCCTCCCCCATCCCACAGATAATGGCCTCATTCAAATCATTCTCACAGCCCCCCCCCTTTTCCCACATTGGATTCCTACCCCTGTTCCCATGCCCACCGCTCCCTCACCCAGTTTCCTTCCTTCATCTACTTCAGATGTTTATTTTATTTTCCTTTCTGAATGAGATTTAAACATTCTGTTTTGAGCCCTCCTTGTAATTTAGCTTCTTTGAGTCTGTGGATTATAGGATGGCGATCCTGTACTTTATGGAAAATTTCTACTTACAAGTGAGTATATGCCATGTGTGTTTTTCTGGATCTGGTTTACCTCACTCAGGATGAGCTTTTCTAGTTCCATCCATTTGCCTGTAAATAGTATTCCATTGTGTAAATGTGCCATAGTTTCTGTATCCATTCTTCAGTTGAGCGACATCTAGGTTGTTTCCGGATTCTGGTGATTATGAGTGAAGCAGCTATGAATATAGTTGATCAAGTATGCTTGTGATATGGTAGAGTGCCTTTGGGGAATATGCCCAGGAGTGGTATAGTTCTATCTTGAGGTAGAACTATCCCAAATTTCTGAGAAACTACTAGACTGATATCCAAAGTGGTTGTAAAAGTTTGCACTCCCACCAGCAATGGAGAAGTGTTCCCCTTGCTCCACATCCTCACCAGCATGTGCTGTCCCTGCAGCTTTTAATCTAAGCCATTTTGATGGGTGTAAAATAGAATCTCAGACTCATTTTGATTTGCATTTTCCTGATGACTAATTATGTTGAACATTTTTGTAAGTGCTTCCTGCCCATGAGCAATTCCTCTGTTGAGAATTCTCTGTTTAGTTCGTTACCCCATTTTTAAATTGGGTCATTTGGGTTGGTGGTGTTTAATTTCCTGAGTCCTTTATATATTCTGGATATTAGCCTTCTGTCAGATGAAGGATTAGTGATAATCTCTTCCCATTTGATGAGGTGATGTTTTGACCTGTGGATGGAGTTCTTCGTCTTACAGCTTTTCAGTTTTGTGAGGTCCCATTTATTAATGCTTGATCTTAGTGCCTAAACTGTTGGTGTTCTGTTCAGGAAGTTGTCTCCTGTCCCAATGCATTCAAGGTTATTACCTACTTTCTCTTCTTTTAGATTTAGTGTATCCAGTTTTATGTTCAGGCCTTGATCCACTTGGACTTGGGTTTTGCACAAGGTGATAAATTTAGATCTACTTGCATTCTTCTACATGTAGACATCCTCTTAAACCAGCACCATTTGTTGAAGATTCTTTTGTCCATTGTATGGTTTTTGGCCTCTTTGTCAAAAATCAAGTGTCCATAGGTGTGTGGGTTTATTTTCGAGTCTTCAGTTGAATTCCATTGATCAGCCTGTATGTTTTTATGCCAATACAAGGTGGTTTTTATTACTACTGCTCTGGAGTACAGATTAAAGTCAGGGATGATGATACCTCCAGAAGTTCTTTTATTGTACAGGATTGTTTTAGCTATTCTGGTTTTTTGTTTGTTTGTTTGTTTGGTTGGTTTGGTTGCTTGTTTTTTATACAAATGAACTTGAGATTTGTTCTTTCGAGGTCTGCAAATAATTGTGTTGGAATTTTGAAGGGAATTGCACTGAATCTGTAGATTGCTTTGGGTATGATAGCCATTTTTACTATATTAATTCTACCAGTCCATAAGCATGGGAGATTTTATCTTATTGATTTTCTCAAAGAACCAACTCTTGGTTTTGTTGATTCTTTATACCGTTCTATTTGTTTCTAATTGATTGATTTCAGCCCTGAGTTTTATTATTTTCATTCACTTATTCCTCTTGGGTGTTTTTGCTTCTTTTTTTGTTCTAGAGCTTTCAGGTGTGCTTTCATATGGCTTATGTGAGATCTCTCGAGGCTCTTTATGAAGGCACTTAGTGCTGTGACCTTTCCCCTGAGCACTGCTTTCATTGTGTCCCCATAAGTTTGAGTACATTTTAACTTCGTTTTCATTAGATTCCAGAAAGTCTTTCATTTCTTTCTTTATTCCCTAATTGACCCATTGGTTATGGAGTAGTGAGTTGTTCAGTTTACATGCATTTGTAGGCTTTCTGTTGTCTCTGTTGTTGTTCCAGTCCAACTTTAATCCATGGTGACCTCATAAGCTACAGGAGGTTATTTCATTTTTCTTGTATCTGTTCAGACTTTATTTGTGTCCAAGTGGAGGGTAAATTTTGTAGAAAGTTCTGTGAGGTGCTGAGAAGAAGGTATATTCTTTGTGTTGGGGTGAAATGTTTTGTTGACCATACACCTGGACACAAAGCAAGTCTCATTTGACTTATAATGCTCTGTTTAGTTTCAGTTTCAATGATCTGTGTATTGGTGAGAATGGAGTGTTGAAGTCTCCCACTATTAATGTATTGGGTTCAATGTAAGACTTAAGCTTTTTACAAATGTGGCTGTCCTTGCGTTTAGGGCATAGATATTCAGAATTGAGATGTCATCGTGGTGGATTTTTTTCTTTGATAAGTATCAAGTGTCTGTTCCCATTTCTTCTGATTAGTTTTGGTTAAATGTCTAATTTGTTATATATTTGAATGGCTACTCCAGCTTGTTTCTTGGGTTCATTTGCTTGGAAAATTTTTCCAACTCTTTATTCTGAGTTATCATCTATCTTTATTGCTGAGATGTGTCTTTTGTGTGCAACAGAGGGATGGATCATGGGATTCAAATCCATTCTATTAACCTGTGTATTTTTATTGAGAAATCAAATCCATTGATGTTGAGAGATAGTAATTACCAATGATTGTTACTACCAGTTAGGTTATGATAGTGGTGTGTGTATGTGTGTGTATGTGTGTGTGTGTGTGTGTGTGTGTGTGTGTGTGTATGTGTGTGTGTCTGTGTGTGTATGTGTGTGTGTATTCACTTCCCTTCTTTTGGTTTTGCTGGTATGAAATTATTTATTTCCTGAGTTTTCTTGGGTGCAGTTAACCTCTTTGGATTGGAGTTTTCCTTCTAGTATCTTCTATAGGGCTAGATTTGTGAAAAGATAGTGTTTAAGTTTTGTTTTGGTATGGAATATCTTGTTTGCTCCATCCATGCTGATTGAAAGTTTTGCTGGGTATAGTACTCTGGACTGGTATCTGTGGTCTCGTAGAGACTGTAAGGCATTTCCCCATGCCCTTCTGGCTTCTAACTCTAATAGGTCTGCCTTTATATGTTACTTAGCATTTAATCCTGAAGCTTTTAATATTCTTTCTCTGTTCTGTACATTTAGTGTTTTTGTTATTATGTGGTAGGAGTATTTTCTTTCTAATCCAATCTATTTGGTGTTCTTTAAGTTTCTTGTACATTTATAGGCATCTTTTTTTATAGTAAGACATTTTATTCTATGACTTTGTTGAAAATATTTTCTGGGCCTTTGATCTTGGAACTTTCTCTTCCTTCTATGCCTATTATTCTTAAGTTTGGTCTTTTCATAGTGTACCAAATTTCCCCCATGTTTTATGTTAGAAACTTTTTAGATTTGACATTTTCTGTGACAGATACATCAATTCTTCTATCATATCTTTTATGCCTGAAATTCTCTGTTCTTTTTCTTCTGTTCTGTTAGTGATGATTGCATCTGTGTTTTCTTTCTCTTGTCTAGGATTTACATGTCCGGAATCCCCTCAGTTTGTGTTTTCCTTATTGGTTCTCTTTCTATTTTCACGTCTTGAGCCATTTTACTAATGTTCTTCACCTGTTTGCATTATCCTGCACTTTTTAAAATAATTTATTCATTTCTTCTTTACAGGCCCCTATCATCTTCATATGATGGATTGATTTTCTTAGGCTTCAGTTGTGTCACGATCTCCTGGGCTTGTGGTAGTATGACAGCTTGGTTCTGGTGGTGCCATCTTGCCCTGGCTTTTGTTGATTAGGTTCTTGGGTTTTGTTTTTGTTTTTTGTTTTGTTTTCTTTTGATTTTTTGAGACAGCGTTTCTCTGTGTAACAGCTCCTGGAACTCTCTCTTTAGACCAGGCTGGCCTCAAACTCACATCCTCCTGCCTCCCAAGTGCTGGAATTAAAGGTGTGTGCCACCACCGCCTGGATGTTGGTTACGTTCTTACACTGGCTTTTAACCATATGGTTGTCTCTGGTATTGGCAGACCTCTAGTAATGCAGGCAGAGCTTTGTGTCAGAAAATGAAGCACCAAGAAGCAGGTGCAGTTTAACATTGCTGAGAGTGTTTTGGGGGACCAACAGGAAGGGAGTGTTGGTCAGAAGACACCTGGTGGTTCCTGATGGCAACAGGCCTCTAGGACTGAATGGGACAGTGTAGCACGTGACAACTGGGTTCACCCAGGGGAACACAGCAGGCTGAGAACTAGGCTGTAGGTGTCTCACCTGTCTATGCAGTGTGGCTGTGGGACAATAATTGGGTACACAGAGGGCATGGGGCTCACCACAGCTTATTTTGCCAAGAGGACAAGGCAGACTGAATTGTGGCTGAAGAGGTCTCGTTTAGTGGTTCCTGATAGCTGCAGGCCTCTAGGAATGCTAGTAGGATGGTAGCTCCGGGGGTTGGAGTGTGCAGGGGGCAGACTAATAGAACTTTAAAAAAAACAATATTTCCAAAGAAGAAAACTCATCATGTGGGCCAGGTGTAATGCAGCATACCTGTAGTTCCAGTGTTTAAGAGGCTGAAAAAGGAGGATCATGATTTTGAGGTCATTCTGGGGGAACTTAGTGGAAGCCATTCTTTCAAACATAACAAGAAAAACAACAACAGCAACAAAAAGCTATGTGTAATTTTTCCAGCACAGTTCCCAATAGCTAAATTATGGAACCAGGGTGGATGATGAAAAAGAGACATAAGCAAAAAGTGGTGAGCTTTTTGTTTTTAATTGTTTGCTTTTTAATCTATGTTAACCTGGCTGTTCGGGAACTGGCTAGCCTCAAACACACATATATTTATCTGGTTTTGCCTCCAAACTGTTGGGATTAAAGGCATACATCATTATGCCTACCTTACAACCTTTTTTTAAATAATATATTTTTTTGATTTATTCATATTACATCTCAATTGTTATACCATCCCTTGTATCCTCCCATTCCTCCCGCCCTCTCATTTTCCCCTTACTCCCCTCCCCTATGACTGTTCCTGAGGGGGATTACCTCCCCCTATATATGCTCATAGGCTATCAAGTCTCTGCTCTGCTCTGAGTGCCATCCAGGGGACGTGGTCAAATATGGGGCACCAGAGTTCATGTGAAAGTCAGACTCCACTCTCCATTCAACTGTGGAGAACGTCCTGTTCATTGGCTAGATCTGGGTAGGGGTTCAACGTTTACTGCAGGCATTGTCCTTGGCTGATGTAATAGTTGAGCAGGACCTCTGAGCCCAGATCTGCCCATTATAATGTTCTTCTTGTAGGTTTCTAGGACTCTCTGGATCCTTCTATTTCCCCATTCTCCCATGCTTCTCTCACCTAGAGTCCCAATAGGATGCTTACAACCTTTTTGCAGGTATAAAGAAGAGTGATATTACAACGTTTGAAAAAAAATTGTACGGGCTGGAGATAATCATAGGAAGCAAATTAAGCCAGTCTCAGAAAGATAAGTATTTTATGTGTTTCCTCTCATTTGTGGCCCCTGGATTCGTATGGAGTTGCATAAAACCAGGACTGTATATATGATATGAAACTAGAAGCAAAAGTATAGTGAAGTAACGAGAGGTGAAGGCACAAAAAACAGACAAGGGGAAATATTCCCAATATACAGTATATGCTTGTATAAAACAAACAAACAAAGACAACTAAATGAAAAGAAATGCCAGCGGGAAACAGTCTAATGTAAACTTGGAAGTTGATAGCTTAGAAAAATCCAGAAAGTCCTCCAACTCACAGAGAAGCCAGCTGCCGATTTCCCCTTTCATTGTATATTAGTGTTTTGTTGCAAAAAGTAAAAATTGGTGCAGGCAAAGAAAAGTGAATACAGGCTGAAGGAAAATAACAAGGAACTATATTTAAAGAACTAAGCATTTCTGTCCCTGGGGTAACTGGGATAAAGGGACATCACTGGGCTGTGGCGAGTGTTGGGAAATCTCAGTGTGTGGCTATGAAAGCTCATACATTGGGCCATTTGGCTAAGGTCTCTGGAAAAAAAGCAGCTTTGGGGGTAAACCCAGGTCCAAATGCTCACATGTCACTAAGCTCATAGACATTCTTTGTTCATCCTAGCAGCTGTGCTTTCTTTTGTACTAACCTTTTAGTCATAGAAGGCTGCAATAATTATATGGCCAAGAAATGATCACACGTTAAGGAGGCGCTGGAACTGATTTTTGGGTTATTTTTGGCAATGCCCAGGATTTTATGCTCTTTAAGCAAATTACTATAGCCAATTCACTATGCTTCTTTGATTAAAAATACCTGAACTGCATGCAAATCCTTAACGCCTGCCTGAGAATGCAAACGCTCATGGCACTCACAGAAGACTGACAGCAAACAAATATCCCATTACAGAGTGGCAGGTTGTAGAAAAAGCAAGCAAATAGGCCGCCTTAGGTCCCCATGGTTGCTGTTGCAGCTTGCTGCTATTGCTCTGATTTAAGAACACCTCTCAAACCGGGCAGTGGTGGTGCACTAGTTAAGAAATGCTTCTCTTAGATGCAGGCAGAGTCGATGGCCACACTCTGCCAAGTCAGGGAAAGCAAGTCCTCAATAGTTCCTGCTCTGCGAACAAGTCTGGCAGAGATATTAGGCCAGAAAGCTGAAGACGAGGCTCCAGCATTATAAAGTGTATTGGGTGACTGGTCAGGCAGTAAACTGTCTTAAGTCAATTTGTACATTTTGGAAGCTGCTAACCCACACTGCTGGTTCACTCAGGAATTTAAGTTTTGTTTCTTCTCAAGTCTCTGAGGGGCATTGAAGACAAGATAGTATAGTTTTACAGCCAAGTTTAGTTGGTTGGGGGACAAGATCATTTTAGATCAAGATAAAGAAGTTAAGCTATTAGAGTTGAGATAAGACAGATATTGAATCTCATTTGGAAATTTAGACCCAACAAGACAGGAAAACACTTACTTCAAATGAAACAAATGCAGATGGCCAAGTCACTATGAGTGTAACATGTATAGAACTCATTATTCTCATGATTGTCACATGGTTCTCCCTGCTGTGTGTAGTTTGTTTTATACATGTGTAATAAAATAAAAGTATATATATATATATAAAAGAAATGTTTTTCATTTTGAGATTGATTCAACTGGTTTCAAGAAAAAAACTAAAATTTACTAATAGAATTAGAAATGAACAAGGAGGGGCCTAGAGAGATGGCTCAGAGGCTTAAGAGCACTGTCTGTTCTTCCAAAGGTCTTGAGTTCAAGTCCCAGCAACCACATGGTGGCTCACAACCATTTCAATGAGATCTGGTGCCCTCTTCTGGCCTGCAGGCACACATGGGGACAAAGTACTGTATAAATAATAAATTTTAAAAAATCTTAAAAAAAAAAAAAAGAAACGAACAAGGAAACCAAGGGGTCTGGAGTTATAGCTCAGTGGTAGAACACTTGCCTCGTACATGCAAGGCCTTCAGCTCAGTCCCAAACTTAGGCGAAAAGGAAACCAGAAACCAGGCGTTTAGATGGGTGTTGCCCTGGATCTCTTTGAGAGCATCGTAGGCAACGTGACTATTTCCTAATTCTTTCCATTTGATAGATAAGACAACTAAATAGTTTCAAACGCAAGCCCATTTGGTCAGTATACAGCAATGGAACTAGAAAACCACTTGCTGTCCAGTTACCGTTATGTTTGGGTTCTACTGAATGTAACTGTAGACCCAGTCCAAAATGAAACACACTTCTCAGGAATGTACCTGCTTCCTCCCAGTCTGACTTTGTATTAGGATTATCAAGAACATATTATTTCCCCTGGTTACGTACTGTGATCCCAATATTCAAAACAAAAACAAAACAGCCCAAAATACCACTGGAGAATGGCTGGCAGAACTGTTGACTTTTCATTAAGAGGAAAGATAAAGTGACATTGTCAGGGTTTTTTTAGTTTCAAGGTCACTTTTGGTTCTGAGTGAAAAGTGTGAAAACTTGGACCTAAGGCTGCGGGTCACAGTTCTGCCACAAAATGGGTTCTAGCGCAGGTTAAGCTAACCTCCCTGGCCTTACCTTTGCATATGTAACACAAAAATACTTCATGCTTAGCATAACAGACACCAACAATAGAAGACGATATGTTGACATCCCATGAAGTGGTGTTTTATATTTTTAACTAAATTTGTGCTCTTTACAGAACATATTTCTAAGAAAGCACTTGTGCTTAAAATAATAATAATAATAATAATAATAATAATAATAATAATAATAATAATAATAAAATGCTTCTTCACACTATGGCTTGTACTCTGAATTTTTGAGTGACACACAGGATTAAACTATTTATGTGTATGTTAAAACAAATGTAGGGAACCTATGACACAGTCTTATAACGGTAGAGCCATTTTTAATAATGAACAAAAAACCCCAACTAAAAAAGCTTTTTATTTTACGTACTTTAAAGACTGGTTTTCTTTCTAAAAGAATAAAATTATAATCATCAAGCCCTGCAAGTATTTCAAGATACACCACTGTTTTTTAAAATAAACTTTTACTGTTTCTATTTTTGATTAGCTTGGCTTGGTTGTTCACACCATGTCTTTCATATTAAGCTACTGGCCCCTAACTGCCTCCTGGTTCCACTACCTTACCACTCTGTCCTTTCACCTGCTCCTTTCTAGTAATTGACTTTTAATATTCCATATCTGTGAGAAGTTTCAAAAAGTTTATTTCCTGGATTCTGAGATCTGAGAAAAATACCTGGTGTCCTGAGGTGTTCTGTCGTATGAATTTTAGAAACTCCAGGAATTGAGGGAAGTAGGACAGACAGGGTTTCCCAGCTTGTGTCGGGGCCAGCAGAGGTTCCAAGCAAACAGTTAAGGTCTGTGAAAGTGTAGCTGGAAGAATATTACAGTAACTACATGAAAAATGGCAGCATCAAAACTCAATACCTGTGAGCAGTAACAATGGGTATCAGAAGTAACGTGGCATTTAAACTGCTGTTGGCTTTTGAAGGAAGTCAGAGAGAGACTCTGCGCTTTCATGTTGCATCTCACAAAGACAATACCAAATAATGTGGAGAGTTATGCTCCTCTGCTGCAAAGATCCTCCTGTGGGCAGTCCTAGGATCTTAGCAATCAGAGAAGATACTGTTGCAGAAATATGTATATCAAACTGATACAGGCAGATGGAGTCAGGCAAAATGCTTGCCTGAAAGGACTTGAGATGAGGCTTTGGTCACCTCTAATCCACTATAAATTCTGATTTACTCAGACTCTTCTTCTTTTATTCCAAGATGTCCAGCAGTCCAGCTGGGCCAGAAATTGCTACATCCCAGCCTTCTGACCTTAGCCTTAGAGCTTTCACCGGAGTACAATGTTCTAATGACCTTAAAGGCCACTGGACCACTGGCTCCCAAGTCCCTACCCTTCGCAAAAACTTGCTGATTTTTCTTGTCTCCTTTCTGTCTTCCTGAGACCTTCTTTACAATTATCCTTTGGACAATTGGTTTCTTCCAAGGCAGTTGGCTATTCTATCTGCACCACTGTATCCTTGGCAAACAACTGGTGTTAAGACTCTCCACATTGCTGTACTTTTAACATCTTTTCGAAATCCGCTAGACCTCAGGCAGTGTCGCAGCCTGCCTGAAATTCTGTTTCTGTTTCTGTCTCTGCTTCTGTCTCTTTTTCTCTCTGTCTCTGTTTATGTTTCCCCGTCTGTATGTGCGTACACATGTGTATATAACCACATGTACACTGTGAATTGTGAGCCCATGTCTGTTTTACTGGGTGTGCTCATATTCTTTTCTTATACAATATACCCTGATGACAATTTTTTCTTCCTCTACTCCTCCAGGATCCTATCTGCCTCCCCTCTCCTCCAGATTCACCCCCTTTTCTGTCTCTCATTAGAAAAGAATGGGCTCCCTTCCAGTACTTCAAAGGAGCTATTGCAGGCTGTTTAGGACAATTACGTAATACAAGCTAATTGTGTTGATGGTGAAGGTTGAGAACCACTGCTCTAATGTAACATTAATTTGCGATTAAAAAGAGAGGTTGACTATAAAACATGAAAACCAGCAGATACTGCTGAGCAAAAGCAAGCAAGCAAACAACAACAAACTACAAAAGGCCCTGCTGTGCAATTACAATGATACCGTCATTCTCGAAAAAGGAAAAACTATGGACCACCGGATCATGGGTTTCCAGGTAGGGAAAGAGAGATGCACGTAAAAGCAAATCATAGAGAATTTTTTAGGGTAACGAAACTCTCAGTGTGACATTTCAATGGTGCATGCATCACATTGCATATTTTCGAAACTAATAGAGCATACAAGAGTGAATTCTAAAGAAGTGGCACTGTGCCTAGCTTGGTTCTCAATGGCACAGTACAATAGTCCACTGTAAGCTTCATAGGTGGGAGAGTGCTGTGGGCATGCAGATTTGGATAATATATGATAAATTTGATTGAATTTTCCTATAAATGTAAAACTTGTCTAAATTTTAATCTAGGCTTTGTTTTCTTTAACTGCAGTACAATAGCAACAGGCCCAACCTTACGAGCTTTGTCAGGAGTACAAAATGAGATAAGCAGTTATTAAAATTCTGGCACATAATTAGTGGTAAACAAATATCAGTTCCCCCTGGAAACTTCTCCCTGTCACTAGCCCACTGTGCAAATTTCATCCACACTTCTGCATTCACTCCTCATTCTCAATGGAAGCAGAAGGGTCTGCTGGGGTTTGTATAAAACATTTCATTCAATAAAATAACTAGTAATTGACTTATTTAGCAAGAATTAGTTCTGTAATTCATGAACTCTGTGCTTGACTAAGGATAGTGTAAAAAAAAACATAGAAACAGCATTAAATCTCTAGAAGCAGCAGCCATCGATTTGTGAAAGTAAGGAATTAAACAGCAGAGTAACAATTGGTGGTTATAGATTACGCGGATGCTCCATGCTATAAAATGATGTAGATTTTTTTCTTTAGAAATAATTCTTTTTTAGTTTTTGTAACTTTCATACGTGTATACCATACATCTTGATCAGATCTTCCACGCTCTCCCTCCAACTTCCCTCACTCCATCCAATCCCCACCGTACCTCCCTTTAACCCCATAGCTTCCTCTTTCAAATGACCTTGTGCTTCCCCCTTGTGTGTGTGTGTGTGTGTGTGTGTGTGTGTGTGAGCATCCTACCAGCCATCACTCCCAAAAAGTGGACGCTCCCTTCTCCAGCAGCCGCCATCTGCCAACAGTCCCTCAGCTTGACGACAGCTCTCTGGCCGAAGCTGAGGGCGGCACAAATATGCAGATTTAAACTTAAGTATTTAGAGGACCGTACTGCAATATGAGTGTTTAGCTTAACAACATCCGTAGCCCTCAAGCCCCTGGCTTGTCAGCTATGGGATTTGGCCGTTCTGATAATACAGGCATAAACTCTGTCTCGCAGGGAACCACCGGTTGCTCCCATAGGTAGTCTGGCTGCTATCTCACCACGGCATACCTTGCCTGACAGGTTGTCACAATAACATGCAGGATCCAGCACCAGGTAAGACTGTTGATTTTTTTTTTTTAAATAAACTGGAGATGTTAGGTAAAAAGGTTTACCAGCCTAAAGGAGGAAGCAGTTAACAATCTACAAAGCTATTTTAAAATAGACTCAGTGGAAATTATTGGTCCTTTTACAAGCAATTCTATGTTTGATCAGGTGTATATTGTTTCGTTTTCTTCACTGACAGTCAAAGGATTGCTACCTAGACTAAGGTGGCTTGTAATTATATCAGAAAAATATTTCGCATTCTAACTGCAAAAATTATTTTGAAACCATGTTTACCTATGACATAAAAAAACAAGAAGCTACTGTAATTAGAAACAAACTTTCTTTCTAAAGTAAATTTTGGATAATGATTTTTAATGAATTTATTACAGATTATAACTTTAGAAGTACCACACTTGCTATAATTTCCATTCCTGTTTTATTAAAATTTCATCCAGTCCTTCAGCAAATAATGAGTGATTTTCACAAACTCAAGACTTCTCTAGAGAAATGATGAGTAAAGCCGGAGGTGAAGGGTGAGTAGACAGTCACTAATGAGAATGGTAAAACAAATCCCATTTCAGCAGTTAAGAGTACATAGCACATATACCCACACATGCACAAGCATGCGAGTGCGCGCGTGCACACACACACCCACACACACCCACACACCCACACACACCCACACACACCCACACACCCACACACACCCACACACCCACACACACCCACACACACCCACACACATGAATAAAAAAATAAAAAATTTTAAAAGAATGCCTATCTCCAGCAGCAGCCTTGTGCAAAGGCTACAGTTAACAAGATTCCAAGTAATGGTCGAAAACACTTAACAAGGACATTGAGCTAAAGACGGAGAAATAAGGAGTGGGTGGTGATGAATGCATTAATGAGGGTGTATGTGAAGGAAATAGCGCAGAGTTTGGATTATGTTCAATTCAAGGGAAAGGCACTGGAAGTCTTTATTCCATAGTGGTGATGACATCACAGCACATTACAGTGAAATATAGTCCTGTCTCTGTTTCTGAACAAATGATAATGGATAAGAAAATATAATAATATATAGAAATAAAAATAAATTCAGCATGACATTTCAGTTCTAAGGGGAAATTTTTTTTTGGAAACTTCTATTGCTATTTTTGAAACACTCAATTGCACACAGTAATATGACAGATAAGAGGTAGTTTAATGCCACCTCAAGCAGCTTCCTCTTAGCCATTAGATAGCTTGACCTCCCACCACAGTTAAGGAGAAGAGAATTGTGGCACTAAGATGCCAAAGTTCCTTATGGAATCATCTTTTTCATTAAAATTTATTTTTTATTATTTAAAACTCTTTTTAAATTTTAAATTTGGTTTATCATGTTTCTCCTTCGCACGCAAGTCATCCTTAATCCTCTTTCCCTCCCTACCCGCCCAACCTCAAGTCCTTTCTCAAAAGAAAAAACTGCATACAACAGCAAAGCCCTCCAAAACGAAAAACCAAAACAAAATAAAAATAAAGCCATGTGCCAAAATAACTCTAGTTTAGTGTTTTCCCGAGTGCGCAAACGAATGAGTGGGTCTCTGATTCTTCTGCCTTTTCTTGTGTTCTTTCCCTTCTATGGTATGTCTTATCCACCTCTGAAGTGATAATTTTTGTTTTAGCCAAATGAAGTATTTTATTTTGTTAATTTAAAGACAGACAGACAGACAGACAGACAGAAAGAAAGAAACAAAGAAACAAAGAAAGAAAGGACTGACACTCGGTATAGCAACACTCTAGGGCAGGCTTCATGTTCAGGAGTAATTGACTAACGTGTAATGGGCTCCACAGTGTTTTTGTATACATTTATTTGGTTACAGACTCATTTCTTTAAGTAGTTATATCACTACTTAAAATACTTTGGGACTGTAATTTCAGAAAATTCAAAGATGTGGATCCTGTCATTCGCAAGCACATGTATTTATTAAACACATACTGAGATAGGCACTTGAGTTGCAAATGGGTCTTAAAAACAGCCCTGGAGGAGCTTAGAATCTGAAGCATCATGCTGAAATTGCACATGAAAGGAGAAAGGCAGATGCGCACACTGCAGGGTTACAGAAAGAGCAGCAATTGTGTGAGAAGCCTTCCTGGGGACCATTAGGCTTGACGCATGTGACCTAAGCGTTGGTAGTCCCTGCAGTACGTTCTGAGCACCCGAGATGTACACAGTCATATTCAAGTGTGATAGTGACATATTTGTACCACATTCTTTACTCAGTGAAGTGAAAGTCTTCTTCACTCTAGACTTCTCATCAGTTATAAATCAACAATTATAGTAATTCACTTATAAAGTGCTAATATAAAAATTCCACCCTTTTATTAGAAACAGGCATTTATGGGGATATGTTTTGCCTTTAAATTTGATAATAAAGATGGAAACTTCCAGATATGCATTTTTTAAAAAAATACACAAATATAATTATATCCTATAAAATCTTCATGCCATGTCTGTGTCTGCAGAACACGTGTGGTCACCTCTATACACTAGTCTTAACTTGAATAGAGATTTTATCTCAGTCTCCTAGATAGGAGACCCCTGACTTTACTTCGAAGTACTAGTTTTCTCATACATTGTACCCCAGGAAGAAGTAGAAAGTCATTGACATGGAAAGCCTTCACCTCCAGACATGACACTCCTCATTCCTCACAGAGTTAATGAGACCAACCAGGGGACAAGTGTGAAATGGACGATGTGATATTGATATTGTCAGGAGACAGTCCCACACTTATAAGAATCAACCTATTTCCTTTCCATTTATAAGACTTACTAGACTGTTTTTTTAAAAGCTATTTTAGGTTTCACACACACACAAAAAAAATATTGAGAGAGAAAAGAACCTGTCTGGGTTTAGGAGATGGCTCAGCAGATCAAATGTTTGCTGCAGGGTGGGATCCGCAGAATCCACGGGAAAAGTTGAGCAGTGGTGGCAGCTGCCTGTAATCTCAGAACTCAGACGCCAGGGACAAGTGACCTCCTGGCAAGCATGTGAGCCAGACAACCATCTGCAAGATCTGCGTTCTGCAAGGGACTTAATAAATAAAGTGGAGAAAAATGGACATAGGTGTGGTCGACTTCAGACCTCTACATGCGCAGGCACACATGTGACTCACACCTTCACATTTCTGTGCAATATTGCTAATATGCGTATAAATAAAAACACACATACACACACACAAAAGTTTTCTGTATAGCTGTCACCCCTAATCATCCTTCTATCCCCACTTACCTTAAGCTGTGTTCTTTTTTCAGTAACATTTTGTATTAATGCAGTATATTCATCACAGTTATGAACCAACATGGTTTTTTAATGGTTAACTAATGTTGGTAGAAGTTTGTATGGAAGATTGTTCTTCATTGTGTGTTCCATAGGTTTTTAACAAATGTATAATACGTTTCTAGCACCACAGCACAATATAGAATAGTTTCACTATTTCTGGCACTCTCTGTGCTCCACCTACTCATCATAATATCCTTCCTGCTGAGACCTCAATTATCACCGACACTTTTATTGATCCCCGATCTTTGCCTCTCCTAAAATATCACATAATTGTAATGGCAAAGTGCTAGCACTTTCACATTGGTTTATTTCACTTATCAATAAGTATTTAAGGCTTCTTACCACCCAATAATATTTGCCTGGGGAAGTTAATGACACTTTTCATTCTTACTGGGCATCTTGGTTGCTTCCAAGATTTTGGAATGCTACACAGAATCACCTGCAGAATTTTGAGAGGGCGAAAAGTTACAACTCATTTGGTCAATACAAAAGATAGCAATTCTTGATCAGTTTAGAGTTGTTTAGTGCTGTGGGAAACTGACAAGCCAATAGTTCTCAACCTGCAGGTTGCAACCCCTTTGGGAGTCTAATGACTCCTTTACATGGTTCACCTACGACCTTCGGAAAACACAGATACTGTCATTATGATTCATAACAGTATTAGACTTCCAGTTATGAAGTAGTAATGAAAATAATTTTATAAGTGGTGGTCACCACAACACGAGGAACTGTATTAAAGGGTTGTAGTATTAGAAAGGCTGAGAACTACTCTGACAAACTCTCTTCCCAAGGGACAGCACAGCTGCTTTCTCCTCAGAAATGAGGTAGTGTCCCTGCTACTCCATCCGCTGGACCGTGTGCTGTTCCTTAGATTTGAACCAGGAAGTGATATTGTAGTATTTCATTAAAAGGTGCAGCTGAGCCTTGAGGAAGCCCCATTCCCAGTTTTCTGAGAAGGTGCCGGATAGATTTCCAAAGTTGGCATTCCCACCAGAAGTGAAGGAGTGTTCCTCTTTCTCCACATCCTTGCCAGCATGTGGTGTCACTTGAATTTTTGATCTAGGCCATTCTGATGGGTGTAATCGGGGTCCAGGGGGGGTCTGCTCAAACTATTACACTAACGAAGGACAATACATGCAGTAAACATTGAACTCCTACTCTGATCTACCCAATGAACAGGACATTCTCCACAGTTATGTGGACAGTGGGGACTGACTCTGACATGAACTCTGGTGCCCCATATTTAACCATTCCCCTTGGTGGGGAGGCCTGGTGGCACTCAGAGAAAGAATAAGCAGCTACCAAGATGAGACTTGATAGCCTATGACCATATAGTTAGAGAGGAGGTCCCCTTCTGTCTTAGACCTAGGGGAAGGGAATAGGGTGAAAGCAGGAGGGAGGGAGGAATGGGAGGATACAAGTGATAAGATAACAATTGAGTTGTAATCTGAATAAACTAATTAAATACAAATTTAAACATTAAAGAAATGGTGCAGCTGTCTGTTTGTATGTGCGGATAGTGATCTTTCTTTAGTGGACATCTGTATGTGTTTTCTGCTGAAGGGTTGCTTTAGAATCTTTGCTCATTTTTAAATTGAGATATTTACTTTCTTACTGTTACTCTTTTCAGACCCTTTCTCTTGTGCATTCAACTTTCTTACCTGTTATAGCAAATATAATGGCATAATAAGTATGTTTTGTGAGGTTTTCATTTAGGGTCAATATTACACAAAGCTAGAGCTGCGTCTTCAGCAGTCCCCTGTGAGTGTGTGTGTGTATCACTTCTGTCTAGAGCCAGCAGGAATAGAAAAGTGCATGCAAGTGTTAAGACACTCCTACAAGATCCAGGAAACCTCACCAACATGGCTGCCTAAACATGGCCTGAACAAGTACAAGAGTGATGGATGCTAACACGGACAGAGGAAAGCTCAGGGTGCCTCAACAGTAGATAAAGACAGAGAACTACAGGTGATCAAGGGATGCTGAGAGAAGTAGTTTTGCCAGGGAAGAGTATGCTAATTGCTTCTCCAATTCCAAACAGTCAGCCCTGAAAACATGTACACACAAGTAACATGATACAGACTGAGCAGGCTCTGTGTGTATGTGTGTGTGTGTGTGTGTGTGTGTGTGTGTGTGTGTGTGTGTGTGTGTGTGTGTGGGATGGGAGGCACATTTGAAAGAGGGACACAGAAATTCTACCGCTCTGTAACACTCTGAATTAGTTATCCCACCAGTCATAAAGCACCCATCGAAGAAGTTCAACCCCAAATATACTTTAAACACACACACACACACACATACACGCACGCACGCACGCCTGTACACATAAACACACATTCTAAAAGGACTGTGAATTTGAAAGACATCAAAGGAGCATACATGGAGTGGGAATAGATGGCAAAGATTGGAGAAAGGAAATGTAGGGGAGAAATTGTGTAATTACATCATAATTTTAAAAATATATTTAAAAAAAATCTGAGTCAAGCTGGAAGGCCACTGCCAAGCACGGCATTCAATGGCATGAGACTGTGTTGGGGACCTGAGTTTGTACTGTCCCTGTTTTCTTCTGTGGGGACTACTCTATGTTTTTATGATGTCATCCTTGCCTTGGTCCCTAGACTAGTTCATTGCTTTATGAATAGACCCATGGATCATACTAGATATGTGAATCGTTTTTCAGGAAACTGGGAAGATAGCAAAGACACCTGGGGAAAATATCAAAATATCCCACTAACGGTTATTACATACTCTGGTTTCATCTCACCTATTATTAATTGTGCAAATCATTTCCCAAGAAAAGCATGGACTAAGTGTTGCTAAAAAATTCCTGCATACTGACAATTTTCCAATTCCTTATGTCAAAAATGAAGGAGATGAAATCATGTGACACATAGGTCAATTCTTTCTCAGTCTAATAGACAGGAGTGGCCAAGAGACTGGGGCATATTCCTCATCTTGATTTTTTTTCTATTGTGAACAGATGGTAGCTCTGCTATTTAAAGAATAGTAGATCCTGGTATTTGGCCGTTATCCAAAGCAAAAACGAAAGAAGGAGCAGCGTTCATCTGGCTCAGTAACAGAAGACAAGCAAAAATAGACTCCCAGCCAGCCACAGAGAGGGGGTGCAAGTAGCTAGGCAGGAGGGCTTCTTCCCTGGTGGTTAAAGGCTTTCTTCCTCTGTTCACTTCCTGGCTACTAAATCACTCTGATACATTTGTTTCAATATTTATGTTGAATGCCCACATCTATAGCCTTGCTGCTATAGTTATTATTAATATCGTCGTCGTCATCATCATCATCATCATCATCATCATCATCATCATCATCACCTTTTTTGTTGTTGTTGTTTGTTTGTTTGTTTGTTTGTTGTAGTGCCAAGGATCACACTTTGGGGTCTGTGCATGCAGGGAAGTGCTCTACCATTGACCTACAGTGCCAGCCAACCAACTCAGTTAGCCAAGAAACTGATCAAAACGGCTTGCAAACTGAAGGAGGTCTAGTTTTTCTTAGCTCAGTGAGCCTAACAGGATATTGTACCTTTCGAATGTTTTTATTCCAAATATTATTAGTTTATTACCAAAAAAAACCCTGAATTTCCTTTCATTAAGGGTGTGGCCTCCTGAGAGTTTCTGATATAGCATCAAATACAGTCACTAAGTTGCCACTCCAGTCTTGAGCAACTACTGGATTACTGTTCCTCTGTGGAGCGGAGTGGAATTCACACCTGCAGGCTTTCATAGGAAGGCTGGGTGCGTCCACGTGCCCTGAAGTCCCCGTGACAGTTAGACTCCCGTAGAGAGGTGTAAGGTAACTCACTGAGGATTGTATAAGCACAGTGCTGGTAAGTAGGGGCTACTTATTGATTAGAAGAACAGAAAATGAACTGACACTTCTGAGCCTCGGATGCGTTCTCTGTTCCATTTCATCACACACATGTGAGATGGTATCTATAAAAATTATACCTTACACACAGATATGAAGCAAACTGAAGACAGTCTGGGGGAAACTCACCGAAACACTGAACAAAAGGGGCAGAAAGGCGTGGATGTGTGGTATACGATTCAGAGCTGGAGTGGAGCCTGTACTGTTGGATGTCAGCTTGTCTTTGCAAGGTAGGAAACACTGGGAACTGAGAGGAGCTATGAGCCCTTCAAGGCTGATAGACATATTTTATTCTGTCATCTAATATTGCTTTTGTGGATGTGTCATATCACTCACAGCAATTCATCAAATTCCCTATCTATAACTTTTCAATCTTTGGGAGATATGCTTCTTTTTATTAAATCAATAAGTACTACAATCCACAACCAAATGCCTGTCTTGGAAAGCAACATCTTACTAATGGTAGGTTACTATGTTTTTTTTAGTAGACAAACCATTAAACACTTGTGACTTTAATTATTTAACTATTAAAAATTGTGAGTTAAAAGCTGGTGACTTATTTTTAAACAGTGAGTACGCTTCTGTACATTTGCTAAATAAGTTTGATTATTTCCCAAGCTATTCCTAACTGGATAACTACCTTTTTCTCCTAAACATGGGCAAAACCTAACCAAAATGAAATGTGGGTTGGCTCACACACTGCGAACCACACTGCAGCATTGGCTATTGATTTCCACAGCCTCATTGCTCCTAAAGCTAAGCTGACAGAATCATACAGGCACCAGTCACGGGCAAGCCTTCAGCCTGACCTCACTCTGTAGTCCATGGGTGATTCTACATAATCACAGATATAACTTACCTGCATAAGTGTTTCTTAAAATAGTCCATTTTGTTCTGCCTGCATGCCCCCAGGATCTGGCTCTTCACATTTCTGTGTACTTTTCCATTCATTATTTTAATTCTATTGGATTACTTATCTAAGCCTAGATTTTAAAAACAGATTTTATTTTGAATTCACTACAACTCAAAAAATATAAGCAACCATATACAAGCTTAAACATTTAATGTAGTTAGGCATTTTTCTATGTTTTATTTATTTATTCATATTACATCTCAATTGTTATCCCATCCCTTGTATCCTCCCATTCCTCTCTCCCTCACGATTTCACCCTATTTTCCTCCTCTATGTCAGTGACTGAGGGGGACCTCCTTTCCCTCTATACAATCATAGGGTATCATTTCTCTTCTTGGTAGCCTGTTATCATTCTTCTGAGTGCAACTAGGCCTCATCATCAAGGAGACGTGGTCAAATATGGGGCACCAGACTTCGTGTGAAAGTCAGTACCTGCTCTCCACTCAACTGTAGAGAATATCCTATCCATTGACTAGATCTGGGTAGGGATTTGATGTTTACTGCACGTATTGTCCTTGGTTGGTGCCATAGTTTGAGCAGAACCCCTGGGCCCAGATCTGCCCATCATAATATTCATCTTGTAGGTTTCTAGGACCCTCTGGATCCTTCTATTTCCCCATTCTCCCGTACTTCTCTCACCTAGAGTCCCAATAGGATGTCCTCACATCTATCCCAATTTCCTGGTAAGTGAAGTTAGGCATTTTTTAAGGCAAGATCTTGGAGAGTGTGTATTTCTGTCTTCCGACAAGACACCTTCGAATGAGTTCGGTCCTATGCCCACTTTTTCTGTGCATTTCCTTAGCCAGTATCTATGGTTCAACAGTCCCATTGTTTTCATACAGCTGTATTTATACGTATAGATTCTACTCAGGTATATAAGTAATTAACAAATTTGATTAAATAATACTTAAGCAGATGCCTGGCTCTAGATTGAAGACAGTTTTCTTATTTAAAATCATCATAAGAAGTTTCCAGATACACTTTTATGAATAATTCATGCCTTAAAGAATAACATTAATCATTGTAAGTTACCATAGCAAGGAATGAGACTGAAGACATACTGCAAAAGTGAAATTACTTCAGGAAAGTTTCTTAATACATTTGATGGTTGAGCTGGGCATGGTGGCACATGCCTGTAATCCCAACACGTGGGAGGCAGAGGCAGGTGGACCTCTGAGTTCAAGGCCAGCCTGGTCTACAGAGTGAGTTCAGGACAGCCAAGGCTACACAGAGAAACCCTATCTTGGAAAAAAAATTGATAGTCAAAAACCATGTTTTTCTAGGGATCTCAGGTGCTACTTCTTTTTTTTTTGAATTATTAACTCATAATTTGTCTTCTGTGTAGCACAAGGAAAGC